>NW_012147941.1:2308628-2384529 GCF_000956105.1 Propithecus coquereli
GAAGTCTTCCCTGAGCTCCCAACCTATGTTAGTCCTGTTTTATGTCCCCAGAGATTCTGTCCTAATACCCACCACTTTTTTATTGTCTTTTTTTGTTTTTTGGGGGAGGGCTACATTATGAGATCCATAAAAACAAAGATCATGTCTGTATTCACCTCTGTAATCTCAAAGGGTTTGACATAAGAAGACCTAATATAAGCAAAGTGTTAAATGTTCAATAAATACTTGCTGAACAAATGAATGACTGCTGATATTGCAAGGCAGTCTGGCCCACAAAAAAACTGGAGGGTACTAGTGCTAATACAGAAGTATCTGAGCTAGAAGGGGTCCGCCTGCTCTCATTTTACAGATGTGAAGATTGAAAGGAGCAGGGAATTGGTGGGAACTCAACCAACTCACACAGCTAGCCCAAGAACCTTGGACTCCTACTCCCAGACGATATGTCTATGACAGTGGCCTCAGATCTTCAAGACACATTATAGAGCACAATAGCTTGTAAGAATCCTGAAGTCACAGGAAGCAGTTTGCAAAACGTCTCCTTCTTGTTACTGTCTCTTAAGTTAAAGTAAAAACAAATATTAAGGTTATAAAAATCACAGTTTAAAGAAAATCATACTTCAGTGTGGTATCCTCCTCATGATTTATTAATCTTTAAAAATCTAATTACAACCCAAGGAATCAGAAAGAAGTTCAAAGTCTCAGAATCAGTACCACAAAATGCAACTCCCAAATTCTTGAACTTTTGGGTCATAGCATCTGGAAAAGCATGGATTCATTAGGTTTGAGTTTTCCTAAATTTCTGTCTAAGCCTCCATTTCTAACATTTGCCCATTCTCATCTCCCAGTGGGGTATTTAGTTAAAACCTCCTCAGTGGAAAAGGAACCGAGAGGCGTGGTGTCAGGGCAGAAACAGGTTTACAACAGACTCTGGTTTCAACAGTGGTTCTCCCACAGCTCAGTTCAAGACTTTGAACAAGGTGCAAAACATCCCCAAGCCAATTTCCTCATTTGTAGAATGGGAATAGTTAACACCTGCCCCCCTTATAGAATTACTAAAAAATCCTGGGAAATGAGGTGGGTAAAGCACTGAGTAAGGAGTGGAGCTTCAAGAAAGGACAGCTTGCTTCCCTTCCCCTATTCCTCCCCCTTGGCATTCTGCTCTGCTGAAGATTACTATTATGCCAAAGGAAGGCCAGGTGGGCTTTTCTTCTGAAGAGACAGAGCTGGCCAAACGACAGTGGTCTCCAACACTCACCTTCTCTGCCATCCCCTCTTCTCCTCCAACGAAAAAGTCTGTTTTGCGTCGAAGGAAGCTGAAGAAGGTGTTCACAAGCTGAAAGACAGAGGGAGAAGACTGAAGTTGTGGAGGTGCCATATTGGGAGTCCCTCAACTGTGCAGCAGTCAAGTTCCTTAGTCTAGGAGGGGTGTTGGGACTTGACTATTTCACCTCTGAGCCTCCCAACTGAGGAGACATCCTCCTCAAAATCATCTTAATCACTCCCACCATGAAATCTACCCTATCCTCACCTAGATCACCGGAAGGCAGATTTCTCATATCTTGCGTGTACATACACATCTCACTTTCCTTGTGGTACATCCAGGGCATGAAATGCTTTTCTCTCCAGAAAGTAAAAAAGCCCATCAAGACCCTGGCTAAGTAACTAGGGCATAGCCAGAAGGAGGAGAGCAAATGAAGCCACTTTAATGAAGGCTAAGATGGACTAACTCTGGCAGGGGTACCAGTATAGCCAAGTGGTTAAGTGCATGGGGGTGAGTATCAGACTGATACATATCAGCTTTGTGACTCTGGGGAAGTTACTTAACTCTGTAAATCAGAAATAAACTGCAGGACCATTTCTAGGGATCTTGTGAGGATCAAATGAGGTAATGCAGGTGAGGCTTTTAACAAGCTTCACCTGACCCAGAGCGAGAGACCCACTGGCAGAGAGTAAACTTCTCACAAGGAGGAACCATAAACCATGGCTTATTCTGTCTACATCCGCAAGGGTGGGCACCAGATATGACTATGGGTACATGCTCAATAAAATTCTTGCTCAATCAATCTAGTGGTGACCTAAGGTTAGCACATACAAGCCCTTTTCTTTGCCCAACTGAATGGGTCTAAATCTGATGCTACAACTTATCTAAATGGCTTTAATTCCTGCTTCTAGATGCTTTTTCAATTCACTTAAAATGAACTCTCTCTCAAATCCAGTTTTGTGTCAACAGTTTAGGGGAATGCTGACAGGACACCTTTTCTCATTTGCCAATTAGAAACACCCTCCCCACCTCAAAGGGCTTAGAAGTTCTTGGTCACCACAGGCACCTAGGTGAAAGAATGGGAATGGAAAGCTCAATGAAAACCTGTCCCCAGTGAGACACAGAATCAGCAATGGACTGTGGAAAGCACACTGGCCTGAGGAGTCTGGTCCTGTCTAGGTCAGGAGCCTGTTGGATGATCCCTGCCACTCTCTGGTTGCCGGCTGCTTTATAGATTGAGAGTTCTGGACTGATGTTGACAGGCTTTCTACCTCAAACTTTCTGTTTCTCTTCCAAAAAACCAACTCCAGAATCTATGCTAGTTGGTCCTTACCATTCACACACTATGTGTTACTGTGTCTGATCAGCCTCAGCATGAATTATGCCTTTGAAATGCTCTTTGAAAGCTCCATCAAGACGAGGACAGGTTTCTGTATCCCCAGGACCCGGTCAAGTGAATATCTGGCACATATTAATCACTCAACAAATACTCGTTGAATGAACAAGCCTGATTACTAAGAACTCACTATCCTTTGCTTCAAGACACTACTCTCCTATGATTCAGGAAAACGGGGATTCGTGGTTTCATCTCATACACGAGAAAACTGTGTGGAGAGTTGGAAAGGTCCCAAGCTTTGTGGTGGAAACAGATTGTGAACAAAGGCCTCCTTTCCCCACCATTCACGGCCTAAAATGACCACGCGCTAACATCACCCCGCACCCCACCACACACATTCGTTGGCTCGCTCCAAGTCTGGGTAGATGGAAATCAAGATGTCTGGGATGGTTAGTCCGGAATGATGCTTTTGGGGGCGGCCATCAAAGGGGAAGCGGGGCCGGAAGCATGTGTGGTACCAAGTGGGGGCTCCTAGGGCTCGAGGAGAATTCCAGGGACGGGTTCAGGGATGCCGGAATTACTAAGACGGGAAATACAAAGGGGCGCCGGAGGCCGGGGACTGATACGAGACTGGGGAGACCTGCCGGCAGGTGGCCGGACCCAGAAGCCAGGGCGCAGTGAGAACGTGCGCGCATCCAAGAAACCCACAAGGTCCAGGGGTGGATCTCGGCCCTCGAAGGCAAAGAAGGGCGGAAGGAGCGTAGCTGGGCCAGCCGGGCCCACGCCGCGCGGGCCGTTACCTCCTGCACGCCGCCTTCGTGCTGCTGCGCCATGGCCAGCAACATGCCATCGAACCGCTCCTCCTCCTGCTCCCCGCCCATCGCGCCGGCCCAGATCCACCTTCCGAGCTCCGCACTCGCGTCCCGCGCTCTCCCAGCTCTTTCGGGTCGCGGCGGGCCCAACGGCTCCAGTCGTCCGCCTTCCGCAGCGGAGCCGGAAACACGCACGCGCCCGGCCGCCCAGGCCCGCCTTCTCCCCCTCCCTTCCCGCCCGGCCCGCGGCCATTGATCGTGCGGCAAACAGCCCGCTTCGCCGACCATTCGTCGACTTGCTAAGCCAATCAACGAGCGCGTCCACGAAGCTCTGGGCGGAGCCCAGGGCCCAGGAGTTTGGCATAAGTTGCTATGGTCACCCGATGCTTTGGAGCCTTCTAGAAAGCTCTGGGCTCAACCTGGCGGGATTGAAAGTTAAAGAGGAACAATCTGGCCGGGCGCGGTGGCTCACGCCTGTAATCCTAGCACTCTGGGAGGCCGAGGCGGGCGGATCGTTTGAGCTCAGGAGTTCGAAACCAGCCTGAGCAAGAGTGAGACCCGTCTCTACTAAAAATAGCAAGAAATTAATCGGACAACTAAAAATATATAGAAAAAATTAGCCGGGCATGGTGGCGCCTGTAGTCCCAGCTACTAGGGAGGCTGAGGCAGTAGGATCGCTTGAGCCCAGGAGTGTGAGGTTGCTGTGAGCTAGGATGATGCCACGGCACTCACTCTAGCCCGGGCAACAGAGTGAGACTCTGTCTCAAAAAAAAAAAAAAAAAAGGAACAATCTTCGCTTCGTTCCCTTGCTAATGACCTCCCAGTTTGTAGAACAGTGAAGCCGAAAGTGCACTTAGCCATCTCTTCCAAGTCTTCCGTCAGGTAACTGAGGCCCAGAAAGAAGGGACTTGCCCAGAGGACAGCCAACTCCTTCATTGTCCTTATCCCGTACTAGGCCAGGTCCGGCTTCATGGGCAGTCCCAGTCTTGGAAGGGCTTCATGCTCGGTTTAATCCTCTTCTGTTGCAGCCTTGAAATTCTTAATAATTTTTGAATAAGGAGCCCCACAGTTTCATTTTGCACTGGGCCCTGGAAATTATGTAACAGGTGCTATAATTGACCTTCGCTTCTGTTAATGTGGGGGACAGGTCCCAGCCATCCAAGGCTAACCCTGCCACTTGTGCAATGAATCACATCATCTTAGTGTCTCCAGGAATTCTATCTATGTAATTATCCTTTTGCTAGCTCCTGCGTCACGTATTTCTTTTTTCTTGATAATTCATGACCCTTAAACTTACAAGCACGCTTTAATGTCACTTACTCCTTTACTATTCCGTGACTGCACTGTTTTCTGCTGCTACCACGCCAACTCTCAGCTCTCATTCAAAGTAAAACTTGAAATGATTTCTATGCTTCTTTCTCCACTGCCTCACTTTCCATCGCCCTTCAATGTACTCTACATAGTCTATTCTTAAAAGGCTCTGATAAGGTTACAACGATGCATATTGCCAAAGCCAATGAACTACTATAATCTCACTTTCTCTCCATGGCATTTACATAATTGACGCCTTTTTCTTTCTGGAAACACTTTTTTTCCTTTAGGCTTCTGTTATGGTTGATATTTTGTGTTCCCCCCTTTAGACTAGAGACTCCTGAGGGTTGACTTGTGTCTTCTCCATCAGACTGAGGGCACCTGAGGGCAGGGCTGTGTCTCCCTCTTCAGACTCAGGGCAGAGGGCGGCTGATGGACCATCTCCCTCACAGAAGCCTTCCGCCTCTCTGAGAAAATGGTCCCAGTCAGGCTCTGAGCTGTAGAGATCCCAACGAAGGCCTTTCCTCACACTCCAGGGACTCCAGGACTGACACCCTGGCCATCAGACCACATACAAGGCTCAGAAACCACAGTTCTCCACAGTGCAAAAAACTCAAGCCTTTTTTTTTTCAAGGTACTATATTTCCAGGAAAAACTCACGTCTTAAAACCCGGGAACCTAGCTTCTAGTCCAGCAGAGGGGTCTCCTCCCTTCTCTGGGTCTCTTCCTCCTTAATTTCCTCTTACAGAAAATGATAGTGATAGCAACAGCAATAATAATAAGTGCCATCCCATATGGAGCACTTGCTGTGTGCCAGGCACTTTGCGTCCTCACAAACACCTAGGAAAGAGGTAGCAGAGGCAGATTTCCTGCAAAGCTAATGAAGGGCTTTGTACTTGCAGGGGGCCTATCCTAGGCTCTGGAAGAATCCTCAGCAATGTTGTTAGGATCAAATACACATTTTTTTCTTTCAACTTGTAAAAGTAAAATTTTAAAACTACAATTGGTTAAGACCACTGTTTCTTCCCATTCTATTGCACTTTCCCTTGAATTAGGTGATGATAAAGAGGCCATAAGGATTTGGGGATCCAGCTAAGGGGAAGTTGAGTTGGGGAGAAGTTTTAGTCTGGATTTGGTGCAATATGGTTAGGTAGTTGGCAATCACTTCTGCATGTAGTTAAGCCACTGTGTGCTGTCCTGGTGTAGGAACGACTTCCAGGAATGCTCCTACCACTCCCTGTGCATCATGACCCTCACTATACAGCATCAGAGGTCTTACCCCCAACGTAAGTGGGTTCCAAGAGTGAAACTTAAATAGGCTCTGAGATTAGATGGTGAAATGTATGTTAATTTCCTTATTTTAATGGTTGCATTATGGTGATATAGAATGTCCTTGTTTGTAGGCATTACACACTAAAGTATTCCAGGGTTATGGGGCATCAGGTTGATAACTTACTCTCAATGTTTCAAAGTTAAAAAAAAAAAAAAAAGTTCCCTGTACTGTACTTGAAGCACTTTTGGTGTCTGTCATTGTTTCAAAATAAAAATAATTAAATCATCAGTTGATGAAGAAGCAAGCAAAGAATGTGTGATTAAACTGCACAGGCAACTACTGTCAGGCAATTGATCAGTAATAGTATTTTGTTACTCTCCTGGGTTTGTGATGTTTGTGTTTTTGTCAGTTTATTTTAATTTGTAATTTGTAATGATTTATTTTCTCACTCTATTCAGTTTCATACCTAGTTTTCTATTCTTTTCTTAAAGAGGACCCTTCACTTTGTGTAAGCTTCAGGCCCCATAAAACCAATATCTACTTCTGGACGTTCTTGTGACCATTTTATTTTATTTATTTATTTTTTATAGTAATAACATTTATTTCTTGCTCTTAATCGTCAACACAATCCTATGATGTAGATTGTAGTTTAGTTATCTATCATTACATTAAAAATTACCCCCAAATTTAGTAGTTTAAAACTATAAATACTTATTGTCCGATTAACCCCAAGTAAGACTTGGGAAAATCTATGTGATTACAATTTTTTTTTTTTTTTGAGACAGACTCTCACTCTGTTACCTTGGCTAGAGTGCCATGGCATCAGCCTATCTCACAGCAACCTCAAACTCCTGGGCTTAAGCGATCCTTCTGCCTCAGCCTCCCACATAGCTGGGACTACAGGAATGCGCCACCATGCCAGGCTAATTTTTTCTATGTATTTTTAGTTGTCTGGCTAATTTCTTTCTATTTTTTAGTAAAGACGGGGTCTCACTCTTGCTCAGGCTGGTCTCGAACTCTTGAGCTCAAATGATCCACCCGCCTAAGCCTCCCAGAGTCTCTTGTCACCATTTTAAAGATGAGGAAACTGAAGCACAGAGAAAGAGAAAGTGACTTGCCCAAAGTCACTCAGTTAAGTGATGAATTAGAATTTGGACTCAAGCAGTCTGACTCCAGAGTCTCCTTTGAGGGGATGCTATGAGGATTCAGTAACATTAAAGGACATGAAAGGAACTTCATAAATGTAAGGATTAATATTATTTGCAATCAAATGAAAGATGTGCGCCTGTTTGTCTGCTGGCAGAGAAAGGGGGATGCAAAATCCCCCTACTGTAACTGCTGGGAATTTGCCAACCAGGACCTCACTTTGTCCTCACAGCAGCATTGCAGGCAGGCATTATTGTCCCAGAGAGGCTCCCGAGGCTCACAGAGGTTTGGGAATCAGCCCGAAGTCACACAACCAGAAAGTGATGGAGCTAGGAGCAGATGCCAGGGCTGGTGATGCCAGAGCCTCTCTCTCCCCATCCAGGGCACCAGGCTGCCCAACGGTGTGGCAACAGAAGACTTGCCAGGCTGGGCTGGCCAAGGTCCAGGGACATGACACAACTGGGGGCCTTCCCACCCCCCTCATACCCTGAGCCCCATCATCTGAGACAGATGCCCGGAACAGAGGAGCCACGAGGCAGCAGAGCAACATTTCTGCCCAGATTACAGGTGGGTAACATCTGCAGTGCGGGAGGGGGCCCAGCTCTGGGAAACTCAGGCTCTGGCTGCACAATCAGGCCAGAGGGTCCAGGGGAACAAACAAGGACTTTGGAGCCAGACAGAACTGGGCTCTGTCCCTTCCTGGGGGGATGACCCTGGGCAAGTTGTTTTACCTCTTTGAGTCTCATAAAGTAAGAATCTAGCCTCAGAGGGAAGCTCTCACTATTACAATGAAAAGTGCCTGACACACAGTAAGTGCTCAGTAAATGGCAGCCATGTTGTGTTACCATTCTGTGAGGATTTCTCAGCAGACATGGCATTTCGGGAGCTGTGGGAATCCAGGCTGGGGATGGGGCTTCTGAAGGACCTTATTCCTGTAGGACCCCAAAACTGAAGTCAGAGGAAGGGGGCCACCCAGACAGCACACTGGGCAAAGTCCTCCCAGCCCCCCAGGGTCCTGGCTCCCTTCCCTGAAGCTTGTTCCTTGCCGACAACAGGCACAGGGCCCCAAGGTTAGGCAAACAAGCTAGTGATAAGGAGCTTCCAGGTTGGGCCTTGCATTCAAGGCCTGTCCAGCTCTGGGGCTGGCTTCTCGGCTTAGCGAGAGCCCTGGTCTGTGTGTGCACAGAGCGGGCACCAATAGGGACATAGTCACCTGCTGATTGATTGTGCACCTGAGGCCTTGGTGCCCTGGTACAGCCTGGGTTAATGACCCTGTTTATCCACTTGAGTCATCCGATAAAGGGGAGCTGGGTGAGCGGGCAGGTGGCCCTGTGCCCTGCACTGGCCACTTCATTGACTGAAGAGATATCAGCGCCACGTGGGGCTCCCAATGTCCCCTCCCCCACCACTTCCCCACCAGTCCTGCCAGGGTCAGTGTGTGTGTTTTTTTTTCAATGAACATGACTTCTGGAGTCAAGGCTGTCGGGCCATTCCCCCCTCCCACCCACTGGGGTTATAAATAGCACCCAGAGCGCAGAACAGAGGGCCAGAGAGCTGGGAGGAAGTAGGAGCAGATCCCCAGCCATGAGCTCCAGCCAACCAGGGCCCTGCCTATGCCGGGGTGCTGTAAGGCGCCCAGCCATTTTGTATGCACTTCTGAGTCCCAGCCTCAGGCCCGTCCCCCCACCCCGTAGCCACTGCCTGTGCAGGCAGCACCGGCCTGTCCGGCTGTGTGCACCTCATCGCACCTGCCGGGAGGCCCTGGATGTTCTGGCCAAGATGGTGGCCTTCCTCAGGAACCTGCCATCCTTCTGTCAGCTGCCCCCCCAGGATCAGCGGCGGCTGCTGCAGGGTGGCTGGGGCCCCCTCTTCCTGCTTGGGTTGGCCCAAGACACTGTGACCTTCGAGGTGGCTGAGGCCCCGGTGCCCAGCATACTCAAGAAGATCCTGCTGGAGGAGCCCAGCAGCAGCGGAGGCAGTGGCCAGCCGGACAGACCCCAGCCCTCACTGGCTGCAGTGCAGTGGCTTCAGTGCTGCCTGGAGTCCTTCTGGAGCCTAGAGCTGGGCCCCAAGGAATATGCCTACCTGAAAGGGACCATCCTCTTCAACCCTGGTGAGCTCCCAGACACTCCTGGATGGGGCTAAGGCTGGAGGGGGGACAGAGCCTAGCCAGGGAAGGTACCTTCTAAGGGTTTGACACCTGTTATCTCATTGGGTCCTTGTTTTCATCAAATAGCCATCTCACTTCTGTGAGGCGCAGAGGTGCAGAGAAGCTAAATGACTAGCTTAAGGCCACACAGCCAGGCAGAAGCAGAGCAGGGATGGCGACTCAGGTCACTCCAGAGACTGGCCCTTGCCACTCTACCTGAGAAATTTGCCCTGACCTTTGGGGAAGATGGGAGTGGCAGGGGCGGGGGTGGGCAGACAGAGCTGTGTCTCAGTCACATCTTCAAGGGCAGAGTGCATGGCGAAATTCTGAAGGTAAAACTCTTCCATGGGTTCAGAAAGATCACATAGAGGTGAGGAATGAAAGGAGCTGGGGGAGGACCGGGAGGGAGTCTGTGAAATTCAGCCAGCAGAACAACAGGTGAAGATAGTGTTCTTTGGAACCTGGAGAGCATCTGGGATGAGAATTCCCCACTAAAAATCCCTCGTGGCAGGAGTAAATGACAGCAATTAATTCTAATAATAGTAGCAAATATTCATATTATACTTACCATATGTTAGGCCCTATTCTAACGGTTTTAGAATCATTCATTCGAGGACAACTGTCTAGGAGTCATCATTCAGGCCTTTTTCTAAGGCCCCACGTTAGGACCACAGCTTAACTGGCCATATACTAGGTCATTTAGACCTCATAAAAAGCATAGTAGATAGGTACAGTTATTATCCCCATTTCACAGGTAAAGACACTGAGGCACAGAGATTAAGTAACTTGCCCAAGGTCACTGAGCTAATAAGCGACAGTGCTGAGATTCAAACTCCAGCAGCCTAGTTCTTAACCATTACTCCACACTGCCTCTCCATAAATGGATGGGATGAATAAAATGATAAATAAATAAATGAACTACCTTCTCCAAGGGAGAGGTAGTAGTGGGGCCTCGAAGGCTGAGCAAAGAAGGCAGAAGGGTGTCTGCTGGTGGCCTCAGATCTTGGGCCAGTCTCATCTTTTGGTGGCTGGGAGTGGGGTGCTCACCAGCCCTCTTCTCCCTCTCTGCCCACAGATGTGCCAGGCCTCCACGCCTCCTCCCACATTGGGCACCTGCAGCAGGAGGCTCACTGGGCACTCTGTGAAGTCCTGGAGCCTTGGTGCCCAGCAGGCCAAGGCCGCTTGGCCCGTGTCCTCGTCACGGCCTCCACCCTCAAGTCTATTCCACCCAGCCTGCTTGGGGACCTCTTCTTTCGCCCTATCATTGGAGAAGTTGACGTCGCTGGCCTCCTTGAGGACATGCTTTTGCTGAGGTGACCTGCTCCAGCCCAGGCAGAGATCGAGTGTAGGACAGGCAGAGGCTGACAGTGCTGATTCAACCTGGATGTCCCCAGGGGTGACCAATTCTCCTGAAGGGGGCAAGGCTGTACAGACAGCACTTGGCTCCTCTGGAGCAGCCCCTCACTCAGCCACACCCTGTCCAGGACTGCCTTCGTTTGGACACAGTGCCTAGCAGGTCCTTGGTGATCCCCAGAGCCTCTGATCCAAGACTCCTGTCCCCTCCTGAGATGGGAATGAAAGCTTGGGCTGTTCATTGGACCAGAAGTCCTACTGACTTTGTACAGAACTGAATTAAATTATTGATTTTTATAATAAAAGGTGTGATACCCTTGGAGGCTGACACTATCTTTTGTGCATGTGGAAGGGACTGTCTTATCTCCAGGGCCCACCCTGCCCCTATCAGAGGGAGCCCAAGGGAAATGAACCTTAGGGGTGCAGGAGCCAGGCCTCAAGGAACTGGGATATTAATCTTTCAGGGTGGGATGGTGATTTCATTTCTGGGGATGAGATTTATTTTGCATCTGGGTCTGAATCCAGGGGTAGTATCAGTTCACAACCTCATCACCTCCTTGCCTTTATCTTCTGGAGGAGGGGTTGCTCTCCCTATCTCTAAACCCTTCACTAACCCCTCCCCTGGCCCCCACCCCCACAGGCTCCCTCTTACTTCAGTGCAAGTCCAATCACAGCCAATCAGAAAGCAGCCCATTCCCAAACTGAAACAGACATGGTCACTGCAATTTCTGCAATTTGGAATCATTCATTTCCCCCATTTCAGTAGATGGCAGAATAAGGTGGTCCATTATTCTCCCAATGGAAGAAGGCAAGGGGCACCCAGGGCTGGCCTGGCAGCTGCTTGGAGGCCAAGGCAGGCCAAGGTTTAGTTGGCCCACATGCTATGGCTGTATCAGTTATTAAAGTCTGAAACACTTCCATGCCAGCTGGTTCACAGCCACTGCCCTGAGGCCCCCCAAGTTTCCTTCCACTATTCCTCTGTCCCTGCCCTTCTCCTAGGATCCTCCTCCCAGACATTCCCATTGTCTAGCAACTAGAGAGGCAATGCTTGGCATGGCCATGACCTCGAGAACTGCTCCATTCAGAGCATGGCTTGCATTTGTTCTGATTGATCAATGCCTGTGCCTCAATGTTTGTTAAATATTTTGACCCAGTCACTCTGGGGCAGGGTGAGTGACCTGAAGGGTGGGCAGGAGGAAATGATAACAACACACATGCCTATAGGACTTCCAGGCCTCCTCCTTTCTCCAGCAATATGTCCTCCCCTGACCAGACCCCACCCCCTTCACTGCCACAGTTTGGATTCTTCTCACAGGGGTCACGTTAATTATTGCTCAATGAGAGATCATTCATTCAAGGACAACTGTCTAGGAGTCATCATTCAGCCTTTTTCTAAGACCCCCAGGTTAGGACCACAGCTGAACTGGCCATTCACCCATATGGGGACCCAGTGCCAGCAACAAGTACAGCCCTGTCCCTTACCCAACCTCACATTCATAACTCAGATACCAGAAAGAGACAGAACCACACAGTTCAGACCTACAAGTGGGACACACACACACTAAGATGTACAACTCAGACACACCTACGCAAACCCATAAAACGGACCCTCTGTCCACCCACATACAGTCCAGAAAAGCATGGCCCAGATACACTCACTCAGCAACATATAGCACATCCCAACTCATTCACACAACAAAGACATGCACCCCTGTACCTGAGATATACAACGTGGAGACACCCTCATGCCAGGGTGTGTTCATCTTCCCTATGTCACAGTAAAGGGAAAAGCGGCCCCCAAAGTAGGCAGATCTGGAATTTCTGGTAATTTCAGATCTGGTAATTTCAATTACCCATCACCCTCTTTCCCCATGGTGACCCCAACATCCACCCTCCTGTCTTGTGTTGAGCCACACCCTGCTCAACAACTTCCCCAGCCAGGACCTAATCAAATCCCCAGATGGAGGCATCCTTTAGCGCTGCGGTCCCCAACTCCCAGGCCATGGACTGATACCTCTCTTTGACCTGCCCTCCCCAGCCCCCTGGCATGCACCACCCTATCTAACCTTGCAGAGACATGAGGCCACCCTCAAGAGCAGAAGCCTTGTCTCCCACATAGCACCCAAATCCAGAAGATTCAGGGATTTGGGTCATTGTATATCTTTGATGCCCTTTCACTAACTGCCTCCATTAGTTAACTGCCGCACCTTTCTGTATCCCCAGGCTGAGTCCTCCCACCTCTCAGCCCTCCCCTCCTCCAACCCCAAATAACCAATAGGAAGCACTCGTCTCCATGCCCCACCCCAGCCTTTTCCCCTCAACTTAATTTTTTCCATCATCCAAATAGCTTCTCTTGTTAACTCTATCGTGATCCTTTTCAAATTTCTCCTCCACATGGTTGAGGAGCTACACTTCCATCTATTTTCTTGAGTCACTCCCCATGCCCTACTTCCAAGCCCTGTGCAAGGAACGTAAAGACAAATATGGCAAAACTAGAGATAATAATTGGCCGGGTTCGGTGGCTCATGCCTGTAATCCTAGCACTCCGGGAGGCTGAGGCGGGAGGACTGCTCGAGCTCAGGAGTTCCAGATCAGCCTGAGCAAGAGCAAGACCCCATCTCTACTAAAAATAGAAAAATTAGCCGGGTGTGGTGGTGCGCACCTGTAGTCCCAGCTACTCGGAAGGCTGAGGGAGGAGGATCGCTTGAACCCAGGAGTTCGAGGTCGCTGTGATCTAGGCTGACACCATAGCACTCTGACAGAGTAAAACTCTGTGAAGAAAGAAAAGAAAAAAAGAAAAGAAAAGAAAGAAAGAAAGATAATTATAGTACAATGTAATAAGGGCAATAATCCTCTCTCTGTGAGACTGCAGGCTTTGCAAAGGTGGAGGACTCTGTCTCCATTATCAGCATCCTGGGGTGGGACCTGTGTCTCATTTCTACGGAGAAAAGAGGAGGAAATAGGTTCAGACAGTATGTAACTTACTCAAGCTCTGGACCAATCACTGTGCTAAGATTTGAGCTCAGATCTGTGTGATTCTGGGTGGTTCTCGTCACCAGCACAAGCTGGAGTGAGTCATGGCCAGGATCAGGCTATCTGGAGCCAGCTCAGCCACTGTATACTGACCATCTACCTCTTAGCCATGATCCCTGTCCTCAGGCTCAGCCAGAGATGACTCACCGGAAAGCAGGAGAGGGGCTGTGGCTCAGCCCAGGGTACCATTTTATTGCCATCGTTATCTATATCTTCATTAGCCAAATCATTGACTGCTTGTTAAGCAGTCAAGCAGCTGATGCGTGCTGTACCCTGCACTGACCTGCCCTGTCCTTGGGACATTTGACTATCCTAGATCCTGTGATGCCAGTAAAAAGCCAACACCCACTATCCATCCATTCATTCCATCACTCAACATCTCCTGACTTCCACTTGTACCAGACCCTGTGCTGGATACTGGGGGAAGAGGGCGCAGAATAAACAAGATACATTCCCTGCCTTCCCCAACCATCCTGACTATGGCAGAGGAAGACACATAAGTCACTGTAATACAGAGTGATCTGAAGTGTGATAGAGGAACATACAACATGAGTGATTAAATCTTCCTGGAGGTGGGAAAAATGCCTCACCCAAGTGGTGACTGGTTTGAGCTAGAGAATGAATAGGGGTTTGCTAGGCAAGCCAAGGGATGGACATTCCAGGCAGAGGAATGATAAATGCAAAGGCACGGAGGTGCCAGAGGACAAGGGGTGCTTAGCTCACTGCAAATAGTCTGGGGCACATGGGGCCCAGGGCAGCAGGAGATGAACCTAGAGAGGTGACAGGGACCACATCACAGAACAAAATAGCGGAGTATGGAAATCCCAATGAAACTGATGGAGGTTCGAAGGCCAAGGTTTCAGGGGAGTCAGAGTTAACAAAGGGGAACTCCTGTTCCGGGTAGGGCATGGCCAGAGGAACCCCCAAACTGTGGGTGTTCGCTCTGAGTAGCTACTAAAACAATAAGCAGCTAACATTTATTGAGAGCTGTGCTCTAAACACATTACATGGGTTATGCTATTTAATTGTCACAACTCTGTGCGGGAAGTACTATCATCACCTCCACTTCACAGATGAAGAAACCGTAGGAGTGAAGTACATGACATCCCAAAATATGCCAAATTGGTATAATGATTATTTTGAGTTAAAAACATTCGGGAAATTGTAGTTTAGGAAACAGCTGGTTGACCTGTCTCTTCCCGCATTCATTAAGCCATGAAGATTCCTCTGGGAGGGGCACCCTCCCCATAGCAGGGCAAAAAATTAGCCCTTTATCAGAGACTGGGATTGGGGGCTGCAATGGACCTGAATAAATATACTTCTCAAAGTAACCCTTACCTTCCCCTAGTTTTACACCCCCCCACTTACGTCCTAGAGAGAAAAACACAGGTTTCCCACCACATAAGAAACACTGTGCTAGCCTGGAGCACTCAGCAAAAGTGTTACAAAGTAGACTAAGCAGGTATCAAGATAACTACTGGGCCCAGAGAAGTGCCTCAGCACTTTCTTGCCCTGAAATGGCTGGCTCAAACCGGCCCTGGCTGTTTTATTTTACTTATTTATTTCAAAATATTAAGGGAGTACAAATGTTTTTGTTAATATAGATACCTTGCATAAGGCTTAATTTGGGGCTTTTAACGTGCCCATCACCAGAATAGTGTTCATTGCACCCCAGAGGTAAGTTTTTACCTCTCATCCCCTTGTACCCTCTGCTCTTCTTGGTTTCCAATGTGGTTTACATCTCTTTGTGCCCATGTGTGCCCCTCATTTGGTTCCCAATTGTTAAAGAGTACGCTGGCTTCTTTAAAACTGTTTTGGCTGTCCTATAGTGTTAGCTAATTTAATACTAAAATCCCTGCCTAGTGAAAAACTATAATATAATTAACATGACATGGGTTGTATGATGGTACCACACATGTGAGATTTGTTTCACTGTGAACAAGCAAAGATACAATGTCAAAGCTCTGCATCACTCACTGGGAAGGGATTTAAGGCAACATCGCAGGGTGGGCAAACGCAGATTTTGTATGTAAGAAGGCACCTGTGGAAGAAATTCCTGTGCTGCCCAGGAGCAAGTGCCCTTGTTAGTAACCTCTAATAAACTCCTCTAACTCGTCAAACTTGTCTGAGTCATTCTTTGGTCTCTCACTCCCTCTCAGTTCCGGGGGGTGGTTTTTCTAGACTGTTCCAGGATTTTCCTGAAACACTCCCTGAGAAATGTATTGCCCCTAGCCAGATCTCCTTTGCCCTATCATTTCTTCTCAAATTTGTTGTTCTTTGCCTAAAAAGCATAAAAGCATCTTGCTTTGGCCACTTCTTTGGACTTCACTCTCTTGGGAAGATCCCATGTACATGTAAAATGAATAAAATTTGTATGCTTTTCTCTTGTTAATCTGCCTTGTGTCAATTTAGTTTCTAGATCCAGTTGAAGAGCCCACATAAAAGCTAAGGGAAGTTGGAGGTGATCTCTTTCTCCCCTACAGATTTTCAGAGGTTAAGTGCTAGAATTATTCCTGCACTTGTTTTTCAATGCACAGATATTTGCAGATCTATATATGACTATGTACAACTGGAATTACCAAGTCATAGAATCAACTCAAAGGCTGGGCGCCGTGGCTCACACCTGTAATCCCAGCACTCTGGGAGGCTGAAGCGGGACCCTCCTTGAGGCTAGGAATTCGAGACCAGCCTGAGCAAGAGCGAGACCCTGTCTCTACTAAAAAAAAAATTAAAAAAATAGGATCAAGTTTAGTAGATCTTGCCAGTTTTTCAAAGTGATTGTACCAATCCACATTTCCATCAGCAGATTTTAAAATTCAGATATGAATTTAAAAATTGTCCCTATCTATAATTACCCAAACACTCATTAGAACTGTTTTTCTTTCTTTCTTTCTTTCCTTTTTTTTTTTGAGACAGGATCTCTCTCTGTCACCCTGGGTAGAATGCAGTGGCATCATTATAGCTCACTGCAACCTCAAACTCCTGGGCTCAAGCGATCTTTCTGCTTCAGCCTCCTGAAGGGCTGGGACTACAGGCGCGTGCCACCATGCCTGGCTAATTTTTCTATTTTTAGTAAAGTTGGGGAACAGTCTGGTCTGGAACTCCTGAGCTTAAGCTATCCTCCTGCCTCAGATCCTCCCAGAGTGCTAGGATTATAGGCATGAGCCACCCTCAAACGATCTTGTTTTTTATTTTTTCATTCATCATATAGTTGTATATTTGGGATCACCACAAGTAACCACTTGCTTTGTTGTTTTTGAGTTATTTTCCCTCTTAAGATTTTTTAAATTAAATATTGAGCAAAACAAAATAGTATTCATAAAATATCTGTAAAGTTTAAGGAATAACAGTACAATGAACCCTTATTGTTGTTTCATAGGTCATTATTACCATCGCCTTTGAGGTCCCTTTCTAAATCTATCATTTCTCTCCCAAAGGTAATGACTACCCTGAATTTCAGGTTAATCATTTTTTTTCTTTTCTTTCTCATCTTAAAGCATACTTATTTATATATCCCTAAAAATATTTTTCAGTTCACATTTTTAGAACTTATATAAATGGAATATTTCAGTGTTTTCTGACTTACGTTACCTGAGAGCATTAGTACAAAATGCCAGTTTTTTGCTCTTACAAACACTGCAGCTATGAATATTCATATATACTGTGAGATAAAAAACAAATCTGGACTTGGTCAGGAGAGACTTTATTTGAAAGGATTATGCAAGGGAAGAAAGGAACTATTGCCATAGGGGGAGGGGGAGCATTGTGGTGGGGAGAACTCTGATCATGAGATGTGCAAGTATGTCAAGGGTTAGGCAAAAGGGGTTTTTCTTTCATAGAGAAGAGTAAACAAGGCTAGAAAGAACTGGGTGGGAGGCAGTGGGATGTCCAGGAGTGGCATGTCGGAAAGGTAGATAAGAGAATGTTTAATCCTGACGCTAGCCTAGTCTTAGGAGGGATTGTTAAGGAGGAGCTCTGCGCTGGCTCAAGCTGAGGCCAGGCCAAAGTTCAGGAACCTGGAGGAAGGAGAGAAGCTTAACCAAAGTTTGTTACAGCTGATTAGTGGGGACAAGAAGTCCATGAGCCAAAGAACTGGAATTTGGAGTCTGAGTCTGGCCTCATCATAGGTAAACAAAAGGACATCCACGAGTTTTTTCTAAGTCATATGGGCAAGGGTGTTTCTTTGCAGTATCCTGTGTTCCAGAACACAAAAGGGTGGGGGGATTTGTTAACCTTCACTGTTTGGCAGGATCACAGGGCTTAGGTGAAGTTCAACATTGTCAATATATCTCCTGTTGAACATGTGCAAGAATTTTTAAAAACCATATACCAAGAAGTGGAATTTCTGGGTCAAAAAATGTGTAGCTTTGCTTTTACTAGATAATACAAAATTGTTTTCCAAAGTGGTTTAACAATTTACACTTCCACTAACAGTCACTGAGAACTCCAGTTGTGCCACATCATCACTAACATTCAAGGGTTTTAAAAGTTTGCCAATGTGGTAGATGTGAAGTCAGGTCTCACTGCATTTCCTTCATTATTGAGGCTGAGCATCTTTCACTGTTAATTGGACGTGGATGTTTCTTCTCTGTAAAGCATCTTTGGCCCATTTTTCTATTGGATTTATCTCTTTCTTACTGATTCGTGGGCGTTCATCACTATGTTTTGGAAGAATAAATGCAAGAATGACTGAAAAGTTACTGAACTGAGAAAGACTGAGATTAGGACTGGGAGATCCACAACTGTAACCAGCTCTATAAACAAATTTCAATGACCCCATATGTCTTCCATAATCCTTTACCTTTTAGATTCTCAGGCCATTAGGGCTTGATGACCTTTCCGAGTTGTTTCCCAGAAATAAAAGAATTTCTGGAAGACACAAGAGTGGAAATTCTGAAGGTCCCTGAGCAAGCTTCCCGACGCCAAGACTCACCATCACCCACCACTTTCCCCCAACGCACAGTGGCCCTTTAAAGTTTACACCAGGACCTGCCCCAATGCACGTGGCCCCTCCTTAAAAAGCCCATGATCTCTGTTAGTCGGAGATGGATTTCAGGCTGCTTCTCCCACTTTGCCCACGTCTTTCCCATAAAATTTTCTTTCGGCTTTGGCAATTCTGTTGTCTCAATAATTGGCTTTTTGTGTGGCAAGTAATTCGACCTAGGGGGAAACACTTTTGCGGATAACACAACCAAATTATCTTAATTCCTTCACTGGAAGGAAAAAAAAAATCCCTCCCACAGGCTTCTTATTTGATCCTCATGAGAGCTTTATGAAAGAGCCCTGGAACCGCATTTTCCAGGTAAGTTTTTCCATCATCGCCGGCTTCCCCCTGTAAAAACAAAACCCAAACGACTTCTCTGGTTCCCGCCAGTTCCAGGTTGTAAAACACCCGCAACGGACCAGTCACGGGTTTTGCAATCTCGCAACGCAGACGCTACTTCGCTGTGTTCTCGCGAGAGTTGCTTCCACCAGATCATGTGATAATCCAAAATGGCGGCGCCCAGCGATGCGGAGGAGGAGGCGGTAGTTTACCTGATAGTGAGCGGTATCCCCTCTCAGTTGCGCTCTGCCCAGCTACGGAGCTACTTTAGCCAGTTCCGGGAACAGCGAGGCGGTGGCTTCCTCTGTTTCCACTACCGGCATCGGCCTGAGCGGGCCCCTCCCAAAGCCGTCCCCGACTCTGCCCTGACTCCTATCGACCCTGCCGCTGAGGGCCAGCTTCTCGCCCAGACTTCAGCCACTGATGCCCGGGCTCTCCCCACGCGAGACTCTACTCTGATCCAGACTCGGACCTGCTGCTGCGTCATCTCAGTACGGGGGTTGGCTCAAGCCCAGAGGTTTCTTCACATGTACTCGGGCCGCCGGTGGCTGGATTCTCAAGGGACTTGGCTTTCGGGTCGCTGTCTCATTCGCAGACTCCGACTACCTACTGAGGCATCAGGTACCAATGAAAAAGTTAATGACTGGGCTTACGGGTCCTGGAACAGGCATCTTTCCTGAGGGATGGTGAAAATAAGTCAGGCTTCTGTTTGCTATTCTTTAGGAGTTTTAGGTCATTTCTAGACAGAGCTTCAGGCTCAACTTGCACGTTAATTTAAAGCAGGGAGAAAAAAAAAATCAGAGAGGCCAAATGGATGATCTTCCATTTTATTAGGTCCCTTCTAAAATCCTTTTCTCTACAGGAGGCGTGATTTTGCACTGACACAGAAGGGAAAAAAAAGGAAATCAGGTTTCTAACCCTCATACTGTTTTTCTCTCATGCACTCGCTTTTTGTTGCCCACCCAGTCTTCTGGGCAAGATATAGATGAAGAGATAATCTATTTTCTGTGGACAGCTCCCACTTTCATGGGGAAACAGGAAACAGTGCAGAGCCCTCCAATTCATTCATTCAACAAATGCTTGTATTACTAGACGTAGTGCGATTCTAGGTGGATATGCAGAGAACAATTGGACACAATCTGTGCTCAGAATCCACAGAGGAAGACACATTTAAAAAAAAGGTAATTGTCACAGAGATGTCATTCTAATTGTTAACATTTACTGAGCACAGTCTATGTACTTACTAGGCACTTTTCTAAGCTTTTATTGACCCCTCACAACAATTCTATGAGATAGGAGCTATTGTTACTCCCACTTTAGAGGTTACGAAATTGAGGGATGCAGAAGTTATGTGACTTGCCCAAGGTTACAGAGATGTTAAATGTCAGATCCACAATATAAACCTGGGCATTCTGCTCCAGAACCTATGCTGTTTATTATTGCTGACAGAGGAGGGAGAAACTGACTTCTTAGATGGATCAGGAAATAGAGCTTTTCATTTGGATCTTGAAAAATAAATAGGAGTTTAAAGGAAAGAATGATGTTCAAGGTGAGTGATATTTACACGGTCACAGATAGAGATTTCAAAGCCTGTGAAACTTTCAGGGTATGTTAAATTGTTTGGTGTGGATGGAGCACATGGTATGAGAGCATGCAGGAAGTTGGTGACAGTCCAAGAATCAAAAGGTCAGCAGGAGCCTGAAACATGTATGTCCAGCTGAGGTGATGAGAATTGGCATGAAACTGCTAGGTGGTTCTGGTGGGGAAGGGAGAAAGAGACTCAAGAGAAGTTTGAAAGAGAGGAACAGCATTAGGCTATCAGATTTAAACCTTGGCCAATTTCTGGCTCAAGTGTTGCTGGAGGCTTCTGGGTTTCAATATATATTCTTCTCCTTCCTTCCCAAGGTTTGGGCTCCTTTCCTTTTAAGACCCGGAAGGAGCTGCAGAGTCGGAAGGCTGAGAATGAAGTCTTTACACTGGCCGACCTGAGGCAACTGCCAGAGTTGAACCCACCGGTGCTGATGCCCAATGGGAATGTTGGGACTCCCCTGCGGGTCTTTCTGGAGTTGATTCGGGCCTGCCGTCTACCCCCTCGGATCATCACCCAGCTGCAACTCCAGTTCCCCAAGACAGGTTCCTCCCGGCGCTACGGCAATGTGCCCTTCAAGTACGTGGAATCAGAGACTGTGGAGCAAGAAGAACTCGTGTACACAGCTGAGGGTGAGGAAATTCCCCAGGGCACCTGCCTGGCAGATATACCAGCCAGTCCCTATGGAGAGCCTGAGGAGGAAGGGGGAAAGGAGGAGGAAGAAGAGTCTCACTCAGATGAGGTAAGTACAGTGTGCCACCTTGTAAAGCAGTCACCTCTGTTTTCTTTCTTTTTTTTTTTTTTTTTAATGAAGGGGTCAGGGGTTGTGAGAAGGGGTGCTCAGTTTCCTTGTTTTTTTTGTTGTTGTTATTAAGACAGAGTCCCACCCTGGGTGGTGGCGTCATTGTAGCTCACTACAGCCTCCAACTCCTGGGCTTTAAGTGATCCTTCTGCCTCGCTTTAAGGATCCTTCTGCCTCAGCCTCCTGAGTAGCTGGGACTACAGGTGCATGCCACAATGCCCAGCTGTTTTTTTTTTTTTTCCTTTTTGGTAGAAATGGGGTCTCACTCTTGTTCAGGCTGGTCTCAAACTCCTGAGCTCAAGCAATCCTCCTGCCTGCCAGAGTGCTACGATTATGGGCATGAGCAACTGTGCCAGGCCAGTCACCTCTGTTTTCTGACCTAGATTTGGTGGATTGAACACTAGGCACTGCTCTATCAGTGAAATAGACATTTCTTTGGTTCCTTTCTCCAAAGTTGGTTGTTCACCCAAAATTAAATGAGGTATAATTTTTTTTAAAATGTGTACTCCAGGTAAAAAGTAATTCACCCACATTTCAAAACTCCCAGCTGAGAGTTGCTAACACATCCTTAGTGTGGTACCATCCTGATTTTTCTCCAGCACTTTCTCTGTGAATCCTGAGGCCTCCTGAAGTTTAACCAAGACAAAGCCCCCAGGGTTTCAAGCCGGGAGTCACCTGTCATTCCACAAGTCCAGTCAAACAGTTGTAAGCCAAGGGCTAGTGCAGGATTCCAAAGCCATTTTAAGACCCATTTTCTGCCCTTAAAGAGCCTAAAATCTCCCCCAAAGAGAAAGAACCAGCGTCTCGAGAAGCTGCATGGTGCGGTGACCTCAGTTTGCATGCTGGCTCTGCTACTCTCTCTTGGTGTACTATCTTGGACAAATAGTACTCCTCTGAACCTAGGTTTCCTTTCCTCATCTATAGAGTGGGTACTTATCTCACAGGGCTGTTGGGAGCTGGATTGAAGGAGCTAAATTATGGGAAGGGCCTGACACATGGTAGACAGTAAGTGTTTGTTCTTGTCCTTTCTTTATGACAACAAGTACAAAGGCCTAAACAGTATGTACTGATTAGTACTGAGAGTTCAGAGACCAGTGGGAGAGCCATGGGCCTAAGAATGAGGGGCTTTGTGTAAGCTGGAGGACTTGAGGGACAAGGACTTCACTAAGTGGAGGAGAAAAAGGTGTGGGAAAGGAGGGCAGATATTTTTCACGCAGGGGGAACAACATGGCCAAAAGCACAGAGATGAGAATGAGGCTTGTGGGGAAAGGAGCAAACTATGTTGAGAAACATCAGGGGCTGGAGAGGTGTGTTGGTCAAGGGCCAATAAGTGTTGCTTCTCAGAGAAATTTGAAGGAATGGAGCTGAGGGCCCATCTCACGTGTCACCTGTGCCCTGAGCTTCCCTCCTTCTGGGCATGAGGTCAGGAAGGTAGAGAGGCAGGTCACGTCTCCCCGCCTTATCCCAGGACGATGACCGAGGTGAGGAGTGGGAGCGGCACGAAGCACTGCATGAGGATGTGACCAGGCAGGAGCGGACCACTGAACGCCTCTTTGAGGAGGAGATTGAGCTCAAGTGGGAGAAGGGTGGCTCTGGCCTGGTGTTCTACACCGATGCTCAGTTCTGGCAGGAGGAAGAAGGAGGTAATGCTGGCACGGGGGGCAAGGGAAGGGGTGATCCCTGCTACATTCTGTCAGGGTTCTCTGTTCCACAGGGTGGATTCCCTGGCAGTGAGCCCAAACAAAAGGCCAGGGGACAGGCTGACTTTTGTTGTATATGAGACCAGTCATGCTCTTTAGGAGTAGGGGATCAGTGAGGTGGAGAGAAAATTCTGTTCCCCTCCCTTGATTCTAAATAACCCTCCCAGAAGAGAAATTTAAAAATACAGACAAAAGCCCCAAGTTCTGAAACGTGTATCTAACTTTAGGTTTAGCTTTCAGTATTACTGAGTCCTTAACCCACTGTGCTGGATGCTTTCATATCCCTGCAGACTTTGATGAACAGACGGCTGATGACTGGGACGTGGACATGAGCGTGTACTACGACAGAGGTACTGGGCAAGGGGTGGCAGTACTGGGAGTTGGAACTGGTGCCCTGGTCTTGCAGTGACACTTTGCCAGAGATGTTTAGCAGAGGCTGAGACAGGCAGGACCAGTTCCCTTGGGGTAGCCCACTGTGAAAGGCTTCCTCTCTTGAAATACCTATAGTTGAGTACATTAAGTGCCAGCTGTGGACAGAGCTTTGTCCTTTCCTGGTAGAGAAGGCAGTCCACCTGAGAACAGCCCTCAGGGAGCTCTGGGTCTGAGGGGTAGGCCCTGGTAGAGTGGGATGGTCAGGAGCTCAGGCTCTGGTGAGAGTTTAGATTTTGGAGTCAAAAATGGCCTGGGGGTGGGGAGAGAAGACCTGGGTCCTAATCCCATCTCTGTCATATGTTGGCTCTGTGACTTTTCTACACCATAATCTCCTAATCTGTAAGATGAGGGAGAGCCACAGTTTCTACTTTTGATGAGCTCACTTCCAGTCTAATGAGAGATAACAGAACACCATTCAAATGAATAAGTAAATCTTGTGAGGGGGGTCCTAGAAACCTGGTTTCCCCCACTTCTGCTGCAAGGGACCCTTCCACAAACTGGGCTCTCATTCCTCAGATGGTGGAGACAAGGATGCCCGAGATTCTGTCCAAATGCGTCTGGAACGGAGACTCCGAGATGGCCAGGAAGATGGCTCTGTGATCAGACGCCAGGTGGGCACTTTTGAGCGCCACACCAAGGTGAGTAAGCACTGTGCCCAGCCCACTGACCCTCTCTTTTCCTCTCTGCCTGCATTCTTTCTCCTCCCATCCCATGCCCCCCGCTCCCAGCAGGAGCTCCGCTTCCAGAGTCTTGTCCCTTCCCTCTACAGGGCATTGGGCGGAAGGTGATGGAGCGGCAGGGCTGGGCGGAGGGCCAGGGCCTGGGCAGCAGGTGCTCAGGGGTGCCTGAGGCCCTGGATGGTGATGGCCAGCACCCTAGATGCAAACATGGATTGGGGTGAGTGTGGCTGAGTGACTTTCCTGGGGCCTAAGCCTTTCATCTGTGCCCTGGTTTCCCTCTTCCCACTGGTTTTGGGATGGGTGCTGGGATAAACTTCAAAGCAAAGTTAGAAGAAAAAAGTGGATTTAGGCAGGTCGCAGTGGCTCATACCTGTAATCCTAGCACTCTGTGAGGCCAAGGTGGGAGGATTGCTTGAGCTCAGGAGTTTGAGACCAGCCTGAGCAAGAGTGAGGCCCCGTCTCTACAAAAAATAGAAAAATTAGCCAGGCATAGTGGCACACGCCTGTAGTCCCTGCTACCCTGGAGGCTGAGGCAGGAGGAATACTTGAGCCCAGGAGTTTGAGGCTGCAGTGAGCTATGATGATGCCACTGCACTCTACCCAGGGTAACAGAGTAAGACTCAAAAAAAAAAGAAAAAAGTGGATTTGGTACCTTTTTTTTTTTTTTTAGACCAAGGAAGCCCTAAGGCTTAACAGGATCATGATCCCCTGAGAGTTACTCTGCCATCTGAGGAGTGTGGACTTGATGATTGCCATTAGGGAGTCTGTAGTGACAGAATGAAAATTTTATTAGAGGCCCCTGGTTGCTCGCACTGCCTGTCAATGGATAGATAAGGGGGCTGGAGAGCAAAGATCCAGATTTAAAGCCTATCTTTGGACAAACCAGATATGTAGTAGCTACTTCCCTGTCCTTTTGCAACCCCTATCCTGGGGTTTGAGAGAGCAGCCCTCATTGAGAGCCCTTTTTCATCCAGGTACCATGGAGAGAAGCTGCAGCCATTTGGCCAACTGAAGAGGCCCCGTGGAACTGGCTTGGGGCTCATCTCCACCATCTATGATGAACCTCTACCCCAGGACCAGAGGGAGTCACTGCTCCGCCGCCAGCCGCCCACTAGCATGAAGTTTCGGACAGACATGGCCTTTGTGAGCGGTTCCAGCGGTGCCTCGGACAGCCCCTCAGAGCCTGAGTGACTGGTTTGGGGGCTTCCTTGGTCAGAATCACTCAGAGCTGCAGGAAAACCCTCTTCCCGGGCCTTATCTACCGCTGAAGCAGAAAGGAGCCAGAGAGCAGCAATCTTCGTGGCCTGTTCAGGGTGCTTTGCTTCTGAGCTTGCCTACAGGTTCTCCACCTCAAGGGCATTTTTACAAAATCCTTGGATATTGGTGAAGGGCTTAATGACCTCTTTTTATTGGTCTCCTAATCCTAGCCCGTGCTGCCTACCGCAATACCTTGAAGAGCTGGATTGGGTGAGGTTTTCGGCACAGCCTTCCTTGGGGAGTCTGAAGGGGGTTACCGTGAGGGCCAGAGATGGGGAGCATTTGTGGTGCTCACAGGAAGAGACGGTCTTGGGGCGGGCCCCCCACCGCTTCTACCCTCACTGGCTCAGGCCGAGCAGCGCAGAGTCCGCGGAGGTGGCTCGGGTCTGCCCCGTAACGGAAGAATAAAGTTTACTATTGCGTCTCCCTTTCTCTCCTAATTCGAGCCTAAAGGAAGGTCGGGGAAATCCCGAGAGGTTTCCCCGCGGGGTCACCACATCCACTCTCTCTCCGGCGGGAGAAACGCGGCTGCGTCGTCACGCCCCTCAGCGCTGAGGTGCGTCTCCACCGTGGGGGCGGGACATCCTCTTTGCAGCCCGCCGCTTCCGTCGCCGTCCGGAAGTCGAGAGCTGGTATCTCAGTGCCGACCCGTTAGTTCCCCTTGGCGTACCGCGGGTTCAGGTTGTTCCACCTTAGGCGACCCCGGGCACGGCTGCTGGCCCCCAACGAAGTGCACGTCGCGGATTCCCCGCCCTCGGTCTTATCCCCACCGCGGCTGTTCGCCCTGTTTTCCGGCTGAGCTGACTTGCTCCGTTCGCATCCGCGTTCCGCCCATGGCTGGGGCCGCCCCGACCACGGCCTTCGGGCAGGCTGTGATCGGCCCGCCGGGCTCGGGGAAGACCACATATTGCTTGGGCATGAGTGAGTTCTTGCGCGCGCTGGGCCGGCGCGTGGCCGTAGTGAACTTGGACCCGGCCAACGAGGGGCTGCCGTACGAGTGCGCCGTGGACGTGGGCGAGTTGGTGGGGCTGGGCGACGTGATGGACGCGCTGCGGCTGGGGCCCAACGGCGGCCTGCTTTACTGCATGGAGTACCTGGAAGCCAACCTGGACTGGCTGCGTGCCAAGCTCGACCCCCTCCGCGGCCACTACTTCCTCTTCGACTGCCCAGGCCAGGTGGAGCTCTGCACGCATCACGGCGCCCTGCGGAGCATCTTCTCCCAAATGGCACAGTGGGACCTTAGGGTGCGTCTTGGGTTGGGCAGGCCCAATTTGCAGTTGGAGGAACTGAGACAGGGAGGACAGATGCCATGCCCCCATGTCACACAGCGAGGTAGGAGCTGAGATGCTTTGGAGTAAAACAGATGTGAGTTCGAATTCTGGCTCTGCCACTGACTCACTGTGTGGTATGGGTAAGCCAGTTCATCTCTCTGAACCTCAGTTTTCTCGTCTGTAAAATGGATATGTTAGTAGCCAACTCGAGAGTTTTGGAAGAATGGAAAGGGTTATGTAGGCAGTGGCATGGCGGTGGTGGTTGTAAGGTGGTCAAAAGTAAATGAAAGAGTGGAGTCATGCAGTGGGATTTGACCCTTTTGCCCACTGGGTGGCTCAGTGCAGTGCATCTCGTAAGAAATGCCTCATATTTCCTGGGAGAAGGAAATGAATGTGACTATTAGAAGTAGGCAGAGACTAATGGGGAAGGCTTGCACTCTGTCCTCAGTCTCCCATTCTGACAAGGGAGACATAGGCCCTGATGTTTCCTGCTTCCCCAGGCCACTCTCAACCTGTCTCTTCCTCCCCTCGCAGCTGACTGCTGTCCACCTTGTGGATTCTCACTACTGCACAGACCCAGCCAAGTTCATTTCAGTACTGTGCACCTCCCTGGCCACCATGCTGCACGTGGAGCTGCCACATGTCAACCTCCTCTCCAAGATGGACCTCATTGAGCACTATGGGAAGCTGGGTAAGAGCTCCTATTCAGGCAGGCAAGGAGTAGGACAGCAGCTGGGGCCAGAGTACAGCAGAGATCTCAGGTGAAGGAAGTTGCCTCTGGGACCATGCATGGTCTGGTGATAGCTATAGGCAGGTTCTGACTCCTACTCATTTATTTTGTGCCATTCTGTGCCAGATATTATTGTGGATTTTAGAGACAAGGGAGCTACAGTGGGTGATATGTGTTACGAAGGAGTTAAAACAAGGTGATGTGACAGTGAGTGACTGGAAGGGAGGGGAGTGAGCAATGTCTCACTGCTCTGAGGCAGTGACATCTGAGCTGACACCTGAATAGTGAGAAAGAGCCAGCCAAGGGAGGACTGTTTTAGGCAGAGGGACCAGCAGGGATAAAGGCCTTGTCTTAGTCAGTCCATGCTGCTATAACAAAAATACCAGATGGTTTAAACAACAAACATTTATTTCTCACTGTTCTGGAGGCTGGGAAGTCCAAGATCAAGGCACCAGCAGATCCAGTGTCTGGTAAGAGCCTGCTTCTGGCTTCTAGACAGATGCCTTGTGTCCTTACAGAAAAAGACCGTTGTTTAAGCCCGTGTGGCAGAGAGACATGGAGTAGGAGGCCAGGCACAAGGTAGGGAAGATAGAGGGAGAAGCAGGCTGGTATGAGTTGGGAGTTGCCTAGGGTCCCAGTGGCCAGCATTTTTTTCCTGCCAAATTAGTGTTCTCCTGAGCTAGGGACATTGTTTGCCAAATAGCATCTCTAACCACAAAGAAACCTAGAGAAGACAGCTGAAATGACCAGCACGTGAGCAGGGAGAGAGGTTGAAGTTTCCTGGGCAGAAATGGGCCAGTATAGGGAGGCGCACTTACCTGCCGTTAGTGGGAAATTGTTTATAGAATCTAGTGTGGTCTCCTCATTTTACATAAAGAAAGAACTGGCCCAGAAAAGGAAAGGGATTTACTCAAGAGGCCACCCTGCTAGAATGTAGCAGTCATTCAATTTAACCAGCATTTACAGGGTCTTACAGTGTGTGTGCCAGGTCCTGGGGTAATTATCTGACTGTGAGCTCCATGAGATGACCATGCACAGCTCTCGGTATATGTTCAGTATCATTATTTACTACCATTGACCAAGCACTTCTCTGTACCAGGCACTGGGGTTTATAGCATTTAATCTTCACAACAGTTCCATGAGATAGATACCGGCCCATATAGCTAGTAAATGGCAGAGCCAGCAGGTGAAAGCAACTATTTTCCTTCTTAGTTACTTCATTTTGCTCTGTTAACAAATATTTGAGTGAATGAAGACAAAACAGAAAGAAAATATGGTCCCAGTCCTCAGGTCTTTAGCCTGATGCTAGCTGCTCCTGAACACTGGTTTCTCTCCTTAGCCTTCAACTTGGACTACTACACAGAGGTCCTGGACCTCTCCTACCTACTTGATCACCTGGCATCTGACCCTTTCTTCCGCCACTACCGCCAGCTCAATGAGAAACTGGTGCAGCTCATTGAAGACTATAGCCTAGTCTCCTTCATCCCTCTGAACATCCAGGTACTGGGGACTAAGAGGTCTCTTTCCTTTGGCTATAGGCTCTGACAGTGCCTGGGACTCACCAAGCTAAGGACACAAGAAGTTTTGAAAACTTACGATGGTCTTTTTTCTGTATCTCACTGTCATTGGGTTCCCTTGGTTTCAGGCCCAGGGCCTATGGTAGGAAGGATTCCAGTAAAGAGGGTGGACTGAACTTTTGCCCTGTCTATGCTGTATCTATCTATCCTGTATCTTTAGGCCCTCTCTACATGTGTTCCTTCCCTCCTCAGTGAAAATGAATGAGTTCAGAAAGTCATCAGCAAGGGACTTGACCAGGACCAGAAACAAGTCTCTTAGGCCCATTCAACTGGGCAACTGCCTGTTAACTTTGCAATGTGGTACCTAACCTCTGTGCCACTCACCTCACACCCTGCAAAAATAACCTAGGAAACACACGGGTGCATACTAGATTTTTTTCTGCATGGGTGGACTTGAGCTAACTTATCTCTCCCTTTCTAATGCCACACTTTTCTTCTTTAATAGGAGGTGAACTCTATAATATTAATAATAACAACTGCTACTTATTTATGGCTTTCTTTGCTGGGCACTGTGCTAAGGACTGTACATGAATTACTTTGATCTGTCCTTCCCACCATGTGATATATGAGTTATTTTTATCATTGTATGTGGATGAGGAAACAGTTATAGGTTAAATAACACACATATTTATTGGTTGCCTACTTGAGAGTAGTACTGTGCCAGGCACTGGGGACGTTGACAAATGAGTCCCTGACCTTAAGGGGTGCCTGGTTGAATAGGGAGGCAGATTGTAATAAGCATTTATAAGATGGTAGAAATACCATCTGCAATAGGGATAAACCCAGAGGACTATGGGTGTTCATAGAGGAGCTTATCTGGTCTAATCTGGGTGGTCAGGAAAGATGGGATTTAGCCAGGCTTCTGGAGACATGTAGAATTCCAGGCCAAGGAAGCTACATTTACAGAGAGATGGAGGAGGGTGTATTTAGAGATTGCAAGCAGTTCTACACACCTCTCTTTCACTCACAGAGCTGTTCTCTCTTCCCTGCTCAGGACAAGGAGAGCATTCAACGAGTCCTGCAGGCTGTGGATAAAGCCAATGGCTACTGTTTTGGGGTCCAAGAGCAGCAAAGTCTGGAGGCTATGATGTCTGCTGCAGTGGGAGCGGACTTCCATTTCTCCTCGTATCCTTGCTCTCTAGCCTAACCTGCTTTCTGGTCATAACCAAGAGGGCGAGACATCGGGCTCAGGAATGGCCACAGGCTGTGCAGTCACCACTGTTGTGGATGACTGATTTCATACTGACCTAGCTGGACGCCCTGGTGACCGTCTTTCCTTTGCAAAGGCTAGTCCCTTAGAAGGCTTCAGGGTTGGTTGTACTGACAAGGGAGGATATCAATCAGCAGAAACAACAAATACAAAGGCCCAGAAATAGGAGGGCATTGGTCACTGGGAGAAATGCAAGAAGTTCAGTCTGCTAGGTGTGTTGCATGTGAAGGGGCGTGGGGGCGGTAGTCAGGGCCCTGCTAAGGAGTGTGGACTTCAGCTCATGGTGGGAACCAGTGTTCAGTGAGTCCTGTTGACAGGATATGGCATGATCAGATGTGCATCTGAGAGAAGCCCCTGCAAGTGCAGAAAATGCATTTAAGGGATATGATTGGGAGCGGGAGAGTTTTTTAGTCTTGCTGGGTGAGAAAGGATGAAACATTTGTGAGAATAGGAAGAAGGGTGTAGATTGGAAAAATTTTAAGGAGATCAACTACAAGAGTCAGTGACTGAATGGTTATGGGATAGATGGAACAGAACTTAGCCTCCAAGGTCTCTGGCTTAGACAGTGGGATGGGTGGTCATGCTAGTCACTGAGGCACGAAAAGGAGGGGGCAGGTTTGTCACATGGATGAAAGGAATGGAAGCCAACAGATGTGCTGTGTTTGAGGGGGCCATGGGACATCCAGAACTGTCCAAGCAGCAGCTAGACTCTTTGGAGCTGGGTTAGTGACCAGTGAGGGTGGAGCCAACGTCATGGGTGGGTGTCTGTCAGATCACAGAGGCCATGTGTGAAGCAGGACAGGGAAGTCCAGGCTCGGCTGATGTTCTCAGAGATTCAGTGTCCACACAGGATACTGAAGACAAGGGGGCTCCAGGTTCCTTGGGTATGGAGGGAAATAATTCCAGCCAACACATATTGATTGGTGTCAGGCCCTTTCATGTGGGAAACAAAGCTCCTAGGGGACAGATGAGTTATAAATGATGGCAGTAGAGTGTGCAGTTCCTGGTGAAGGGACCAAGGAGCTGCCTCACACCTGGCATTTTTGTTGACAGATTCAACTTTATGTGCTCAGCAAAAGAGGGGAGGAGCAATTTAAATAGTGTTGTAATATTTTGCACATTGTACAGACTTAGGATGGTTTGACTTTACAATGGTGCGAGAGCGATACGTGTTCGGTAGAACCCATACTTCAAGTATCCGTACAACCATTCTGTTTTTTACTTTCAGTTTAGTATTCAGTAAATTACATGAGGTGCTCAACACTTTGTTATAAAACAGGCTTTGTGTCAGGTGATTTTGCCCAGCTAATGTAAGTGTTCTGAGCATGTTTAAGATAAGTTAGGCTAAGCTATGATGTTGGGTAAGTGAGGCATATTAAATGCATTTTCAACTCGTGTATTTATCCGGATGTAACCCCATGATGAGCAGAGGAGCATCTGTATATTACTGTATACATTCATGCATATCATATAGGATTCTATTCACAAAACCATGTGTACTACATTTAACAAATGATTTAAGGAATTTTCAAGGGTATTTTTTTTTTTTGAGACAGAATCTCACTTTGTTGCCCGGGCTAGAGTGCCGTGGCGTCAGCCTAGCTCACAGCAACCTCAAACTCCTGGGCTCAAGCGATCCTACTGCCTCAGCCTCCCAAGTAGCTGGGACTACAGGCATGCGCCACCATGCCCGGCTAATTTTTTCTATATTTTTTTTTAGCTGTCCAATTAATTTCTTTCTATTTTTGGTAGAGACGGGGTCTCGCTCTTGCTCAGGCTGGTCTCAAACTCCTGAGCTCAAACAATCCGCCCGCCTCCCGCCTCCCAGAGTGCTAGGATTACGGGCGTGAGCCACCGTGCCCGGCCTTTCAAGGGTATTTTTAACCATATACATTTGTGCTGATTTTAGATTCTGCCCCCATCCTAACCCCTTAAGGTTCAGTAGGGAGTGGTACAAAAAAGGGAGTGGTCAGCAGCACTGAGGAGTGGGCAGATAAGGAAAGATTCATGGAGGCATGGCATTTGAGTTGCATCATCTCAAAGTGAGGGCTAGCCAGGCTGCTGAAGAAAAAAAGGGAATTCAAGTCAAAGAGAATAGTATATGCAAAAGCCTGGGGGTTCAAGGTTGAGACAGTTTGTTGTTGAGACAAGATTGTTGAATCTTCAATTTTAACAGCGAATGTCGGGACGGGCGCGGTGGCTCACGCCTATAATCCTAGCACTCTGGGAGGCCGAGGCGGGCGGATCGTTTGATCTCAGGAGTTCGAGACCAGCCTGAGCAAGAGCGAGACCCCGTCTCTACCAAAAATAGAAAGAAATTAATTGGACAGCTAAAAATATATATATAAAAAAAAATTAGCTGGGCATGGTGGTGCATGCCTGTAGTCCCAGCTACTCGGGAGGCTGAGGCAGTAGAATTGCTTGAGCCCAGGAGTCTGAGGTTGCTGTGAGCTAGGCTGACGCCACAGCACTCACTCTAGCCCGGGCAACAAAGTGAGACTCTGTCTCAAGCTCGAACCTTCATAGGCAACACTTCTAGCTAAACCTTGTTAGTGTTTTATTTTCATTGTGTTTATTTATGATTTTGTTCTATTTTGGCAAATGTTAACTAGTTTTCCATTTATAGTAGTGATTAAAAGTTTACTTCAAAAATGAAATTATTTATATAAAATGAATCGTTTAAAGAAAAATATTAAGTATATAATATGACAGTTGCAGGTAGAATGACATGACTTGTGGGCAGGGCAGGGCTTCTGACTGGGGAGCAGCAATAGGGCCAGACGGGTGGGCAGGTAGAACACGGGGTTTCGTGTGCCCTGCTCAGGGATGTGGGCTTCAGGCCAGAGACAAGCAAGATGATTCCACTGATCCTGAGTGATCCTTCAGGCTCACTTACACAGAAACAAGGCCGTTATCTCCTGAGGAGAAGTGAAGAGGAATGGGGGCACAGGTTCAGAAAGAGTTTGAGTAGGGGTGAGATGGATTTTGATCGATGGATACATGAGGGATAGTAAAGAAAGCTCTGTAACCCAAACATCATATGGTGGGCTAAGTACTCCACTTGCAGGGTCATTTAATCCTCATTCCAATCCCTTTTATAGGTGAGGCAAACAGGGCCCTGAAAGTGACAGGCCCAAGGTCTCCCTGGGTGTAGAATCTCAATTTCTGACATTGGAATCATCTAGTAGCACAAGCAGTGGTATCCCAACATGGCCAGCCTAGCTCTGGCCAACCCCCATCTCCTAGTCAGACCTCATACCCAGACATCAGGCCGGCCAGCCTCACAGGACTCCATCAGCAGTGTCACTGTCCTTTCCTTTGTGAATCTGACTTGTGTCCTTCCAGCTCCATTTTCCTGCTGTCCTGGAGAATGAGAGGAGGTACTCTACGACCCAAGAAGAAATTTTTCATTTTCTTTGAGCTTCCCTCCCTTCGTAGAAAAAGAGAAGTCACAACATTAATTGAGCACCTACTGTGTGCCAGGTGCCATGCTAGGCATTTGATTGATATTCATTGTCTCATTTGATCCTCACAATTCTCAATATTTTATGTTCAAGGAAAAGGAAGTGGCAGATTCAGAATTTGAACCCCCTTGGTCTGACTCCAGAACATGTGCTATAATAAAGCTGGAAGGTTAGCACTCTTCTGGTTCTTGGATCCTCAGCAACGTGGGGAAGAGGCAAATATAGGAGCATTTGGATCTGGGTGCTTTTGAAGGCTTCTGATACCCATTTGGTCCCTGTTGCCTATGGCCTGAAGCTATAATTACGAGGAAGAGAGAGGGATGGAAGGAATTTGCCAGACATCATTGGAGGGTAGGCATCAGTAGAGGTCAGATCCTGCCCAGACCAGTTCCCCATCCTTTGCCTATGATATCAGCCTTGACACGCCCTCCCTCAGCACGCTGGGCATCCAGGAGAAGTACTTGGCCCCCTCGGACCAGTCAGTGGAGCAAGAAGCCATGCAGCTATAGCAGCAAGCTGGGCCCTGGAGAGCAGGATTCATAACCCGGCAGTGGGGAAAGTGGAGGCTTCTCGGCAAGCAGCAGACAGCTTAGCAAGCTGCAGACCCAAGAGCAAGTCCAGCCAGAGCTGGGAAGCTGGCAAGGGGACACCCAGCCCCGCAAAGGACTTCTGGCCAACAAGCCAGACATGGCACCAAGCAGAGCACCTACCACAGCCTCTGTGGTGCCCATGAACTCTGGGCCCTGCCACCAGGATTTGAGCTCTGGTCCCACTCAGGCTGTGAGCTCTGAGTTTATGAGAGTTTATTTTCTACTTTTTATGGCTTCCAAACTTCTTCAATCCTCCAGGTCCAGGGGATTGGGGCAGAACAAGGGAATGTCACCTTCCCTCGCAAGAGTCCTGTTTCTTCATGCAGGTCAGTGCTTCTCCAAAGCACAGGATCCATCATACTAGAGGATTGACAAGCAATCTCCAATTGTTTAGTTTTGGTTTTTATTTTTTTAGGGATGTTCTTGCTGTGTTGCCCAGGCTGGATTTGAACTCCTGGGCTCAAACGAACCTCCTGCCTACCCTCCCAAGTAAGCGGGGACTGCAGGCATGCCGCTGCACTAAGCAATATCCAGTTTTAACAGTGAACCTCAAGCTCAAGCCCTCATAGGCAACACTTCTAGCTAGACCTTATTAATGTTTTAGTTTCTTTGTATTTATTTTATGCTTTTGTTCTATTTTTGGTATTAACTAGTTTTCCATTTACAGTAGTGATTAAAAATTTACTTCAAAAATGAAATTTAGGGCCGGGTGCAGTGGCTCACGCCTGTAATCCTAGCACTCTGGGAGGCTGAGGCGGGCGGATTGTTTGAGCTCAGGAGTTCAAGACCAGCCTGAGCAAGAGCGAGACCCCGTCTCTACTAAAAAAAAAAATAGAAAGAAATGATCTGGACAACTAAAAATATATGGAAAAAATTAGCCGGGCATGGTGGCGCATGCCTGTAGTCCCAGCTACTCGGGAGGCTAAGGCAGAAGGATCACTTGAGCCCAGGAGTTTGAGGTTGCTGTGAGCTAGGATGACGCCACGGCACTCACTCTAGCCAGGGCAACAGAGCGAGACTCTGTTTCAAAAAAAAAAAAAAAATGAAATTTATACAAAGTGAGTTGTTTAGGGAAATACATTAAGTATATAATATGACAGTTGTTATGAGGTTGTGGCAAAAATCAAAATGGCTTAAAGTTGGGAAATACTGGTGTTTGGCTTACTTTGTTCTTGCAGCTGGTCAAATGCAGTTCGTGTTTTCAACCAGTAGGTGGCGTCCCAGACTTATTTTTTACAGGTGTAATCTGGCAGCAGAAGCGGAGGGACTGATGGCCTGGGAAAGACTGTTGTGCCACAAGTCCTATTTGCAGACATTCCAGCCTTTTAACACATGTGAAGGGCTTAGCATTTTGCAAAGTGCTTCCACACACATCCTCATTAGAGATAGACAAGATGGGGACTGTTACTAAGCCATTACTCTTTTTACAATGAGGAACCAGAAAGATGAGGAGTTGAACTTTGGTCAGCCTGACTCTCTCATAGCCCACTTTGCTGAGTGAATTGTCAGTGTCCCTCCCTTGGTATACTTACCGGTAAAGAGTCACAGCCCTTCTCCCACAGGATTTGTAGCCAATCAGGAGAAAGAATTTAGGCACTTGAAAAGTGTTATTACTGAATCATAAATCAAAGGAAAGATAGGTCACTGATGGTTTGGCAGTCTGTGAATTCGGTTTAGGAAAATCTGTTCTGAAACAGCATTGAAATAGGGGTGACCGAGCTTTGCTTTCCGGTTTTGGCAGCCAGAGCTGAAGGCAGAAGAGTAAGGGGCTATGAGGAGGCTACTGTGGCTGGAACAGTATGAAAGCAGCTGACCGCAGCTCCCACGCCTGGCTGCATAGGGGATAATAACTGGGTGCTGCTTCCCAGCCTCTTTCATCTGAGGAGTTCAAAGCACCTCACCCCTATTAACACCCTGCACAGTAGGTGGGGAGTATCAACAGAGCGAGCCAGGGAAACTGAGGCCAGGAGGCACAGCCCAGGGCTGGCTGTGAGTCACCTGTGGGTCCTGGAGCCCAGGAATTCTGACGCCCAGGCTGCTGGACAATTTCTTGAGGGCATAAGGGTAGGTGCTATGTTTTTGAAAACAGTACCGATAGCTGTGGTCATGGGTTTTGATGCTTACCCGTCACAAAAGGCCCAGTTCTCACTGAAACAAACCAAGTGTGGGGGCTGGAAGGCGTCATTTAGAGCTTTATGGCCTCGTATCCAAGCACCCTCAGCATTTACTCTCTACAGTCATGGAGCGGAGAGGGATGGAAATAATCCAGAACTTTATTTTCTGGCCTTGATGTGACAGCATAGGTATTTTCTTCCCCAATAAATGTCGCTTCTGTCTACCTCCGACTGGTAGCAAAATAATTTTGTTCTGCATACACTGTGGTGATGGGGAGGGGATAGCACAATGCAGAAAGGGAGAGATGTCTGGGTTCCACATGTGGCCCATTTGGTGTGAAATGTGTAGGGTAGGAGAGACCATCCTCCAGTATGGCTGGCACATAGCAGTCATCCTTAAAATTATTTTTTTCTTTCCTGATAAAAATAGAAAAGTGGGCTGGGCATGGTGGCTCACACCTATAATCCCAGCATTTTGGGAGGCCAAGGTGGGAAGATTGCTTTAGCTCAGGAGTTTGAGACCAGCTTGAGTGACATAGCTAGACCCTGTGCCTACAAAAAATACAAAAACTAGCTAAGGGTGGTAGCTCGTGCCATGGTCCCAGCTAGTTGGGAGGCTGAGGCGAGAGAATTGCTTGGGCCCAGGAGTTTGAGGTTGCAGTGAGGTATGACAGCACCACTGCACTCCAGCCTGGGAGACAGAGCAAGACCTTATTTAAAAAAAAACCTTACAGTAAAAACTTCGAAAAGAGAAAAGAAGTCACCCAGAATCCCATAACAGAAATAATTATTAATATTTATAATAAATTTTCTATTCAAATGTATAAATATATTTTGTGTATCTTTCAGTCTTATTTTTCTATACCTACATGGGGTGGAGATCACATTTATATAAGTGGAATATTTTATAATTGTTTTATATCCTGCTTTGTTCAGTTAACACTATCCCATGTAATTAAAAATATGTAAAAACCTTTGTAACGTCTACGTAGTAATTAATATTCCATGGTATGGCTATAACATTGTTTACCTATCCTCCCATGGTTAGCCTACAAATCATTACCAATTTTTTGCTATTGTAAATAGTGCTGATATTAACATTTTTGTACCCAAATCCTTGAGTCTCTGGTTTTCAACTTATGATAAAGTCCTAGAAATGAAATAGCTGACTTTTCCCAGGTTCTGGATTCATACTGCTGAAATGTTTTCCCAAAAAGTGCCACTTTACATCTCACAGATAGTGTCTGAAATTGTTCTTCTTACCTCCAGACCTCACTTGACAATTGTAAACAACTTGTGGAGGGAGGAACCCCTCTCTGAGTGCCTCAGAAGGGACCTTCCTGATCATCCCTGCTAACTAATCACTGACATTAGGACATATGCATTTCTTGGTTCTGAATTGGGGACTCTAACAATTGGAAGATAGCGTGGATTTGGAAGAACTTAACCAGGGACCACAGGTAAGTGGAAAGGCTTCTAGCCAAACAAAGTGGCTTAGGAATGAGAGTAAGGCCCCAAAGCCCACAGAGCTGAAGCATACCCAGTCTGCCTGGATTAGCAAAATGCTCCCCCAGAGTTGGCCAAGCATAGGAAGTCTGATCCCGTTAGGATCTGTGGGAAGGAGAAAGGGAAGGTAGATTTGAGGGATTTTCTGTCCTTTTCTCAAGAATCCTGAGAAGGGGAGAGGGTGGCTTCAGACCCACCCCAGCACTACTAAGGCCCATGCCAATTTTGGAAGCAGTGAGGCGGCTCAACCCAGAATCCTGGAGGGAACGGCTCAAGTAAGCAGTAGCTGCCCTCCTCTCCCTTCCCTTTTCTTCTCTCTTATCCCTGGCTATTGAGCCAGCCTGGACTGGGCTGCTTACTTCCTCTTCCTGTCCCATTTAGAAGGAAGAGTCTCAGGTTAGCACCTTCCTCCCTGGTATCAGGCCTGCCAAGGATGGGGGAAGCCATGTGCCACATTTCCAACCTATTGTATCTGCCTTTTCCAGCCCCAGAAGCCCAGATGTCCAGGTGGGCCAACACTGAGGGTTGTGAGGGGATGGGCTGTGGGTTTGGGGCCCAACTGAGGTGAAAAAAGATGAGTACTGGGGCCGGGGGCGGTGCCTCACGCCTGTAATCCTAGCACTCTGGGAGGCCTAGGCGGGCGGATTGTTTGAGCTCAGGAGTTCGAAACCAGCCTGAGCAAGAGCGAGACCCTGTCTCTACTAAAAATAGAAAGAAATTAATCAGACAACTAAAAAAAATATATAGAAAAAATTAGCCGGGCATGGTGGCTCATGCCTGTAGTCCCAGCTACTCGGGAGGCTGAGGCAGAAGGATCGCTTGAGCCCAGGAGTTTGAGGTTGCTGTGAGCTAGGCTGACGCCACGGGACTCTAGCCCGGGCAACACAGTGAGACTTTGTCTCAAAAAAAAAAAAAAATAGTACTGGCAAAATGCTCTGCAGAGAATACATAGCAAGGGTTTAATTTTTTTCTCTTCGTTCCAAAACCCTGAAGCAATTGTGGAGGAGGGAGATGAGAAGCCTCATCAGAGCCATGCTACATGAACATAAAATCTACAGCAGTGTGCTTGCTATGTAAATTCAGCTAAAAGAAATGTCCCACACTGCTTCCCTTTGCACTGGACTGTCACCTTTAAGTTCTTCCTATATATTAATCCTGGATCCTCCACATTGTGGAGTCACAAAAACATCAAAGAAGGGAAATTGGGACATAGGTTAAGATTTCCCCTAACTCATAACTCATATCAGAGGTCACGTAATCTTTTTTTGTTTGTTTGTTTTTTTGAGACAGAGTCTCATTCTGTTGCCCGGGCTAGAGTGCCGTAGCGTTGACCTAGCTCACAGCAACCTCAAACTCCTGGGCTCAAGCGATCCTCCTGCCTCAGCCTCCTGGGTAGCTGGGACTACAGGCATGTGCCACTGTGCCCGGCTAATTTTTTCTATTTTTAGTTGTTTGGCTAATTTCTTTCTATTTATAGTAGAGACGGAGTCTCACTCTTGCTCAGGCTGGTCTCGAACTCCTGAGCTCAAACAATCCGCCCGCCTCAGCCTCCCAGAGTGCTAGGATTACAGGCGTGAGCTACGTAATCTTTTTTGAGCTAAAAATCAGCCCCCTCTATAGTCAGACAAGGAAATTTCAGATTAGCTTTACTGTGCAGGAGGAAAGGGAGAAAATGTCTTCCTCCCTCCCTCCCTTCTTTCTACAACTATTTACTGAATACCATAATCTGATATATTAAGTGCTGTACATAGCCACAGATTTTATTAAAGACTCCATGCTTCTCAGAGTCCCTCTTTTATTTCCAGACAAAGAGTTAAATTTCCCAGAGAGCTGTAAGGAAAAGATTGGGTGGAGATGAGAGATGAATCAGCCTCTGACACCCCCAGGGTGACATACCTGTCTGCTGCCCCCACAGACATTCTTGGCTCCTGACTCAGTGGCTAGGTGGGGCTAGGGGGGTACTGAGGGGAGGGGACCTTTCCTGCAGAAACCTGCCTCCACCTTCCCCCCACCCCCCCACACACAGCTGGGATGGAGGATGGATCCTCTGAACAGGGTAAAAAATTTAAAGGAAAAAAGAGCGGAACCAGGTTAAAGAAACCTAAACTTGGTTGGTCCAAGTGTGGTGGTGTTTACAACTAATTGATCACAACCAGTTACAGATTCCTTTGTTCCTTCTCCACTCCCACTGCCTCCCTTGACCAGCCTTTAAAAGAAAAAAAATAATTTGAAAAAAAAGAAAAACCTAAACTTGGTGAGCAAGCCAGGAAATTGGTCTGCTTCAGTCTTTTTCTCGTTTAAGATAATTCCTTTATCCCAGGTGGGGCTAGGGTGGAGTCAGGTTGAAAGTAGGGTAAAAAGAAGGCTTTCTTGATTCTTAGAAAGTCCAAGATAGGAGCAGGGCAACACAGCATAATGGTTCTTTTCAAAATTATTTTTAACTCATGAAACTCCAATATATAAAATAGACATATATGTGGTTATTTTTGCCAGTGTGTAGAAACAGGGGAAACCCTGACCACTGGACTCCTGCCCTGTGGCAGCTTCTGGGGAACCCTGTGAACTCAGTTTGAAAATAGCTATTGTAGTTTAAAAATCATGGATCTTAGAGTGGGACTCCATTCCACTCCCCAGCACATAGTAGTTGTATAACCTTTGTGATTAGGTTATTTACCAGCAGCTCTGAGCCTCAGTCTCTTCATTTGCAAAACAAGGGCAATAATAAGTATTGCTGTGAGGATTAAGGCATGAAACTGTCTGGCATACAGTTGTCCTGCCAGCTGCTGCTACTACTGTACTCTGTTCTCTACAAAGAAGCAGGAGTGGGACACTTGATCAGAAGAGCGATCTTGGTGAAAGCCTCTGAAATTAGGAGGTTTTCCCGAAAAGGCACTGGACATTTGGACATTGGATGTGTGTGTGGTGGTGGCAGGGAGGAAGAAGCCACAGCAGCCTGCCTGACCCCAATGCCTCACCCTCCCTAGGGTGCCTGGTTGTTTCTGAGAAGAAAGTCTCAGCCTCCATCACCCACTCCTGTGGATCTTCGGAGCCAATTTGGACTTTGCCTTCCAAAGTAACTATACATAAGAGAAGAGCAGATACCTTTTCTAGAGAATTTCCCGTTGCAGATTTTCCCCATACTACTTAAATTTTGGAAAGGAGAAGATCTTTGCAAGCCCTGGGCCTCCTTTCCTGAGGGATAATCTGTCAGTGTAGCAAGATAGGACTGGGGTTGCTCAAATCAGTGTGAGCCCATCTCTGTCTAGACAGCCCTTCCTCATCCCAGGACCAGCTGTATTTCCGTTTCTGTAAGAGGATCTGGCACTAAACCTGGTTTCCAGGCATTCGGAAGGATGGTTTTAAACCTAAGATCTGAGCACATTCTGGTACACAAAACCTTGCTGGAGTCATGGTGGGAAGAAAGGAGGAATAATGGGACAAAGTTACCAATCTTAGGGAGCTCTCTGAGGGGATAAGAAATAAACCCAGGCCGGGTGTGCTGGCTCATGCCTATAATCCTAGCACTCTGGGAGGCCGAGGCGGGAGGATCGCTTGAGCTCAGGAGTTTGAGACCAGCCTGAGCAAGAGTGAGACCCCATCTCACTAAAAAATTAGCTGAGTGTGGTGGTGCGCGCCTGTCTTTAATCCTAGCTACTTGGGAGGCTGAGCACGAGGATTACTTGAGCCCAGGAGTTTGAGGTTGCTGTGAGCTAGGCTGATGCCACAGCACTCTAGCCCAGGCAACCGAGTGAGACTGTCTAAAAAAAAAATAGAAACAAAGAAAGAAAGAAACCCAGGACATAGCTACAAACCCAGAGGTAGAATCAAGTAGATAAGAAATCAGAACTGAGTAAATGCACCTACATAAATGTAAGGGGTTGGTAAAATAGCATATCCAAAGTGCTATATGTGTGTCAAAGGGAGAGGAGAGGTGGCTAGTCAAGTTTTGACCTGAAGATGGGCTTTGAAATTTGGAAAGATTAAAAGAACATGATCAACTAGAGGGGACAATGGGAAAGGGAGAATGGTCACCAAGAAATTTCCAATGGAACTTGGCATTCTTAACTGCTTTGCCTTCTGAGACATATTTTTAAATGGAGCTAAAATTCACATACTATAAAATTCATCCTTCTAAAGTGTACAATTCAGTGGTTTTTAGTATATTGACAAAGTTGTACAGCTATCACTATTTAAATCCAGAACATTTCATTGCCCCAGAAGAAACTCTGTACCCATTAGCAGTGGGACTGAAATTTTTTGAATGTCAAATCTAGGCCAGGAAAAATGGCAAGAAATCCTGAGAGATATATTTTTTTTCAGATTTAAAAAAAAATATGTCATGGACAAAAGGTCTGAGACCCTACCAGGCATGGTGGCTCACACTTATAATCCCAGCACTTTGGGAGGCTGAGGCAGGAGGATTGTTTGAGGCTAGGAGTTCAAGACCAGCCTGGGCAACGTAGTAAGACCCTGTCTCTACAAAAAATACAAAAGTTAGCCCGGCATGGTGTTGTGCGCCTATAGTCCCAGCTACTTGGGAGGCTGAGACAGAAAGATTGCGTGAGCCCAGCAGTTTGAGGTTGCAGTGAGCTATGATGACACCAGTGCATTCCAGCCTGGGCAACGGAGCAAGACCCTGTCTCAAAAAAACAAAAACAAAAAAGTTCTGGACCCCTGTGGTCAGAAGCTGGTGCCTAATATGTACAACTATTATGTACTGATAAAAATAAAAAATACAAATAAGCTGGTGCCTAAGCCAGCTCACATGTAGCCCTAGTAAGCATTTGATTTAGTGATCTTCAATCCACAGCATCTGCTTTTAAAATCCTTCAGCTCCAACACACTACCTGGGGTAGCTCATTTCTTCTCATATGGGGCAACCATGAGTGTGCAGAGCCAACAGACAAAAGTCAGAGGCTGAGAGAAAAGAAAAGTTCCTTTCCCAGGACCTACCCCACTAAGAGAAAGTCACCAGACCTGTTGGGTAAGAGAAACCAGGTCACCTCCAGAGCTGACAGGAGTCACTTGCCCTCGCCTAGAGTCTCTCTGGTTTGGATCCCTGAAACCTGACACACTTCCAGGAAAGGAGGGGAGAAGACAGGGGATCCAGAAAGCATGAGTGGCCCTGCCAACTTCCCCTGTAGAATTAGGAGCTCTGAAAAGAGTCCTTCAGTTTTGAGTCCCATGGGTGTGGCCAAACTTGGACTCCGGGGACCCTGAGGAGGCTGGACTGAGCTCCCTCAACCTTGCCAGCTGGAGGAGTGAGCACCTGAGGTGAGCCAGCATTCTCAGGTGGCCCAGCAGCCCGCAGGTCAGCCGAGGCAGTGAGGCTGCTCCTCAGGACCGGGCCTGGCTCATTATTCTGCTTTGGGCATAGAAATGCTGGCGAAATCCTAGACTTGCTGATGCTGGAAGGAATAATTAATAGCTGACATTTGCTGAGCAGGTACTATGGGCTAGTTTACGTGCATTTCTTTTCTCAAACTCCACAGCTACTCTAGGAGGAAGGCTTTTTAATCCTCCTCTTTACAAATGAGGACACAAAGGTAAGCAGGGTTGAGAGCCTTGGCCAAGGCAGGCTGGGAGTCGAACCCAGGCAGTTTGAATACAGAACCCCAAATGTTCACTCTTACGGTAGAGCCTTTAGTGCAAGCCCCTTACACAGAAGGGAAACTGAGGCCTAGGGAAGTATAATGGCTTTTCCAAGGTCGCATAGCTGGTCAGGGACACAATTCAAGCCTCTTGGCGACCGGCTCAGGGATGCCTGGACTCTGGAGAGTGGTGGGGGCATCTTGGTGGCCTTTTCCCAGCCCATGCCGCCGCTTGGCCCGGCCTGGGCTCAGCCAGGTAAGAGGATGACTCAGAGGTCGGGGACTGCATTTTGCCAACAGCCCCTCCCCGTCCTGCTACTCTGAGGGAGTCGAGCTCTCGGGCCGGGCTGGTGGCAACTTGTCAGAGTGAAACCGGGAAAGGCTGCCCCTCGGCGGGTGGCGGGAGCCCTCAGTCAGTCAGCGAATCGCCGCGCCTGCCCGGCCTGGCGGACGGCGGGAAGACTCGCGGCGCGTGTTCCGCCCCTCACTGCTCCATTGACCAGCCGGGCCCCGAGGGCGGTACCCTTGGGGGAGGGGGTGTCAACGCCCTCCCGTGATTGGGCGGGATCGGCTTCAGGCCCCGCCTTTAGTCCTGGGCGGTAAAGGCGGAACGGAGCTGGGCGGCCGCAGGTCCTGGCATGTTGCTGGCGGCTGCGAGCGGAGGCGGCGGGCTCGGCCGGCCAGACTCCCCGCGGCCCTTTTCACCCAGCTTGCTTCTCTTCCGTCAGCCTGTTTCGTTTTGTCTCCATCTCCGAACTCTGGGGGACGTTCCCCTCTCCTCAGATCTGGGCTTTTAATGGCGGCGCCATACCCTTTCCTCAGATCATACTCCCCTCCGCTGGGATCTGAGCACTTGATAAGACTTCCCCGCTTTCAAATCTGGGGTGCTCAGTGCAGCTCACTACAGCGCGTCCCTGCGGCGCTGCCCTCAGCCTCATGCCCGAGACTTCGCTGGTGTCCTGCCCCACCCCGTTGAGCTCTTCAGCCTCCCACCCCGCGTCCCCACTCACCTCTCCTCAGCGGCCTTTGCGTTCGCCTGACCCTCCCGGGACTGGCCGGGTTTCACTGGGTCCGCCCTGATGGAGAGGGCTGGACCCGGCCTCTCACCTGGAGTCAGCGGCCCGAAGTCTTGCCTGCGGGTCACTGAGCCAGCCCCAGGGGTGTCAGAGCCCTAACTAAGAGGTCCGAAGTCAGGGTCTCTAAACCATGTTACAGTCCCACTCCCAGCCCATCACCAATAACTGGAAAAGACAGGAGGAGTGTCACAGAGGAACTTTATTGAGAGAAAACATGGTCACAGCCAGCAGACATGCTTTCCCTCTGGGTCTCGGTCCTGCTCTCGCTCTCACGCACAGTCACACACGCACACACCCACGTCCAGCCCCTGCCGCATGGTCCAGTTCTCAGCCACCAGGGTGGGACACTCCTCCATTCCTAAGATCCAGAGGCTGCAGGGACAGGAGGGAGGAGAGGAGGGGGAAGAAGTGGGGTCGGGAGGAAGGGGGTGCGGAGAGCAGGGTTGGGTGGGATGATCAGGGGTTGGGAGCACTCGACAGCTGCAGGAAGAGTGGAAACCCGGTCCCAGGTGGCCTCAGCTCTGCAGGTCCTCTCCATGGGGCCCTTCTGAGCTGGGGCAGAGCCTTGGGGAGAAGGGTGGGACCTCCCACCCAGACACTAGTCCTCTCCGCAGGGTGGGGGACTGGAGTGGGCAGGGCGGGGTAGGGCAGGTGGTGGCCGGGCTCAGCTCTGGGGCTCCTCGGGAGCCTCGCCCCCCTCTTCCCCGGCGTTGTCAGCTGTCCACAGTGTCAGGTTGTCTCGCAGCAGCTGCATGATGAGGGTGCTGTCTTTGTAGGAGTCCTCGCTGAGGGTGTGCAGGTCAGCCATGGCCTCGTCAAAAGTGGTCTTGGCCAGCGAGATGGCCTCCTCGGGGCTATTGGCGATCTCGTAATGGAAGACAGAAAAGTTCAGGGCCAGGCCCAGGCGGATGGGGTTGGTGGGTGGCATCTCCTTCTTGCTGATGTCCATGGCCTCCTGGTAGGCTGCCCGGGCTGAGTCGATGATGCGCTTCTTGTCGTCCCCGGTGGCCACCTCGGCCAGGTAGCGGTAGTAGTCGCCCTTCATCTTCAGGTAGAAGACCCGGCTCTCAGCATCCCCAGCCTCCTTGATGAGGTGGCTGTCCAGCAGGCCCAGCACAGTGTCGCACACGCCCCGGAGCTCAGTCTCCACCTTCTCGCGGTACTCTCGCACCTCAGGGCCCTTGTCTTCCGAGCCCTCCTCGTTGCTCTTCTGCTCAATGCTGGACAGGACCCTCCAGCCAGCCCTCAGGCCGCCCACCACATTCTTGTAGGCCACCGAGAGCAGGTTTCGCTCTTCGCAGGAGAGCTCCTCACCCTTTTCCACAGCGCCCTTCATGAAGGCTGCCATGTCCTCATAGCGTTCGGCCTGCTCTGCCAACTTGGCCTTCTGGATCAGACTGGCTCTCTCCATGGCTCTGGGAACAGACAGCTGGGCGGCGGGCTAACTGGCTGCCTTGGGACCAATGCCGGACTCTGTGCCTCTCCTGTTCTCCGACCGCTTTTTGGCTGGGTGGCCTGGCCCAGGGAAGGGTAGGGAGGGGCAGGGGGCGGGACTGGGGCCCAGGACCTGCCTCCCTCTCCTCTTCTCCCCACACCCTTTCCGGCTCTTCCATAAAGGTAAAAGGGCTGGGATGTGGGGGTGAGTCAGCAGGATAGTCAGCAGGAGAAATCTGGGTGTGGGCCCCACCTGCACAGGCACCTTTTGGGGCTCCAGACTGCCCCCTTTCATTCAGGGCTGTCACCACATGGCTGCCTACAGTAGGAAGCTGCCCTGGTTCCTCAAAGCAGATCCTCCTTCACAGTGTCCTTCCAGGCGGTGAGGATGGCTTTAGCCACCTGGCTGCTTTAGCCTAAGCAGAGCCCATAAATGTGCAGGAACCCCACCTGGGGTTCCTAATCCAGCCAGGTGCGTTCCCCACTTGGTTCAGGTGAGATAATTCACGTTTAGGCAGGGCTATAGTTTCCCAAGAACTTTCATATCCATGATCTAATTTAATCCCCATCATGTCTCCGTGAGGAACACAGGACTATAGAGATGGGAACACCTGAGTCTCAGAGAGGGGTGAGATTTGCTGCAAGTCACATAGTTCCCAATTCCCTCTCACTTTTCCCTCTGTACCCGACTTCCTTTGGCTCTCCTCCCACTGAGGCCTCTGACCTATGAGCTCCAGGCTTTATTTGGAAGTGAGATCCAGGCTTCTTCCTGAGTCTACCTGAAGATGGTTCCATACCCGAGTCCTCACTCCCCCTCAGGGTCACCTCTGAGCTCCCAGAATGCACAGGTGGCAGCTTTCAAGGTGCCACTTCATGAAGCGTTTAACAAGCAGCCTCTGACGCTGCAGCCCAGCCTTTGTAATTAGTCACCCAGTAGGTTTATTGGACACATTTCCCATTACTGCACAATTTTCCCTTTCAAGTTGGTGGCCTGTTGCCACTTGTTTGAGGACTTATGCTCTGGCCCTTCATGCCAGGTCACCTGCCCCCTCCAAGCCACCTGCTATTCTGTATCAGCGGGGCTCATGGAGGGTGGGGGCCCAGCTTCCTAGCTGTCCCACTTTCCTGCCTGACTCAGCCTGCCCTCTGTCTGAGGCTGGGAAGCAGGCCACCTGGGTGCTCAGTCCAGTTTGGTCCCCGAGGGGGGACGCTAGCAACTTGGGGAGAGACACAGGGCTGAGAAAATGTGGTGGCAGTGACACATACCATTTTGTTTTATGGGGCAGCGAGCCCAGCTGAGTGACGCCTCCCCCTGCCTGGCTCTCAGAAGTTTCCCTGTCGCTTCCTTTTGACCATGGCCCCACCTCTGACCACTGGTAGAGGCCTCAGAGAGGAAATCTCTCTGTTGCCAACCTTCTGTCCCTGCTTGCTGGGGCCCTCTCCTCAAGTTTCATCAAGAGTTTCACCTAAGGGTGCTGGCACTGAACCTGTAAGGGTGGGTTCCTGCTATCTGCCCCGCCCTTAGCCCAAGCTTAGTTGGGGCTCGGGGTGGGGCTCCCTTTGCTGGAATCCAGCCAACCTAATCCTTGAGCCAAGATCATGTCACAGGCCTGTGTCCCCGTGGTTCCACTGAATGTCTAAACACTCACCTTGGCCTTCTGGAGGGAGGCTCTGGCCAGAACTCTAAGGACCAAAGACAAGATCCTCCCCTCTTCCACAAGGAAGAGTAGGGACGTGTCTGGGCTAATGCTACAGGGTTTCTAAGGAAGCAGAAGGGATTTGGGGCTTGATATCCCAAAGGCGTTGTTCAAATTGGAGCACTAACACAGAAAACGATGGAAAGGAACTACACTAAAATACTAACTCACAGAATGTACCTTTAGGTAGTGAGACTCCAAGTGATTTTGCTTCCTTTTGATTTTCCTATTCTTTCCAAGTTATGAATGGGGAATATGTATTATTTTCCTATGAGAGACAGAATAGCCTCGTATCTTTGGAATCAGACTGCCTGAGTTTAATTCTTACCAGCTGTTGTGGCCTTGGCCAAGGAGTTACTCTGAGTTTCAGTTCCTGTAGCTGTAAAATGGGGCTTGTTGTGAGAATTAAATGAACTAATGGAAAGCATGGGAGAGTAGATAGTAACTATTGTTACGTGAAAAAAATCCCATCAACTTTATTATTATACCATATACACACACACACAGCACTAACACAGAGCTGGGCTCTGGGAAATGAAGAATGGCTCCAAGCTAGGCCTTAGCTGTAGACCAGACCTTGCCCAGCCTGGTGTCCATGGGGGAGAGAAAGCAGTACAGTTTCCCCACAGCCTTCCCTCTCCAGACAGATGACTGGCCAGATGTGCTCAGCACTGCCCCCTCCCTCTCCATCTAGAACATTCCTCTGGCCTCAGCAGGCCCTGGGCCCTGAAGGGCCTTCTTTGACACTAGTCATCCACCCCGGGCTTCCCTACGTCCTGGGGGAAATCTGGAGACCCCAAGACACTGGGAACGTGGAAGGCAGGGCCTGGCAGGCCCAGGAACTTTGGAGTTTCTTCTGAATCTAGGGAGGCAGCGTTCTTTTCTTGCCGTTTAAGCCAGGGGATGTGGCAGTGGTTCACACCACGAGCTCCACACCCTCAGCACAGCCCCAAGCAAGGGCAAGGAAGCCCCTTCACTCCAGCTCCTCCCCGGCTGAAGCTCAGGGGTGTATCTGGGAGCCAGGATGCCTGACACCTCCTGCCCACTCTGGCCTGTTGGTCCTGACTCAGTTCCTGTCTCAGGTACCTCCCTTTGCCTCCAGGCCTCCATTTCCCAAGTCCAAGAGCCCAGGCGGGCAGGAAGCAGCAGGCCCTGGCAGGGCGCAGAGCTCCACAGTCAGCTGCCTGAGTCAGCAGGACAAGAGCTGGGGCTGCAGCCCAAAGGGGCTCTCCTAATCCTTCCTGCCAACCCCCCCACCTCAGTAGAGCATCCATCCTACCAGCAGGCTAAAGGCCTCTGGGCCTGTAGTCAACCAGTCCTTCTTAGCTGGTAATAACAGGCTTTGAAGGGTTGTGACAGAGAGAAGGCAGCAACCAGTTGCTATCTACCTCCATTGAGAACAGAGGACAGGGCTCTGATAGCAGCAGGAGGGACTCTGGTTGGATTGCAGAAAGAACCTAAGAAATTTTTCAGTCGTGGAATGATCGAATTAAACAGGTGACTAGAGGAAGCTCAAGCACCTTCTTCCCCTGGTTAGTTGTGAACAGGAGTCTAGTCACCTAGCTAAGAGTTCCCTCTACTATTAAACAGTTGCCGTTGGGAAGGGATATTAGATTACTTTTAAGTGATTCAGCTGCTCTGAGTCCTTTTCTCCTGAAGGCACTGCTGTTTAGAGTATCCCACATCTCCCAAACCAGTCCAGTCTAGGAGACAGTGTGGAATGTATGAAAAGAGAATGGAATGAGGTCAGGGTGTGGGACTGCATCCCAGTTCTGTTATAAGGCCTTGGGCAGGTCCCTTCCTGCCCCTGGGCTTCAATTTCCCCATCAGTAAAACTAGGATGCTGGCCCAGATAAACTCTAAGCCCTCTACTAGCTATGACATTCTCTAATTTTAGGATCTCTGAGAGCCTATCCTCCCACAGCTGTATTCATTCTTTGGGTAGTGCCTATGGGTCAGAGGTTGGGGCAGAAATCAGGTTCCAAGCCTGGATTTGCTGCTTTACCAGTGGGGTGAACTTGGGCAGCTCCTGTACCTTCCCTGAGCGTCAGTTCCCGCATCTGTAAAAAGGCTGACATCACTTTCCTCATAGGTTAAGATGAGAAAATGGACCTGGTGCTTGGCAAGCCCTTGCTGAACGTTAACGGTAATTATTCTTTAGCACATAGGACAGTGTGTGGGCCTGTGTGTGTCTCAATGTGGGGCGGCAGCTGGGGAGAGGGAAGGTTCTGTGGGATTGTTAGCCTGGGCTGGGCTCGGTTCAGGGGTGTGATAGTCCCAGACTGGTGTTAAACCCGCTGTCTCGGCCTGGGCCGGGACCTCTGAAAGGTTCAGAGGTAGGCTAAGGCTTGGAGGTCTCTGGAATTCAGATAAGGAGTTCTGGAGGGGCAGAGAGAAAAGGACACAGGCCACTCTTCCCATGTCCCTTCTGGCTTCACTGTGCCTCTTTTAACTCTCCACTGCAGCACTGATCGGCTGAAGCAGAGCTGGAAATGAGGGTAGTATGTTCTTCCGCCCAACCACTGCAGGCCCCGCCCCCAGGCCCCAAAGTAAAGGTGGCACCAGACAGCCAAGGGTATGGCAAGAAGAGGGGAATCTTTATTTTGGTTAAAAAAAGGTACAAGACAGCAGACAAGCAGCCCCCAGCCCTGGGCTCAGCGGATTTTCCTTGGCCCGGCCCATTTCCTTTAGTTCCCCTGAAGAACGCCGGGCTGTGCAGCTAGCTCAGTCCCTCCGTGCCTGGAGCACAGGATACAAGCACCCTTCTAGCATCCTACCTGCTCCGGGTTGGGGGTGGGAGTGGATGGCCGTGGGAACAGTGTCAAGCCAGTTGTGCTTAGAACAGTCATCAAACTTGTTCAGCAGCGTCATCCACCATCAACACCCCAGACGGCTCCTGAAGAAACCTGCTCAGCTTGACTATGGCTATGCCTGGTTTTGTTTTTTTTTTCGTTTTTCTTTTTTGTGGGGGGCAGGCTGTGGGGCAAGATTCCTAAAGAGTCTTGACACCTCACAAATCTGGGGAAGGAAAAGGAAGGTGGGGGTGCGTTTCAGCATAGTATGACATTATTGTGCCGACTGCACTATGGCTTTCTACGCTCTGGCCAGCATGGAGGGGGTAAGGGCAGAGGCCAGCCCCTGCGGGGGCCCTAGGAACACACACGTAGGGCAGGCTGGGGGGCAGACCCTGTAGGCACAGACGGTGGCAGACGGGCCACAGGTTAGGCAGGTGGAGGTGGCGGGTGCCTGGCTCCCCCCAGGCCGCTCCTGGAGAGGCAGAGAGCAGCGGTCCTCAGGAGGTCCTTAAGCCCCTGCACACACTGGAGATCCCAGGCAGGACAGCAGAGGAGGAGAAGAGAGAGGGTTAGCGGGATTGGGAGGAGAGGGGTAGTTTGCAGGGGCTCTGGTGTTGGGGACAGGTGCTGCCACAGCACGTGCCTCTCCCACAGAGAAGGGCCAAGGCTTGGCAGCAGGCAATGAAGCAGGAGAGAAAACGGGCAGGTGAGAGAAAGCTCAGCAGGGACAGAAAGCTGGGACGCAAGAGTGTTAGTGCCCGAGGGCCCCTGCACACCACCAGGACAGGCCCGAGCGCCTCAGAGCAGGTACACCCTCCTCTCCCCAGCCTCACCCTTCACCTCCTTTTCCAGCTGGAGAGCTGCTCGGTGCAAAGCTACCTCCTCAGTCCAGGAGGGGCTGGACTCTTGGCCCTGCCCCACACCCCCATCCTGCTTAGAGGGGAGTCCTGGGGACCCTACCACCGCCAGCACACACACCACAGCACACACCAGATGGATGGATGGGCTCTGTGGGGCTGCGAGGCATGCGATGAGGATGAGATGGTGTGTGAGAGCAGCGGGCAATGCTGGCCAACAGAGGAGATATGGTCTTACCAGCTAACCCTCTGCAAAGAGGCCTGTTAGCTCCCCTCAGGCTGTGCAGGAGATGGCAAAATCCTGACAGGTGTCCTCCTGGGGGAGATACCAGAGAAGTGGGCCAGTGTTATCAGCTGCCTGGCCTGGCTCTGCTGCCCAGGCAGGAGGTGGTGGCCAGGAGGGCTTTGGCTCTCAAACTTGAATCTACTGTCTCAAACATTTTCTTAGCTGAGCCATCACTGGAATCACAGTGGAAAAGGCAGAAGAACTTGGGAGTCTCCCAGCCCCTGAGGCAGGAGGAGGTGGAGGGAACAAGACAGGATGGCTTCTTCCCATGTACCCATGGGGGCTCAGCCGCAGCGCCCTCTGCTCTGCCTCCAGCAGACAGAGCTCCAGCCAGGAGAGGGGAGCTTTAGCCAGATCAACGGGCTGCCTGCCTTCTCTGTATCCCCAGGGAAGACCCAGGTTTGTCTGAAAGAACAGAGGACTGCCAGCTGGGGCCTCAGCAAAGGAAAAGCGAACAAAAACCAAACCAAAGCAAATCAACTCTTAAAAACAAAAGTTTTATTACAAGCAGGAACAAAGAATACTGGCTTAAATTAAACGCAAGTGGGAGCCCCCTCCTCTAGCCAGCTTCCTTCCCACCTCGCATGGCCACTGTAGCGATGCCCAGGGCCCTGAGGCTGGGGCAAAGCTGCTTCTCCCAGAGGGGACCCTCTGTGGCTGCTATTCCCAGCTCCACCTGTGACCACTAGCCTTTGGAGCGAGGAAGGGCAAGGTCCAGGGACTTCCTATGTCATTTCCCAAGGGCTTCAGCCCAGTTGAAGGGCAAAGGAGGGGAGAGACGGACAATTCTCTACTTTGATAAGAAACTATAGCTTCTAGCAGAGGAGGGGCATCCTCTGAGTTTCTGGCCGAGACTGAGGCCCTCCTCTTCTCTGGATGGAGGCCCCCACTTGGCAGAAACACCTTATCCTCAGTCATCTCTGGCACTGGGTCCCATAGTCAGAGCTCAGAGAAGGGGGTGTGGCTTATAGGATGGCAGCTGCTCCCCACAGCCATCACCCCACCCACCATGCCCAGCCTCAGCCTGTCTGGGCAGGTCCCAGCTAGAAGCCTAACCTGGGGGCTGGGTGGCAGAGGTGGGGTGGGGGAGTTGGGTGGGAGAGTCTCCAGCCACAGGTTGTCTGAAGTCCATGGAGGAAGGGAAGATAAGAGGGTGGGGCTAGGCCCCAGCGTGAGCCCAGGGGCCTCTTGTGACGGATGCAGATGCTCCTACCCCAAGGCTCAGGCTGTTCCTGACACCCAAGGGTAGATGGGGGAAGGCAGCCCAGGGGATGTGGGAGCCAGCCACATTTGTACAGGGGCACACGTGAACACGCACATACACACACACACTCATTCACAGCCAGAAGGTCTTTTGTAATAAACCTAATAAAACTAACCAGCCTTCTGATAACCCTTCACCTGGCACTACACAGATAGCGATGTGGCCAATTTTGTCTTCTTCCATTTAAAAAAGGCTATGTAGAAAAGAGGTCTATAAAATTGTGCAAAATACCCAGCATTAATAAACCCGTTTCAAGTATTGCCAGCATGAGCATAGCCTGCCCATCCCCAGGCCTATCCTGGGAGAGAGGTGGGGGCATGCTGGGATCCCTTGGAGAGCCCTCCACGGGCAGGGGGAGGATGAGGCCCCCACTTCCTGCTGTGCTGCCCAGGAATCGTACAGGAGCTAGGTTTTGGGTGCCTGGCTGGCTGATTCAATTTCCTCTGACACAGGCTTCCCCACCCACCGCTAACCCTGCCCTCTCTACTGGAACCCCAGCTCTATCCTATTGGCCAACTCCATACAAAAAAAAGAAAAAAGAAAAACCCCACGGAAGAAAGAACAATGATCATCACAAAGAGAATGAAGGAGCCCACAAGCCAAAGCAGCCGATGGAGGCTTCCTCCCCCACAGACCTGTCCAGAGCTGACAGCTCATCAGTCTCCTGCTTTGCCCTGAGGACCCTGGCTCAGCAAGGCCCAAGTAGTTCCCCCAACTTGGAGGCCTCACACTCAGTTCACACCTCCACTCACACAGGGCTTGCCCTGGCTCAGGCAGAAACTTGGCACGGTCCCCTTGCTGGCCTCCAGAGGCTCTGGCCTCTCCTGTCTATTCTGCCACTGATCAGCTGGGGGCACCCAGGGCCCAAGGCTGCAGGAACCCAGGTTTGGGGAGCAGAGGGCACAGCCACAAAACAGTTCAGGGAAAGCCACGCAGGGTGGGAAATAAATACGAAAAGACTTGAGTCTTTGGCAGCCCTGCTTCCCTCAGATGGAATGGGGAGAGTCCCCGCAGGTGTGGAGGGCGGCAGGTGAGTGCGGAGGGGCAGACAGGCCAGCAGGTGGCAAGTACTGAGTCCTGGTCAGGGGTGGCCTCCTACCATGCTGGCATCGGGCTTGGCTCTGCAGGCTGGATCGTCACTTCTGATGGGCGAGGGCAACACGGCATCGGACTGCACAAATCCCCTCCGGTCAATCAGGCTTCCAAAACACAATGGGGACACACATGAAGGTTCTGCTCAATGCCAAAGCTCCAGGCCAGGGGCTGGATGGCAGAGTCCATCTCCTAGCCAAGGAAAGACCCAGTCTAAGAAAGGCTGAGGAAAGGAGAGCTGCTCTCTTTTCGGGCTTCAGACCCCTCCCTTCTGGAAGGCCTCTCTGTGCTCTCCGGCCACTTGGCTATTGGCCACAGAATTTATTCACTGTTAATTCAAACTGGCCCACCTGTCTGGCTGGCTGCCAAGAAGCCAGGTTGCAGGGGAGGAGGAAAGCAAGGATGAATAGGCATTTGGCAATAGTGAGATTCCTACTTTCCCTTCCCTCCTCCAGGCAGGATGGGTGACAGGAATACTAGGTGGGGCAGAGGACACAACTGTGGGGAAGTCTTCTCCAGCAGTGTCCACAGCAATTTAATTCCTGTTCTGGAGCTCTGGCGCCCCCTAGTGTCAGGATGGACAGGGAGCTTCCCTGCAGGACTGTGACAACAGGCTTCCCCGCTGCCAGGAGAGGATGGAGGGCCCACCCGGTCCCAGCAGTGGGCAGCCAGAAGGGCAGCATCACTCAAGCATGGCCAAAATGGTCACTTATAGTTATCCCTGGGGAATAGGATTACACGTAATATCTAATGCTCTGCTTTTTTTTTTTTTTTTTTGAGACAGAGTCTCACTGTGTTGCCTGGGCTAGAGCCTAGCTCCCAGCAACCTCAAACTCCTGGGCTCAAGTGATCCTACTGCCTCAGCCTCCCGAGTAGCTGGGACTACAGGCATGCACCACCATGCCTGGCTAATTTTTTCTATTTATTTTTAGTTGTCCGATTAATTTCTTTCTATTTTTGGTAGAGAGGGGGTCTCGCTCTTGCTCAGGCTGGTTTCGAACTCCTGAGCTCAAACTTGGCCTCCCAGAGAGCTAGGATTACAGGCGTGAGCCACCACGCCCGGCCTAATGCTCTGCTTTTTAGAATATTTTATACCTATTTTTTTCTACAATGTGCACATGATTAAACATTACAGCTTTCCACAGAATTCCTTTACCTGACAAATGCCCTGAGTGCATTCGGCAGTGGGTGGTGCACAGAGGGCATCTGTGGTATGGGGAGAGATCTGCTCACTTACCTGGGAGGTAGGGGGCCGCAGAGCACAGCACAGCAGTTGGTGATAATACTTTTATGGCTGTAGGGGTTGACAGAGGATTCACCACCCCTCTTGCTGGACCACGAGCCTTTGATCTGCAAGGAGGAAGGAGGCCTGGGTCAAGGACCTCCTTTTGCTTTACTTTTCTAGGAGGTAGGTCTAGAGGCTGGAGAAAGCTGGCCAATTCTGAAACCTCTTTAATGTGGGCCATTCAACAAGGGTGCGGGGGGCCCTCTACAGAGATTAGTAGGCCCCAACTAGGATGGAAGACAGAGCAGAGCCAAACAGAAGCCTCAAGAGAAAACTTTTTGGGTGAATGCTCCCTTCTCTGGCCAGCCACCTCCAAGGGAGGGTTGCAGAAGGGCACAGGGCTCAGGCTGACCTGGGTGTGAGCCCTGGCCCTACCACTCACTAACTGTATGACCCTGGACACGATCACTTCTCTGAGTCTCAGTCCTCCTCTGAAAATAGGGACAATAATACTAATTCTCAGGTGGCATTGTTGGAGCATTAGAGAAAATCTTGCCAGATTCTATAGCTCTGAGAAGTCAGCTACTGAAGGCACTGAGGAGTTTTGCAATAAGGACTACCTCGTAACTTTAACCTAGTTTTCTATACGTATTTGGTCACAGCACCCCTTTTTGCTTAACCCCTGGCAATAACCTGCAGAATCAGCACCCAGGAAACCACTTCAGGGATGCTGGCTGATGTCATTTCTGCTCTTACCAATCACCTAGCACATCATACCCTGTCACGTGTGTCAAGTTTTGTTCCCCTGAATGATAGGCTGAGGTGAGCAAATGTATTTCCTGTTGGATGATGTGTCCCTGATAAGTATCAGATGGCAGGCCCCAAAACAGATGCTCTTCTTTGCTTTTTTATTGTTTGGAGAATGGGGAAGGGAGGTCAGTCTGGCCCAGGGCTGGGCACACAGTGGGTGCTCAAACAATACTTGCTGGGGGTGGTCTGCAAGGCAGCAGGTAGGGAGGGTCGATGGAATCCCACTCTCCTGTCCTGGCTTCCCCCCGCCAAATAAGCATGCCTCAGGGAGCCCCAGGGAGCCCGACAACAGTCATGGCTCTGCTGCATGGAACAGAGAGAGCGTGCCCACAACTCGGCACCAACCCTGGCTCTGCTCCTGCCCAGCTGTGTGACCCTGGGGCATGTTTCTTGGCCACCAAATGGAGAAAAAGCATCCCTGTACCTTCTGCCTCAGGCTTGGCAAAGGGACCCAAGGAGATGATGGGAAGAGGAAGATTCTGTAAGCAGTAATGTGCTGGCCAAACAACGTGTGTCATGGTTTGAGTACTGTCTCCTGCGGGGCTGTGGAGAAAAGCAACTTGGGGCCTTGGGAGCCTGCATCAAGGGACCAAAACACGTGGGGAACTCGGAAGCCTGCATCGGGTCTCCCAGGGCCAAGCCTTGAGCACTGGGAGGTGTCTGGCTGTCTCACGCCTCCACCCATGTTTCCCACGCAGTCCGAGAATCAGGAATGCACTTGGCTGCCCCAAGATCCCTCAGCCCCATGTCCTTCTGAGGCTGCTGCCCAGGAACGTGGGGCTGCTCCAGCCTTACTCACGTCTTCATTAGTCGTCAGGTTGGAGGCGACGAGGTAAGTGTGAAACCCTGAGAGGCCCAGGATGGACCAGATGGAGAAGAAGCAGATCACCAGCTCCAGCACGGTGAGGGCAGTCAAGGACTCACACAGGGTGGTGGGTGGGGAGCCTCCCAGGCACACTTGGCCCTTCTCATGTATCCTTCTGTGGAGCTGTTTCCCCCGAGAGCTGGTGAGTTTTGGAACCTTCCTGTGGCCCACCCACCACTTCTCAGTAGGATCACCTCCTGGGCCCCAAGGAGGGGTCAGGTGTCCCACTCAAGAGCAAGACAACATCAGGACGATGGATGGCCAAGGGGACTGAGAATTCCAAGCATAAAGAGCCTCGGGCATGACATGGTCCAGGGAGCTTGGCATCTTAAGGGACACGCTCTCTTCCAGGCCCCTGAAGACAGGGGCTGTGTCTCCTGAGGGTCCTCGGCCACCCCAGCCCCACAATGCCCCATTTAGGGTGAGCTCTAGCCTACGTGTGAACAGAAGCAGCTGGTACACTGGATTCTAGAAGACGAATGTGGGCTGTACACCATTCCCTTCTGTTTATAGGATGAGGTGTGGGGACCTGCCCCAGTGAAGGGGCCTTGGTTCCCACGGGGGTGTCCGCTAGCTGATAAAGGATATCTCGCTGGTGTCTCCTTCAGAGTGGAGAGGAAGTTGCTTCCCTGAGAGCCTGGGAAAGAAGAAACAGGAGAGGACACAGCTCAGAGGGACAGCGACTACCCGCCTTGACCAGGCCGAGCTTGCTGGCAATCCCCTCCCATTCCCCCTGCCCTGACCCCCAACTCACGCAGCGTCAGGTGGGTGACCACACAGGCAAAGATGAAGGCCGTCAGGAATGACAGGGAGAGAATAAACGCGTAGAAGAAGCGGTAGTTCCGTCTCCCCACACAGTTGCCCACCCAGGGGCAGTGATGGTCAAACCGTTCTGGAAAAGGGCAAGGGGCATGGGTTAGTGAGGGTCTGGCCGGCAATCGGCACAGGTGTTCAGAGGCCTCGCCCCACAGCTGGGCCTTCCCTACCCGCCCTTCCCTCTCTCTGCACCAGCTGGCTCCTGGGCCCCGAGACACACCCTGCTTCTAGTCTTCTGCGCACCAGTTCCCACCACCTGACACACTCTTCTCTGTCTCTCTACCTGGTCAATAATAACTCCTCCTTCATGTCTCAGCTGCGAAGCCACTTCCTTAAGAAAGTCATCCCTTCTCTTTTGTTGTAGTTCGCCCGTATGTATTTACATACTTATTTATAATTATTGGATTGGCCAATCACCCCGCTTGACTGAAAGCTCCATGAGGGGGGCCTGTGTTGGCCTCACACTGTGCTGAATCCCCAGGACGCAGGGCAGCGCCTGGTCCAAAGGCCCACAAAAAGTACTTGCTGTCTGACCTACTACCCCAGCCACACGCCAACAGCCAATGACCCCTGTCCCTTGCTCTTGGACTAGCGGCCCAGGGAGGGGTTGGGCCGCTATGTTACTCACGGACAGCTGGCATCAGAGGCCAGGTCAGAGGGCTGGGCTCACATCCACACTGTGTCCCTGGAGGTGAGGCCACGCCCAGATGGGTGAGGAAAGTCCCTGTGGGAATGTGGGTCACAAGCCCGAGGCAGGCCTCATGCCAAGGTTAGCGCCCTTTGCAGGGGTGGGTGGGGCAGATCCTCCGAAATGAATGATGCCCATTGAGTCACCCACTTCCCTGCCTGCCGTCATGGGGTGTTCCCCACTGTTCTCTTGCTCAGGGAGTGCTGAGCTGGCACAATGAGCTCACTGCCCTGGGAACTGTGCACAGTCACTGTGGCTCAGCTCACCTGGGTCTTCTCACGCAGTGTTTCCCTTACAACACCCTCCCAGGGTAGCACCCTTGGTCCCCATCAGAGCTTCCTGGCCTCTGGAGAGCAGGGAGAGGGCACAAAACCACCACCAGAGTTGCGGGTCAGGAGCCTAAGCTTCTAGTCCTGGTTACCTCCTCTGTACCTCACCAGCTTAAATTCCTCCGTTCCCAGATGCTTGTCCCTCTCAAACCCTGGGAATCAGATCAAAGTCTTCCAGTATTGCTGGTCCTGGGTCACTGGATAGTAAATCATTCTTTCTGGCCCAAGCACATCTGGAATGTTACTGTTCTAGTCTCTGGTTCCTGGGAACTTGGACCTACTGAGGACCAAGCTGAAGCGTGGGAGAAGGGCTCGAGGCTTCTCTGTGTCTGCCCCGTACTTCAGAGCTGGGGAGAACAAGTCTACCAATCCTGGGCTGAAGCCAAAGCACCACAGGTCACACTCAGCCCCTGCGCTGGGACCCTCCTCAGTCAGGGCGAATCTGGGCGAACCAGATTTCCTGCCCAGCCCTGGATATTTAAGACACTGCCCACCCCACCCCAACGTGTGACCCCGTCCCCAGGACTCAGTATCTCTCAGGAATCCCCACATCCCCGCCGGCTGCCTCCTACTCACCCACACAGTTGTCACAGACACTGCAGTGGGAGGTCCGGGGTGGCCGAAACATCTTGCAGGTGAAGCAGTACTTCAGCTTCACCATCTGCCCGTTGATCATCACCTCCCGAGTCCGAGGGGGTGGCCGGTATGTGGAACTGCCAGTGTTGTCTGGGGGCGGGAGGAGAGAAAGATGGGGAATGCCCAGGGCAGCCCAGGGCCAGGAGCCCCAGTGGGGGCAGCTAGTGCTGCTTGGCCAGGATAGGGGAAGCCTCAGGAAAACTGATTCCCAGAAACAAACGGGGTAAAACGTCTAGCCTAAGGCAGGGACAAATACTGGGAGCTGCTACTACGTACTGAGACTTCCTCTGCCAGGCACTGTGCTAAAACTTTACATTACCTGCTCATACAACTGCTGGCCTTTCACAACTCTAAGAAAGGCCATCAGAGGAGACCCCAGGAAGGCTTAGTGAGGCTTAGCTGCATCTAATCAAGCCTAGATCTAGGTTCCTGTTTACAGGAGGATCAGGAGATGGAGGAACAAAGTAAATAACACTATGAGGAAATGGTCAGATCTCAAATGTGGGAAATCTACAAGGCCACTGGCCTGATCTCTAACAAAAATCAGTGTCACTTCTAAGAAGAGAAGGGATATGGTTCTAAATTAAAAGAGATTTAGGAGACAAACAAATGCAATACATGACCCTTGAATGGATCTTCGTTTTTAAAATAAAACAAAACATAGCAACAAAAGATATCTGGGGGGCAATTAGAGAAATTTGACTATAGGTTAAAAATTCAGGGGTGGGTGAGGTGGCTCACACCTGTAATCCTAGTATTCTGGGAGGCCGAGGTGGGAGGATCACTTGAGCTCAGGAATTCAAGACCGGCCTGAGCAAGAGTAAGACCCCACCTCTACCAAAAATAGGAAAAATTAGACAGGTGTGGTGGCACTCGCCTGTAGTCCCAGCTACTTGGGAGGCTGAGGCAGGAAGATCACTTGAGCCCAGGAGTTTGAGGTTGCTGTGAGCTAGGCTGACACCACAGCACCCTAGCGCAGGTGACAGAGCAAGACTCCGTCTAAAAAAAAAAAAAATTAGCTGAGTGTGATGGCATGCACCCATAATCCTAACTTCTTGGGGGGCTGAAACAGGAGGATTGCTTGAGCCCAGGAGTTTGAGGCTGCAGTGAGCTGTGATTCCACCACTGCACTCCAGGCTGGGCAACAGAGTGAGACTCTGTCTCCAAGAAAAAAAAAAAAGTTTTTTTCAAATAATAAAAAATTAGAGAATAACGAATTTTCCTAGATATGATAATGGAATTGTGGTTTTAAAGGAGACTGTCCTTAGATTTTGAAGTTACCTGTTGAAATATTTATGGGTAAAGTGTCTATGTCTATCTATGATGTCTATAATTTACTATGAAATGGTTTAATAAGAATAAAAGAATATATACGTATGACACAAATAAGACACACTATTAACATCCATCAAATTGAGATGGTGAATGTATAGGAATTCAATGTAATTCTTCACATTTTTCTATGTTTGAAAATTTTCATAATAAAAAAATTAAGAGAAAAGAAAAATATGTCATATTCATAGACTGGAAGATCAGTATTATTAAAGGATTTATCCTCCCTATATTAACCTGTAGATTCAACATAATCCCAGTGAAAATTCCAGTAGGTTTTTTTTTGTGAAAATTGACAAACTCAATCTAAAATTCATATGGGACTGCTAAGGGCTAAGAATAGCCAGAGGATTCCTGAAGAACAAAACTAGAGGACTTACACTATCAGATATCAAGATTTATGATAACGCAATAGCACTTAAGACAGCCTGGTCTTGGTGCAAGGGTGCAAATGCTGACCAAAGGAACAAAAGAGAATCCAGACCCAACATGTGTAAGATCAGGTGCTTTATGACAAAGGCAATGCAGCGGTTAGCAAAGATAGTCTTTTCCCAATAAACATCGCTGGGCCCACTGAACGTGCAAATGGGGGGAAAAAAATCGATCTGTACCCATGCCTCCCATCAAACACAAAATTCAATTCCAGATGGACTGCAGTTCTAAGTGTAAAAGTTTTGGAAGAAAATGGAAGAACATTTTCGTGACTACAGAGTAGATGAAAATTTCTTAAGACAAAGAGGCTAATTATACAAGAGCAACTTATCTGATAAACTGCATTATATCAAAATTAAATGGCACTCTAGCCCGGGCAACAGAGCAAGACTCTGTCTCAAAAAAAAAAAAAAAAAATTAAAATCTTTTCTTCATCTAAAGATATCATTAAAAGAATGAAAAGGTAATTTTCAGAGCAGAGGATATTTACAATATGTTCATCTGACAAAGGACTTATAACCAAAATATATAAAGAATTCTTCTAAGTCGGTAAGTTTTTAAAAGGTCAGACAACTAAATACAAATGTGGACATAAGATTTAAGTAGACATTTTCTAAAAGAGGCTGTTCAAACAGCCAATAAACACATGAAAAGGTGCTTTCATATGTTATGTATCCATTAGTCAGCAGGGAAATGCAAATTAAAACCACAATATGCTACCACTACACATGCACCAGAATGGCTAAAATGAAAAAAATAAAAACATAGCAAGTGTTGGCAAAAAAGTACAACAACTAGAAATCTCATACGACCACTTTGGACAACTGTTTGGCAACAACTACCAAAGCTGAACATATGCACACCCAGCAATCCCACTCCCAGGCATCTACCCAAAAGAAATGTGCATGAGATGATGTGCACCAAAAGACACGTACAAGAATGTTCACTGTGACAATTCTCATGATAGCCAAACTCTGCAACTACTCAAACACCCCAATAGTAGAATAGATTAAAGAAAAAGTAGCATGAATTCATATAATGAAATTCTATACAGCAATGAGAATGAACGCTCCTCAGCCATACACAACAATATGAATCAATCTCCTAAACAATCTGTACAGCGGGGAAACCAGACACAGCACGAAATGTTCAAAAACAGGCAAAAGTAACCTATGGTGTTAGAAATCAGGATCATTGGCCGGGAGTGGTGGCTCACGCCTGTAATCCTAGCACTCTGGGAGGCCGAGGTGAGCAGATTGTTTGAGGTCAGGAGTTTGAGACCAGCCTGAGCAAGAGTGAGACCCCATCTCTACTAAAAATAGAAAAAAAATTAGCCGGGCAACTAAAAATAGAAAAAAATTAGGTGGGCGTGGTGGCATGCGCCTGTAGTCCCAGCTACTCAGGAGGCTGAGGCAGGAGGATCGCTTGAGCCCAGGAGTTTGAGGTTGCTGTGAGCTAGGCTGACGCCACAGCACTCTAGCCTGCGCAACAAAGCAAGACTCTGTCTAAACAAAAAAGAAAAGAAATGAGGATCATGGTTACCCTTGGAGGGTGATAGTGACTGGAAAAGGGCAGAGGGGGACCTCCTGGGATGCCAGTCATATACTGCTTCTTGATCTGGGCTCAAGTTACATGTGTGTTCAGTTTGTGAACATTCATCAAACAGAACACTTACAATTTGTGCACTTTTGGTAAGCCTGTTATATTTCCATTAAAGAGAGAGAGAGAGAGAGACAGAGAGAGAGAGAGAAAAGAAAGGTTTACATAACTTATTTGAGGTCCTGCAGCTGGTATGCTGGCAGAGCAGGAGTCTAAACCCAGGTCTGCCACATGCAAAGCCCAAATTTTTTTTTCGCTGAGACAGAGTCTCACTGTGTTGCCCTGGCTAGAGTGCCGTGGCGTCAGCCTAGCTCACAGCAACCTCAAACTCCTGGGCTCAAGTGATCCTCCTGCCTCAGCCTTCTGAGTAGCTGGGACCACAGGCATGCGCCACCATGCCTGGCTAATTTTTTCTATATATTTTTAGCTGTCCAGCCAATTTCCTTCTATTTTTAGTAGAGACAGGGTCTTGCTCTTGCTCAGGCTGGTCTCGAACTCCTGAGCTCAAACGATCCACCCGCCTCGGCCTCTCAGAGTGCTAGGATTACAGGCGTGAGCCACCATGCCCGGCCAAAAGCCCAAAATTTTACCCACTAAAGCCTTTTGGTACCCTAGGCCACAGAGGGCCAAAGTCCCCAGAATAGTGGCTCCTTCCCAGAAGGAGGTCTGAGAGTCCCATGGGACAGCCTGTGATCCAGAGCCTACAGCCATGCTCCCAGCAATCGCTTCCATTGGATCAACTCCCCAGGCAATGTCTCCAGTTTGGCCACTTGCCTCCAATGAATATTTACGGTGCCTACCGATGTGCCAGGCTCTATTCTAGGTGCTTGGCATATGTCAGTGAAGCAAACAGACTCCAGTCTCACATTTCCAATCACCAAACAGACTTCTGTTAGGTTGCTTCACCATCATCTCTACTATAGCATGTTTAAAATGGAACTAAACATCTGCATTTCCTCCTTAAAACTGCCAGCATGGGCCAGGTACCATAGTTCACACCAGTAATCCCAGTGCTTTGGGAGGACAAGGCCAGAGGATTGCTTGAGGCCAGGAGTTTGAGACCAGCGTGGGCAACATGGCAAGACCCCATCTCTACCCACCCCAAAATAAAAAACTAGCAGCACGATAAAGGGTGGGGGATCTAGAGGCCAATGGACACACTCTGAAACCTGGTTTTGTCACTGGCTGTTGTGTGTAAGGTTGAGGTCAAATGAAACTTCTCAGAGCCTCAGTTTTCTCATCTGTACAATAGGAGTGACAACAACAATGGTGAATGAATCCAGGCTCCATCTTACTAGCTGGGTTTCTCCTGATGATACCATTTGCTAAACGTGTGACTAGGCAAATCATTTCATCTCTCTGTGCCTTGGTTTCCCCAGTCACTGAAATAGGGATAATAAGAGTACCCACTCTCATAGGGTTGTTGTGCAGATTAAATTGATTAATATATGTGAAGTGGCACAAAGCAAATGCTTAACAAGTGTGAGCTGTTATGATTAGCTCATAGAATTGCTGAGAGGAAGAAGGGAAGAGGCTTGGGAAAGGGAGTACTTCCGAGTGCCTATGACATGCTGAGCATCTTGCAGACATGATCTCCTTCGATCCTGATAACATTCCCTCAAGGTAAGATTATCATGATCATCTCCAAATTACAGCTATGGAAACTTGTTCAGTGAGAATAAGTGACTTGCCCAAGGCCACACAACCAGCATGCAGGAGAATCAGGACATAAACCTGTTTCCAAAGCTTGGGCTTGAGGTCTTCTTATAAATTAAAAAAAAATTTTTTTCTGGAAACATTTTTAGGGAGAAGAGGCCTCACTATGTTGCCCAGGGTGGAGTGTAATGACTATCCACAGGTGCGATCATAGTGCACTGCACCCTCAAACTCCTGGGCTCAAGCAATCCTCCCACCTCAGCCTCCCCAGTAGCTGCGACTACAGGCATGTGCCACTGTGTTTGGCTAATTTTTGTAAATTTTAAACTGTCATGATGGGTGTTATTTATCTCTGCCTGGTTCCTTATTTCTGCTGATGGCACAATCTGAGAGCTGAAAGGAAGCTCAGAGAGCAAGTAACACAGCCCCTGGTGCGTAGCAGACACTTGATAAATGCCCCTCTGTTGCCTCTGTTCTAACCCCTTCAGTTAACAAACAAGAAAACAGAGGCCCAGAGAGACTAGGAGATTTGCCCAAGGCCACACCGTGGCAGAGGCAGGGGGACCAGTCAGGAGTCTCTTTGTAGACACTTTCCTTTCCTCCTCCCTGCCTGGCCAGTCGCCAGGTCTGGTCAGGTTCTTCCTTCATAATCCTTTGCCCTCCACTCCCAATACCCCAATGCAGACCGGGCCCCTATCACCAGCCTCCCAGAGACTCCCTGCTCCTGGCCCCTCAGCCTTCCAACTCGCCTCACACACACCGCACATTCCTCTACATACCCCTTTCAAGTCACTTGCCAACTCAAAACCCTTTACTGGCCTCCCCTAAAACAACAAGATACAGGATAAATCTCTTGTCCTGACGTTTAGGGCCCTCCATGATGGTGCCCAACCCCCTTCCTGGCTTTTCTCCCACTCCTCCCACAGGCCCCCAGAGTCCCAGCTCCTGGGTCTTGCTGCCCCTGCTCCCCTCTTCCACATTGCTCCCTAGGACCCGCTCAAGCCCCACGGAACCTCCAACAGTTTCTCTGACCACTTCAGCCGTGGCAGGCCCCCTGTCTTGCACACAGCACCTGAACGCACTCGTCACTGCTTGGTGCTGTGTGGTGATGGGACGTGTGGGTGCGCGTGCGTGGACCTCGTCTCTCTAACTAGACTGTAAACCCCTTGAGCAGGGAGTCGTGGCCCTGTGAAGTATGAGGCAGCGGGCAAAGAGGAGAGAGAACATGCTTTGGGTTCAGGCAGACCTGGGGTTCAAATCCTGACCCTTCCATTTATGAGCTGGTACCCTCAGGGAAGTTCCTTAACCTCTGTGAGCCTATTGTTGCATCTGTGAAAGCAGCTGAATAACTAACAATGACCTTCAAAGGTCGTAAAGATCAGTAAAAGGATTGGCACTTGGTAAGTACTTACTAGCAGCTGTTTTCATGAAGGGCGGCAAGGCCCAGGGTCTGGAGTCTGAGAACACCGGGTTCAAATCCTGGTTGGAATCCTATCTACTTGCTACTTAAGGAAGTCCCTTCACCGCTCTGAGCCTCAGTTTCTTCATCTATGAAATGGAGATAAGTCAAGTCTCACCCTTGTAGGGTTGTGCAAGGGCTGAATGAGATGCTTTGAGGACAGCCCTGGGCACAGTGGTAGATTCACGGGAACCACTGACATTGGTCCTGACCACTGAACCAATGCCTGCCTATGGCACTGGTTCATGCCATGACACTCCAGCGTGAAGACTCCCCAGCTCTTTCCAAAGCTCGTGCTGCTACTCTAAGCCAAACCCCTAATCCTGCCCTACATCCCCCAGGGTTCCTGTTCCTGGCCCCGTGCCCACTGCTGTCTCCCTGACTTGGACGAAGGCTTTGGAGCCAGACAGACATGTGGGTGTGAATCTTGGCTGCAACTTACTAGCTGAGTGAAGGGGGTCAAGTCACTTAACTTCTCTGTGCCTTTTTCTGCTAAAAAAATAAAACAGATCATCAAATGCACTGTTGGGAGGATTAGATGAGAATTCACCAAGTGCCTTAGCAAAGTGTCTAGCACCTGGCAAGAGCTTAATAAATACTAGCTATTATTATTCTTGTTGTTTCTATGAAATACTATATCCCAAACAACTGAGTTATGAAGGAACCTTCAGAACAAACCCATCTGTGAGTGAAGACAGCCATAGACCCTCTTCAGCACTGAGAAGTTACTGGAATCCTCAATGGATTCCCACAGGTCCTCTCCAGGGCAGAGGGGAGCCCAAGCCTCTCCCCGAGGCAGGGAGGAAGCCCCTGGCCCCTGGCAACCAGGCTTCCTAAGAGGAAGTGAAACTCTGCACACCCAACTTCCTTAGGCTGCCAAGAGCCAGGGGAGGTGGAGAGGGAGGTGTCGTGCTGGGGCTGAGGCCCACACAGGGGACACAAGCAACTGTCCCACTGCTCATCCTCAGACCAGAGAATGCTGACCAATCACCACCCCAGACTCAGCCTCAGAATCTTCCTCAACCTTCTCCTCCTGGCAGCCACTACCAAAGGCAGCTCCCCAGCACCACTTGCCATTCCTGACCAAAAGACTCAAGCCTCTCAAGTTTCAGTAGAGAAAAATGATTTTCTTTCTTTTTCTGTTGTTTTATCTTTTTTTTCCTAACCACTAGACCATCAGGGAGAGAAAAATGATTTTCAAAGTTTTTTGACTTTGTCTGTCTCACTTGTTACAGATGGGAAATCGAGTCCACTCCAACAGCATATGGTGGGGCTGCAATCAGAACCCTTGTCTTCTATGGCACTCAAGTGTTCACTCAAACACGAGCACCTACTATGTGCAAGATCCCGTGCAAGGCCGGGGGGTGGCAGATAAGGGGCGAGTAGATACAGATGAGTCAGAGATATTTGCTTTGTTCACCCTGTGCCTGCCCAGCATGTCGTGGACATCCAAAAAATATCTGCTGCAGAAACGAAGGAAGAAGGGAGTGAGAAGAGACACTGTCCCTGGACTAAGGGAACTAGGATTCACTCAATGGCTCTCTCTGCTAGGTCTTCCCCTCACGGCTCTTCCCCTACAAGTGAAAAGGTGCCCTCACACTAGCGAGGCCCTCCTGCTGCCTTCCAGATGGAAAGGAAGCCGCTGAGGATGTGATATGAGGAAAGACTCCCCCTCGCTGATAGCCGTGAGAAGCCAATGAATCTCCCCACACGTTCCCCCTGATCCGGGGCATGCTGTGGGTCTCCCCACCCCAAGAAAGCCCCGGGGAAGGAGCAGGCAGGCACTCTGCAGGCAGAGCCTGAGTGGCTGGGGCTGGCCCTGGGCTCCTGGGAAGGGGTAAGTGAGGGAAGGCCCTGCCTGCCCTCCGCCCTTCCACTGTCGCCACCTGTGGAGGAAACCGCTGCAGGCTTGTGGTCTCCCAGCTTCCAGGGCCAGCTCAAGGTCAGCCACAAGGCCCAGCCTTTGAGTGCCCGGTCACTGTCATCCCAGACCATTTCTGTCCATCTCAGAGGTTTATGGAACCCCTACCACATAGCAGGCTTGGTGCCAGGCCTGGGGCTACAGGAAGAGCTCAGCCTGAGGGCAGAGTCGGACAGAAGTAGATCCTCATAGGAGGCACTGTGACTCTGGATCACCCTGAGCTCATTTTCAAACGTGGCATGACCACTTGTCAGCCTGTGACTTTGAGGAAGCTGCTCAACCTCTAAGAGCCTCAGTTTCCTTGCCTCTGAAATGGGTAGTGATAATACCAACCTTGTAAAACTATACAAATGAGAGATGATACAATATCAAGGTCTAACCAGTAGCCGGTCAATGACATCGCTGGTGTCTATACCCCATGTCTTGAGGACACAGGGGGGAACCTGTGGGGGTAGGAGGCAGCATTCAAGGAAGCAACAAAGAAATAGCAACTCAGCCAGGTCTGCAAGAAGGAGAGCTCCGGCCCCCTGGGGCAGGCGGCATGGCAAGAGGGGACAGAGCAAGCACAGGAAAGGCACCGCGGCAGTTATGTGCAGTCTGCGGAGTGCTGGGAGCTGAGGAGAAGAGTGGGCTGCAGCCTGCCTCCATCTCGAGGGCGAGTTTTCAGGAAGATAGAAGAGGATTTGTTTCCTAGACATGACACTAGGCAACTCTGAATCACACCATGAGAAAGTTATTCCCTTTTTAATTCTCTTTCAAGCCTTTGACTCCATCAAGGGGAAAGTCTCAACTTCTAATACCTCGTATTTGTGAGCCTCACCTGCCTAAAGTGACTTCCTTCCAAAGGCAACTGGAACCACCAAGAAATCTGGAATGTTGTTGTTTTTGTTTTTATGACGATTTCTATTCACAAGAAGTGAATCTTGCTTTCCACTTACAAGGGGATATAAATTTTCCTTTTAAAATATATTTAAGCAGAGCACAGTGGCTGGCACCTGTAATCCCAACTACTTGAAACCAGGAGTTCAAGACTAGCCTGGGCAATCATAGCGAGACTCTGCCTCTAAAAATAATTTTTAAAAAATTAGCCGGGTGCAGTGGCATGTGCCTGTAGTCCCAGCTGCTCAGGCTGCTGAGGTGGAAGGAAGCCCAGGAGCTCATGGCCATCTTGGGTGATATAACAAGATTCTGTCTCAAGAAGTAAATAAATAAATAAAATATTTAAAAGCATGGGCCAGGTGTGGTGGCTCACGCCTATAATCCCAGCACTCTGGGAGGCCGAGGTGGGAGGACTGCTTGAGGTCAGGAGTTCGAGACCAGTCTGAGCAACAGCAAGACCCTGTCTCTACTAAAAAAATAGAAAGAAATTAGCTAGACAACTAAAAAAAAACATATATATATATATCTAAAAAAAAAATTAGCCAGGCATGGCTACTTGGGAGGCTGAGGCAGGAGGATCCCTTGAGCCCAGGAGTTTGAGGTTACTGTGAGCTAGGGTGACACCACAGCACTCTAGCCTGGGCACTAAAGAGTCACCCAAATTCTGAGCCAGGGACTCTGTCTCCAAAAAAAAAAAAAAAAAAAAGCATGCCATTTAAAGGAAAATACTAAATAAGAAACAAAGGTACAAAGCGGGATGCAGAAAGGGCAAAAATCACAAAGACTGAACTCAAATGACTGATATTCAGGAAACGATGCTGAAGGCACTAAAGAGTCACCCAAATTCTGAGCCAGGGAGGGCCGGGGACGAACTTGGGTCTTGAGAGACAACTACAACTGAAGGGAAAGGCCGGGCATGGGGGACGGTTCAGCAGAGCCCTGAGCCAACTCAGGTGGAAAATGTGTCAGGTGTGTCTGGGGGAAGTGGGCTTTGGGACAAGGACCCGGGGGACATCCTGGGGACAGACAGGATGAGATTTGTGAGCGGCTATATGGGAGAAGAGGGAGAGGCAGCCTCTGCATCTGCCTGTGAACTGTAACTGGGTCTAGGTGAGCAGCTGTCACTCAGATTCAGATGTCTCTATCATTGCCCTCAGACCAGGAGCTTCCTGGGAACAACATTCCTATCTCTTCTTCAACTGCCTAGAGCCCGCACGATCCAGCTGGCCAGTCAGAATCTCCGCCTAGAGCGACCAACCTCCCCGGTTTGCCAGGGGCGGAGGGGTTTCCTAAGACAGGAGACTTTCCATGCTAAAACGGAGACTCTGTTTGTTCCTGGACAAACAGAGGAGCTGGTCACCCTACCTCAGACCGTCCTTGCAGGGCAGAAGCCCCGGGCCACAAGCTGTTGGGCTGGAGATGCCGGTCCATGGGGCTGTAGTGAGAAGCCCGCACTGTCTGCAAGGGCCTGGGACTAGAAAATCAGTTCATGTTTCTATGAATAGCACCATCCACCTCAGAGACAGCCCCCAACCTTCTCGAAAAGGCTCAGTGACCTTAGTCCTTTTCAGGGAAGTATGTTTCACCTTGGTTAGAAGTTTCTGGCCACACCACCAAATTTGGCTTCTATTCAAGTTTGAGAATTCAAAGGCCCCAGAAATCTCACTTTTAGGCTTGGCAACTGTTCTCAAAGAAAAGTCATAGGCCTTGACATTCAAGGTCCTACAAGACTGGTTCCATCCCCACCCTAACCACTAGAGTTTCCATACCTGCCACTGCTGTCCTCTCTTCCCTCTGCTTCGGCTGCCTGAAGGGCCCCCTCCACACATCTTCCTGGGCTGGAATTATCCACCCAAAATTCAAGGACTGGCTCAAGTGTCACATCTCCAGGAAGCGTCTCCAAGTCCTCCTGATCCCACCAACCCTCTTCTAAAGCCCGACCCCACCTGCGGGGCTGGCCAGGACTTCCACCTGGGAGTGACTAGGCTGGAATCCACCAGAGGGCAGGGCTCACGTCAGATCCATTTTTGGCCTGTCTCCTCTTCCCTCTGCAGTCAGCAGTCAGCACACAGAGTGAACACACAAACAAACACGCCTGTACTGCCTAAGTGGGAGGAATTCCAGCTGTCTCCTGGCCTGTCACCTCAGGAAAGCAAGAATGGCCTTCACAGAAGTTCATCCAGTCTTCATTCATTCATTTGTTTGGCCAACATGGCAACAGGGTGAACAAGACACTTGTGTCCTGTGCTGTCACAGCCCAGTGGAAAGGGCAATCTCATAATTACCACCGTGCAGCACAGGGACAGAGAAGGAAGAAGAAGGTCCTCTGGGAGTGTGGCCTGGAGGGCCTGACCCGACTGGAGTCAGGAAGGCTGCCCAGAGCACAGGACACTGGAGTGGAGGCATAAGGATAAAGGGGACGTGTCCCTGCTGCCACCTCAGAAGACAAAGCAAGGGGTTTGGGAGTCAAAGGCATCTCTGCTCCTTCACTCTCTGGACATGGGCCACCTGCCTCAGTTTCTGCATCAGCACAACTGGTTAACAGGGTCATCCTCACCGGGTGACTGTAAAGATGTGTGGGGAGGATGGACGGACAGCACTCAGCAAACATGGGGATTACTGTTGTCATTACCCACGCAGCTCACAGGAGGCCGAGGACTCCAGGCAGCCAGACCTGAGTCCAGCTGAGCTGGACAATAATCCTGCCTCGCGATTAGCCCCAGCCCGACGGGGAGGAGGAATGGGGCGCAGCCGAGCCTGACCAGCTGCCAGGTGGGCCAGCCCAGGTCCGACCGTGGGATTCTGAAGGAGTGGCCAGTGGCCTGGGTATGAGGGGAAGGAAGTTGGATGTGGGCAAGAGGAAGGTGACCTCGGGCGTGGCTGGGGACGGGCCTGGGCGGAGGAATGAGACAAAGAGCAGACAGAGCTCGAGAGAACATCCTCTCCCCGCTGTTCTCCCTCCTTCCCTCCCAAGCTGCTCCAGAGAATTAGTGAAGTGATTTCCAGCAATGGAGGCAGCAGGGCTCTGACATTTACAGGCTGCTAGATCTCTTCAGGGCCAGCTGGGTGTTTAAAAGCCTGAGTGAACACCACCCTGTTAGGGGAAGAAGCCAACCACGTACCGGAAACCTCCGAGGTCGAGGTGTGCAAAGAGCCACGTCATTTCTCAGCAGGAAGGAGCTGGGGTGAAGCAAGCTGGCATCAAGGCCCTGGCCCCGGTGCCAGCCACCCAGAGGGAAGAGCTGAGGGCCACTGGGGTGCCTGGGGGCACAGGTTCTCTCTGGTCACACTGGCCTTCCTGCTGTTCCTCAAACATGCCCGTCTGGTTTGCCACGCTGGGCTTTTGCTTTTACTGTTTCCACATCCTTGTATTCCTACCACACCATTCAGGGCTCATCCCCAGTGCTACCTCCTCCCCAAGACTCCCCTGACCACCTAACCTAAATGAGCCCACTGCCCCACACCTACTGTGCTCTTCCCCAGATATCCCACAGCCCAAGCCCTCCTCTCCTCAGGCCTGTGCTTCTTTGCTCACATGTCACCTCCTTCACAAGACCTTCCCTGACCACCCTATTTAAAATCACACACCCTCCTCCCAGTGCTCACCCTCCCTCCCTGCCTTCTTCTCTGACATTCTAGATATTTAATTATTTGTTTATTTAGCCTTTTTCCTCCTGCTAGAATGTCAGCTCCATGAGGACAGGGATTATTGTCAGTTCTGTTCACTGCTATATCGCCAGCACCTAGAAGGGTGCCTGGCACATAGTAGGGGCTCAATAAATGTTTGATGAGTGAATGAATAAGCATATATGAATATTTAAGAGCAGGGGCTCCGGCCAGTCTGCCTGGGGTCTCACCCCAACTCTTCCACTTACTGTGTGATCTTGGAACATTTACTTAACCTCTCTGTGCCTCGATTTAATTAATCAGTAAAAGGAGAATAACAACAGTACCATCCTCATAGGATTATTGGAGAGTTCAATAAGATCATGCATATAAAGAGCTTAAAATAATGCCTGGCCCCCAGGGACCACTCGGGTCCATGCTGGCTGCCACCAGGGCCCTGGCTTGCCAGCGCTTCTTGCTTATTTGCTCACTTGATTATCACCTGTCTCCCTCTACTCCAGCATTAGCTCCAGCCTGTCTTGCTCACGGCTGTACCCCCAGTTTCCAGCATAGTGTCGGAGGAGAAAATCGGGCGTCCTCCTGAGTCAGGGAATGCAGAGCAATGGAGACCCAGCTTTGGCTGGGAGGAGGAGCCTCACCGATCTGTTTCTCCAGGGCAGCTGCTTCACAGACAGTGGCCCGGGGCAGGATGCCGGGGTCGGTGAAACTCGTCTGCAGCAGGCAGCTCATGACGAAGAAGAAGAGGATGGCAGCGATGATGGGGATGGCAAGGGTCAGTTTGCGGGCCAGGTAGGGACAGCTAGAACAAGAGACGGAGAGAGAGAGGTCAGCAGACATCCCAAGGGCTCCCTGGGGAACAGGGCTCCAGCACCGGGCAGGTGTCACTCCAGCAAATACCACCACATTCCTGAACAGAGCCTCTCCCCAAAGCAGAGGTGCAGCTCCTTGGTGAGTGCAGCCACTTCCACCACAAGTGCCTGAACAGACATCACTAATTGATCCTTACACCCCACTCCCGCAGCAGAGGCGCTCAATAGATCCCAGCACTTAACTCCTGTACTCAGCTGCAGCCTGAGAATCCTTCTAAACACAGAGCTTCAGGCAGACACATTGTAGCAGTTGAGTGGACTCATTTGAGAGAACCATCTAGCAATGTTCATTCATTCATTCATGTAGTCACTCACTCCACAAATGTTTTCTGAGGTCTTCTTTGGGCCAGGCAACACCTTCAATAAGTAGCAGGAATAACACAGCAGTGTTTAGACAAGAGTCCCTCCCCCACCTGACTTATGGTCTAGTGGTGAAAACAGACGTGCAAACAGGGAACTGCCACACAGGGTGATGCCTGCTCTAACGGGGGAGGGGAAAGCAGTGTAACAGTCAGGAAAGGCTCCCTAAAGGACAAACAAACGCCTAAGTTCAAGCATGAAGAATGAGTAGAGGGTTGGGGGAAACAGCATGGTCCAGCCACTGCCATTGTTCTAGAAGGGGAGAAACAGCCAACACATAAACTGACAAGTAACTAAATTTTATAGTAAATGCTGTGCAGGAAATAAAGGGTATTGGGGAAGCCTGCTTTGTACGGAGTTGTCAAGGAAGGTCCTTTTCAGGAGGGAAGAAGATTCCAGAGAAAAGAAACAGCAAGTGCAAAGGCCCTGAGGTACGAAAGGCAGGGTATCTCCAAGGCAGTTCTTTTTTTTGAGACAGGGTCACACCTGGCTCATTTTTTAATTTTTTGTAGAGATGGGGTTTTGCTGTGTTGCCCAGGCTGGTCTTGAACAACTGGCCTCAAGTGATCCTCCTGCCTTAGCCTCCAAAGTGCTGCTATTACAGGCATGAGCCACTGCACCTGGTTCCCAGGGCAGTTCAGTTAGGCCCCAACCCTAGTTGGCTCAGAGGACAGCCTGGGCCTGCTGAAGGCTTCTGCCTCTTCTTTCACCAGGCAGGCCTCCTACCACAGGTTTCCACATCCCTCTTCAAGCCCCTCCTCCGTCTTAGGGCTAGAACATTCTAGAAGTCCTGGACACTGGGGGGAGCATGGCTTCATGATGGAGTGAACCTATCATGGCTCTCTGTGGCCAATCTTCTCTGTAGTCATGCCACTGTCCACCCAGAAGCCAGAGCCATCTTTTGTAAATGTGAATCAGATCACGTCATTTCCCTGCTTAAAACCTTCCCGATGGCTTCCCATTACACACCAAATAAAATCCAGACTCCCTACCATGGCCATCTAGGCCATGCATGATCTGGACCCTACTGAAGACTTCTCCAGTCTCATTCCATGAAACTCTCCCCTCGCTCCCTCTACTCCCACCACAATGGCCTCATGACAGTTCCTAGAACAAGCCTGGCTCTTCCCTACGTCAGGGCCTTTGCACTTGCTGTTCCTTTTCTCTGGAATCCTCTTCCCTCCTCAGAAGGACCTTCCATGGCAACTCCGTACAAAGCAGCCCTCCCCAGTACCCTTTATTTCCTGCATAGCATTTACTATAAATTGCAGTTACTCATTGGTTTATATGTTGGCTTTTCTCCCCTGCTAGAACATGAGCCCCCTTGTGGGTACGGACTATGCTCTCTGGTTCACCCTTATGTTCCCAGAACACTGCACTGCACCTGGTACCAAGGAGGTGTCCAGTAACTGTTGAATGACTGAATGGTTTTTCCCCTGGTGCCAGGGAACAGAAAAATAGCTACTATCTTTTAAAGGCTTACTAGATACCAGATACTGCCCCAGATAATAAATTATTACTATTATTTTAAGAGACAGGGTCTCGCTATGTTGCCCAGGCTGGTCTTGAACTCCTGGGCTCAAGAGATGCTCCTGCCTCAGCCTCTGGAGTAGCTGGGATCACAGGGATGTGCCACCGTGCTCAGCTTAAATTACTATTAATAATATCTGAAGTATAGATGGCTACTTTGTGCCAGGTACCATGCTAAGCACTTCACATGCATTTTCTCATCAAATCCTCACTGTGACCTTATAAAGTTATGCTCTTCATTTTACAGATGAGGAAACTAAGGCTTAGAGAACTTAAGCCACCTGTCTGAGGTCATGTGGCTCAGGAGTGCTAAAGTGGGACCCAAGCCAGGTCTGACTCTGAGGCCCATACCATTAACCACCATCCTACGCTGCCTCCCCTCCAGAGCCACAGCCACACCTGATGGGGTGAGGAGCTGATATTTGGGAGGTGACTGGCCACTGGGAAGCCTGAGGTCAACCAAGGTTCCAGGAGCCGGCACAGCAGCAGGAAGCAAACCTGTGGGCATCTGCACTCTGTTCACCGTCAGATGCTCTGGCCTCCAGAGAGGCCCTCCCGCTGAGGCACAGAGACTGCCAAGGCCAAGGGCTCCCATGGGCCATGCTCTGCTCTGTATTATCTCAGTGCTCCCTGGCTCCAGCCCTCAAACAGAACCAGCTGGGCCCTCAGTGTCACCCACATGGCACCTCATCCAATTCATGTACAACCCGACTTCTCTGGAGGATGGAGAAGACTTGAAATCTGAGACTTGCAAAGCCTGCCACCAAGTCCTAGCCTCCTGACTTTCCAGAGGGGGACTCCTAGGCCCACAGCCAGATTCAAGGTCACCCAGCCAGCCAATGACAGGACCTGGGTCTC
>NW_012147941.1:2387850-2390366 GCF_000956105.1 Propithecus coquereli
GTCCTTCATGCGGCCGGCCGCGGGCCTCGGCTCCGCGCCCGGCGGGCCGGCCGGGCCGCACCGGGACCGGGCCGTGCAGCGAAAGAGGAGGCGGCGGCGCGCGCGGCGCTCGCTCGCTCGTTCCCTCGCTGGGGGCGGCCCCGCCGCCGCTCCGCCCCCGGCCCGCCGCGGCCTCCCGCCGCAGCGCCCCCTCCGCCTGGGCCGGGGATGGCACTTCCGAGGCCTGGCCCTGACCTGCCGGGGGACCTGGGCAAGTCCCTGGCGCTCCCTGAACCGCCCTTTTCCCTTCTGCACAAAGAGGGGGACAGCAGATGCAGCGGTGCGAGTGCGCACTCAAGGGTTCTCTCTGTTCTTTTGCAATTAGACCATTTGTTGGCGTCCGTTGTGTGCCACGTACTGTGCCAAGCGCCGAGATTCAGGTGGTGGACATGGTGATCTACTTCTGGCAATCTGTAATTCCAGGGCCAGGCTTTGCCCATCTCTAAGGAGTGACTGATGGACAGGCATTTTGGGAGGCAGGCAGCAGTGGGGGCGGGGGACACAATTTGCTTTGAAAGCCAGGGCCTCATAACTTCTGCCTTGAAGTTCAAAGGGCTCAGTGGGGGTGTGTGGCACACCCTCCGGCCTCCCTCACCCTGGTCCGTGTCCTAGGCCCAGACCCTAAGTTTCCTAGGCATCATATGATGTAGGGGGTCATGCCCGAGGGCCCCAATGTTTCCTTCAGGAATTCTGGGTATATTCCTCCTCTACTGCTATGTAACAAATTACCACGAACTTAAAACGAACACACTTTCTTAGGTCAGGATCCCAGGAATAGCTTAGCTGGGTCTGTTGCTTAGAGTCTCACAAGACTACAAGCAAGGTGTCAGGCTGCAGTCTCATCTGGAGACTCAGCTGGGGAAGAATCCACTTGTAAACCCATTCAGGTTGTTGGCAGAATGTATTTCCTTGCAACTGTGTGACTATGGCTGAGGGCCTGGAGTTTTTGCTGGCTGTCTGCTGGAGGTCTCCCTCAGGTTCCAGAGGCCACCTGCAATCCTAGAGATCACCACAGTTCCTTGCCATGCAGGCTTCTCCTATGCGGCTGTTTACTTCACGAAGCTGACAAGGAGAGTCTCTAGCTCCAGATTGCTAAGACAGTTTTATATAACTTACTATTATATGTGATGGGGGTGACATCCTATCACCTTTGCCATATTCTATGGTTAGAAGCAAGACACAGGCTGGGCGCGGTGGCTCATGCCTGTAATCCTAGCACTCTGGGAGGCCGAGGCAGGAGGATCGCTCAAGGTCAGGAGTTCAAGACCAGCCTGAGCAAGAGTGAGACCCCATCTCTACTAAAAATAGAAAAATTAGCCGGGTGTCGTGGTGCATGCCTGTAGTCCCAGCTACTTGGGAGGTTGAGGCAGGAGGATTGCTTGAGCCCAGGAGTTTGAGGTTACTGTAAGCTAGGCTGATGCCACTGCACTCTACCCAGAATGACAGAGTGAGACTCTGACACAAAAAAACAAAAACAAAAACAAAAAAAAGGAACTTGAACCCTCCCTCCTCACTCCCCCTTCATATTCTTAAAAAAAATAAAAAATAAGTAAATGTCACTAATGAACCATTTCATGTAGTATAAAGTACTTGCTCTCACCGATACCCACAGTTCTCAGCCTCTCTCACAGATAGAATGGCCATGTGACTGAATTCTGGCTAGTGGAAGTGACAGGTGCTATTCCCAGGCTGGCTCATAAAACTCCTGGGTGCTGATCCTTGCTCTCCTTTCCATCTGCTAGCAGAATAGAGAAGATTCTGAGAACCTAGAAGAGGGTGGAGCCACAGGATGGAAGAAACCTGGGTGCCTGTATAATTGTGTAAATCGGAGCTCTCCCCTACTATACTAACTTATATTGAACTCTGATATGAGCAAGAAATAAAGTTTTGTTGTACAAATCACTGAGTTTAGGAGGTTGTTTACTACAGCAATTAATTGACCCTTATTATTATAGAAATTTGTACCAGGAATAGGGTAAACAAAAATATGTCACTGAATTAATAGTTAGGCAGTGGATTACATGGACACAGATACAGCAGATGGATGGCTGGAGAGCTCTCTTATGCTGTAGCAAAATATTTGGTGAAATTGTCACCTTCAATAACTCAGCCAGCAATTATAAGGGAAGATGTTGGAAAGACTCAGAGTAGGGCATGGTTGGCTACTATTGGGGTCTGTATCAGTCAGAATCCAACCAGGAGACAGAAACCATCCCATCTTTATTTGAACAGAAAGAATTTAATATAAAGAATTATTGGTTGAGCATGGTGGCTCATGCCTACAGTCCCAGCACTTTGGGAGGCCAAGGCAGGAGATTGCTTCAGGTCAGGAGTTTGAGACCAGCCTGGTTAACATAGTGAGACACTGCCTCAAAAAAATTCTTTTTTTTTTTTTTGAGACAGAGTCTCGCTTTGTTGCCCGGGCTAGAGTGAGTGCTGTGGCGTCAGCCTAGCTCACAGCAACCTCAAACTCCTGG
>NW_012147941.1:2390416-2393289 GCF_000956105.1 Propithecus coquereli
TTAATTATCAGGCCATGGTGGTGCACACCTGTAGTCCCAGCTACTCAGGAGGCTGAGGCAGGAGGATTGCTTGAGCCCAGGAGTTCAAGGCTGTAGTGAGTTATGACTGTACCACTGCACTCCAGCCTGGGCAACAGAGCAAGACCCTATCCCTAAATAAATAAATAATTTAAAAATAAGATGTCAGGTGGTAGCAAGTGCTTCAGAGAACAATAAATGAGAGTAGAGAGGACAGGCTGGAGGGAAGTGGTTTGCTATGCTGTACAGATGGACAGAAAAGGGCGAAAGTGAAAGAGTGAGCTATGAGGCTCCCTAAAGGCAGGGTATTCCAGACAGTGCAAAGGCCCTGAGGTATGAGTGTGCAAGGAGGACAGTGTGCCTGAAAGGCATGCACAGCCAGTGGGTGGGGGAAGATGAAGACAGAAAGGGAGCAGGGCCCAGAGGCCAGGGAGGATTTGGATGTAACTTAGAATTAAAGGGGTACTCTGGCTCCTGTGTGGGGGTGGGAAGTAGGGCAGAAGCTGGGAGGCCTGTGCAACAATCCACCAAACCAAACAATGAAGCAAAACCACTCATAGCAGGAAAGGCCCCAGAGAGCACCTTTACCTTTTCCCAGAGCAATGGGGGAGTACAAGAGTGTCTCCCACTGTTCCTGTCCTCACTAAGGGCATTTCTACCACGCCAGGCCCCTGCTGGGGTTTCACACCAGTTCAGACCCAGGTGAGCTCTTGGCCCAAATCCAAATCCTCCTGCCAAATCCACCACCCCAAGTGAGGATGAGCAGAGACAAAAGGCAAGCTGATTCACAAGCTCTCCCCGAACCCAGAAGTCCTTGCTTCCTTCCTCCCTCGCTGGAGACAAATCACTCACCAGTGGAAGGTACACACAACAGCCCAGAGAATGTCCTGCTTTCGAACAGACCAAATCTCACACTGCAGGGTCACATGGGCCAACCACAATAAGCACCGCTTCCTCCTGCCTCAGCTGAAGCCCTGGGCATGGGGACCAAGAGGGCAACCCAGGAGAGAGTGGAAAAGACACTTCCAAAACACTCATGTGGACCGCCCAGTGAAGTGGATCTGAAACTCAGCACAGGGGCCATGCTGGGGGCTCCCAGAGCCTCTGCTTGTAAATCATCCCTGAACTTTTCATCCACCCTCAGAAAGGAAGGGCAGAGTGTTTCCTGGAAGGGTGAAGGGAGAAGCTAATTTATAGGAAGTTTTCACCTTGCTTTAAGGGGAAACCCAAGGTTGCAGATACATGATCTGGCAGCTGGAAAGGGTACCTGGGGGCTGTTGTCTTTATGACAGCCTGGTCACATGCCCTTGGGAAGTGTCTTTTAGTAAAGACGACAAGTACTAACAGCTGCCAATATTAAGTGCTTGTTACTGGACTAAAAGCTTGCATGTGTGACCTCATGCCACCCTCAGGGCAACCTTCGGGGTGGATACTATTATAAACCCCATTTTACAGATGAGAAACTGGGGCTCTGAGGGTGAAGTGACTGCCCCGAGGTTACACAATTAGTGCACAGTGGAGCTGGGATGTGAACCAGGTCTGGTGGCTCCAGAGACAGAGTTTTCAACCGCACCACAGGATGAAGGAAGATGACCACAGAGGACGGGGAGAACAAGGAGGGAATGTGGGGCTTGTGCAGCACAGGGTGGGTGTGCACGCAGCGAATCACAGGGCAGGTGGCTCAAGCTGCAGACCAAGGGGTGGAAAACTTCCAAAACAAAGATGTGACCCTGGGAGAGGATAAGCATCCACTGCTGCATCCACAAAACAGAGATACCACGTGGGCCAGTCCTGGGTCACTGAGGATGTGAAGAGGTCAGAAACCCATGGGGGCAAATATGACCGGTCACACAAAAGCACTCTGGACTCTTCCTTGAAAAACAAGGCGCTGCAGGTGTTCCTGATGTGGAACAGGCCAGAGGGATGTTCTGGAATGCTGAGGAGGGACAGCAAGCCAGGTGGTCAGGAGAGGGCAAGGGGCCTGGGAGACGCCCAGGGGGCGAGGGAAGGACAGGACGCTCTGGAGAAACTAAGGAAGGTGCTGAAGAAGGAAAAGAGGCCTGACAGGCCCAAAGACGTTTCAGGGAAGATGCCTGGGGGCCCAGGCAGGGTCTGAGAGTAGAGACAGGAGGGGACCCTGGAGGGACCTGGCGGGAGCAGAGAGGATGACTGGGAAATTTGTGGTGGGTGTACATAGCCAAAGGACACGAGAAATGTAGAAGTTGTTTGGAAGGGATAGGGAGGGCCAGAGAGAACTGGGGGGGTGGCAGGGTGGGCAAGAGATGGTCGGTCAGGGACAGGTGACCCGGAGACATCTGCCCAAGGAGCCGGGGGCAGGTTCTGAGAGGGCAGAGAGGATGGGGCCGTGGAGGGCGGTGTTCCCAGCAGAGGCAGGCAGACAGGTGCCAGGGCGGGGCCGGGGAGGACCCGGCGGCTGGGAGAGCGGAGGAGACCAGCGCAGACGGGGTACCCCAATGCACAGGGGAGGATGAGGGGTTCTGGGAGGGGTGGGGGCGACCAGGGAGGACAGACAAGAGATGTGCGAGAAGACCGGAGAGGCCTGCGGGTCGACCTGAGAGAGGCGGGGAGGAGGCAGGCGCAGGGAAGGGACGGGGTCCCCAGCAAGGGGCGGGGAGGATGAGGGTGCCCGGCCAGGGACCAGAAGACTCACTCGAAGACGAAGAAGAGTCCGGTGGTGGTGAGGATGAGCAGCAGCGTGAGCGCGAAGACGCCGCCGTGGCCGGCCAGCATGAGGCGGCCGCCGCAGTAGAAGCGGTTGCGGCCCGGGAACACCTCCCACTTGCGCCGCGGGCGGCGGCCGAGGCTGCCGCTGCCGCTGCCGCTGCCACTACCGC
>NW_012147941.1:2404782-2405853 GCF_000956105.1 Propithecus coquereli
GTACTCACCTTGTCCTTGTCAGTTAAGCACTACTACTTGGCTGTGATATGCTGAGATGCTGTCATCTCCACTGAAATTCGGGAGCCTATCTCACTGGCAGAATCTCTAGCCACCATTCCTGAACTGCAGAGGAGAGTCCCCACAGAGCTTTTCAAGAGTGCAGATGCTCCCCTCACCAATATATTTCTCAATGCTACAGTGAAGAGAGTGTCCCCTGGACCCTCCTGGGGGACAAAGAGGTTGTTTAGGTCACATATGATAAATCTATTACAACATTCCTTTGAATTTCATCCTCTCCATCATTCCAGTGAATTTCTCACATTTCAACCTTGTTAAACATGGGTACCATTGAGTCAAATTTTTAGTCAACCAACTGAGTAAACCATTACAGCCACTTGTAGCTGCATGAGCTGCTATAAATTCAGAATCCCTGTCAAGTGCATAGACAGCAATAAACATGGCTCAGTCTAGTGCTGTATTTCATCCCCACAGGTCTGACACTCTAAGAATCCACTCCCACATGTATTCCCCAGATTTCTGTCTCTATGTCAGCAAAATCTTGCAATTGTTTTGGTATATAAGTTATTTCCTTCTGAGTCAGATTTTGTACTTGCCCCCTTGGAGAATGCTGAGATTTGATCATAGTTACGGGTCTCGTGGCAACAAGGGTGGTTTGGGTGGATCTTGAGGACAATGACCTATCTTTGCAAGGTGTATCTTCTGCTCCAGGAGAGGCTATTACAGAGTTTGCAAGCAAGGGAAGGTTGGTCTCCTCAGACACAAGTGAATAAGATCCTTCCACTGGCAAGGGAAGCTCACAGAGAAATGAGAAGCTAAAATTTTCAGATTTGTCTGAGTCAAATAAGATAGCCCCATGCCAAGTTTTAGGGTCCTACTCCTTCCCAATCACAGGAAAGACTTAGTTAAACTGGCCGGATGCGGTGGCTCACACCTGTAATCCTAGCACTCTGGGAGGCCAAGACGGGTGGATGGTTTGAGCTCAGGAGTTCGAGACTAGCCTGAGCAAGAGCAAGACCCCCATCTCTACTAAAAATAGAAAGAAAATTAGCT
>NW_012147941.1:2405903-2409290 GCF_000956105.1 Propithecus coquereli
TAGGAAGAAAATATGCAGTGCCTTAACAGTTCTCATTTCTGTAACTGGTCACAAGGCTATAGTTGACATTTATAACCTTTAACCTTTAACCTTTTTTTTAATTTTTTGAGATAGGGTCTCACTCTGTTGCCCAGGCTGAAGTGCAGTGGTATCATCATAACTCACTACAACCTCAAACTCCTGGGCTCAAGTGATCCTCCTGCCTCAGTCTCCCAAGTAGCTGGGACTACAGGTGTGCACCACCATGCCTGGCTAATTTTTTAAATTTTTTGTAGAGACAGGGTCTCACTATGTTGCCTATGCTGGTCTCAAACTCTTGGCCTCAAGTGATCCTCCTGCTTTGGCCTCTGAAAGTGCTAGGATTACAGGCGTGAGCCACCACACCTAGCCTGACATTTTTAACTTTATTTTTCTACTATTCATTCTATATTTCCTTTTCCCTCTGTCAGGACCTCAGCTAGTTAGATCTCTTTACCTGGTAGGATGAGCCAAGCCTTCATTCCTGAAGGATTTGAATCTTAGATGGGAGTATACCACTGTCCTTCGGGGCCACCTCCGAGTGCAGACGGTGGATGCTTCCACCATCATGTGGTGCCAACAGGTTGTGCAGAACCATCTGTAAACCAGGCTGTAGTTTTCTCCTCTTTGGTCATAAGGAACTCCCCATGAGAAGGCAGTGCAGCAGGAGCTGGGGTCAAAGGAAAATTACCTGCTCATGCCTTCCAGACTGGCTTGAGCCTCATTTCTTTCTTTTTTTAAAATTCTATACCCATTTTACAAATGAAAGCCTCATTTCTTATATACCATTTGCACCTGGAGACAGATGTGCTGCTGTGCAGGCCCAACCTCATGGTCTGGTGGGTAAAATGTCACCTAACTCATGAGGGAGGCTCAGGTCACATGGTTACTTAATACCCCATGGTTAATGGCTTTCAATATCTACCAGGGCCTAGAAACAAGCAAAAAGAGAACAGTTATCTGCAGAAAAGGGCATGGATTTACTCCACAATCTTGGAGGTTAGCACTGTGATTCACCTGTTGGGGCTTGCCAGAGGCCCCATACAATATCCCTATTTGACATAAACACTTGGAGTATCATTGGATCTGCTGGCTCATAAGGTCCAAGTGAGGAGCAGCTTGTACTGCAGCCTGGATTTATAGAATTTGGGACCCCAAATACCTCTCTGAAGTAGCAGGCCCATGAATTTTTGTATATCTTCCACCTTTTATTTTGGATGTTTTACTAAGGCATCTAAAGTGCTTGCTACTTCTGGCTTGCCAGACCCAATCAGCATAATGTCATCAGTGTAGTGATGTTGTGTCATATGCAATGTCAAGATAATCAAGATCTTGTAGACTACATTGTGGCAGAGAACCAAAGACTTGATGCCCCTGAGACAAGACTGTGCAGGTTACTTTGAGCCCTATCAGGTAAAAGCAAACTGCTTCTGGTGTTTCTTACAAATAAAGAGGAAAAAAGTTATTTGCCAGGTCAACAGCTGAATAGCAAATGCCAGGAGCACTACCTACAACTAGAACAGCAGCTGTAGTTGATTGATTAGATTTGTGATAAGTTATGGTCATTCCCCAAAATCCAGTTGCCTTATTTACCGGCCAAACGTGAGTTAAATAGGAAAGTGATAGGTGGCACCACCTTAGCATCTTTCAAGTCTTTGATGGTGACAGTAAGATCTGCAACTTCCCCAATGACTTAGTCAGCTAGGGCTGCCAGAACAGAATACCACAGACTGTGTGGCTTGAACAACAGAAATTTATTTTCCCACAGTTATCGAGGCTGCAAGTCCAAGATCAAGGTGTCAGCAGGGCTGGTTTATGGGGAGGCTTCTCTGTGGCTTGCAGATGACCACCTTACTGTGTCCTCACATGATCTTTTTTTCTGTGTACGCACACTCCTGGTGTTTCTTCTTATAAGGATCCCGGCCCTATTGCATTAGAGTACCACCCTTAGGACCTCATTTAACTTTAATTACCTCCTTTAAGGCCCTGTCTCCAGATACAGCCACATTGGAGAGTTAGGGCTTCATATATGAATTTTGCGGGGGGGACACAATCAGTCCATAACACCCAGGTATGCAGTTTACTTCTGGGTTGCTATCCTCATAGAGAGGGGAATCTCTAGGAGGATCCACTTGGCCTTTCCTATTATAATGGCCCTTATTCTATGGGTCAAACACCGATACCCATGTTAATTGCTAAATATGTCCATTCCAATTATAAATTCAGGAACTGGGGAAATAACTCCAGGGTATGTTCAGAGAGGCCACCAAGATCTCCTACTTTGACTGCTAGGCCACAGTGGCATTTCGAGTCCCAAGGAATTAGCATCAATTCAGAGCCAATGTTTAGTAATCCCTTAAATGTCTGGACATTTCCTTTTCCCCACTGCATAGCTGCTTCAGTAGAGGGTCACAGGTGTCTATGAGGAAAATTTGAAGGAAAATTTACCATATATATTTTGGCATTGTTGCAGGGTTCTTTCTTAAGAGGAGTTGGCCTCCCTTTCAATCAAGGGGCTCTAGGTCTGTTCACTGACTTAGGTCTGGAAACTGGATAAGAGGCTGTGACTCTCCATTGTGGTGACTCACATTGTATTTTTCACCACTAGACATCTCAACCACAAGACTCTACTGCTTGTTGGACACAGTGGTTCATGCCTGTAATCCTAGCACTCTGGGAGGCTGAGGCAGGAGGATTAATTAAGGTCAGGAGTTCGTGACTGGCCTGAGCAAGAGCAAGATCCCATCTTTAATAAAAATAGAAAAAATTAGCCAGACATGGTGGCGCATGCCTGTAGTCTCAGCTACTTGGGAGGCTGAGGCAGGAAGACCACCTGAGCCCAGGAGTTTGAGGTTGCTGTGAGCTAGGCTGACCCCACAGCACTCTAGCCCAGGTGACAGAGTAAGACTCTGTCTCAAAAAAGAAAAAAACAAGAAAATATTAAAAAAGAAAAAAAAAGATTCTATTGCTCTTGGCCAGGCGTGGTGGCTCATGTCTGTAATCCTAACATTCTGGGAGGCTGAAGCAGGAGGATCGCTTGAGGTCAGGAGTTCGAGACCAGCCTGAGCAAGAGCAAGACCCCATCGCTACCATCTAAAAATTTTGTGTATATATATATTGGGCTCTGCCGGCTTCACAGACGCATTAGTGTTCATTGAATGAATGAATGAGGGCTCTTTGGCCAACCCATCCTTTTCATGGGAAGAGCTATTTTAAGACTTCTGTGCCAAGTTCTGGTTTGGCATTTCCATACCATGTCACATCAAACACATTAAAAGGCACCCACATGCCTCATTAAATGAAATTTATGTATAACTATACAAGTGAGGAGTTGAGATACATTTGACTAGTTGACTCACGTTATGTTCC
>NW_012147941.1:2409340-2410672 GCF_000956105.1 Propithecus coquereli
GGCTTCCCAGAGTGCTAGGATTACAGGCGTGAGCCACCATGCCCAGCCAAAAAAATTCTTTTTAAGTTGTTAACTAGGTAACTGAAAGGGTAATGTATCACAGAGGTAACAACAGCATGAAGCAGCTACTAACCCATGGGCTGAGGGAACAAAGAAAAGAGGTTGGAAATATTACAAAATTAGCCAGGCATGGTGGTGCACACCTGTAATCCCAGCTACCCAGGAGGCTGAGGCAGGAGGATTGCTTGAGCCCAGGAGTTTGAGGTTGCAGTGAGCTATGATGACACCACTGCACTCTAGCCAGGGGCAACATTAAAAAGGAAAAAAAAAAAAGAAGGAAAAAAATAAATTATTGCAATTTAGAATCTTAGAGCAGGAACTAAAACTCTGATCTCTGAGGAAGAGATACCAACTGGATGATACTGTTGTCTTTTTGTTTAGAGATGGGCTCTCACTATGTTGCCCAGGCTGAAGCGCAGTGGCTACTCACAGATACAATCATGATGCACTATAGTCTCAAACTCCTGGGGTCAAGCAATCCTCCTGCCTCAGGCTTCTGAATAGCTGTGACTACAGGCATTTGCCAACCATGTCCAGCAATGCTGGTGTCTTTGAGGTGAGGCATGATAAAGTTTGTTCAGCAATTAATGGAAATACCTGTAAACTAAATTCAGCAGCCACTACAGGAAAGAACTGCTTCTGTCACAGGAACTGAAAGTAGCAGGAAGGAGCAAATCTCTTCTTCCCTTCCACCTTTGCAGTCTCCCTCTAGTGCTTGCTTATGGGGCAGAACCAAACAGATTCCCCCTGGCAAAGCAAAAATGTGATTTGCCGAGCTCCAACTCCAGTATCTCAAAGCCGAGTATAGACAGGCTAGTTTGGAGCCGAGAGACAGTAACTTAATACCAGGCACAGTCCACCTCTTTGGTTACTCAGCATCCATATGCACTTACCTCCACATGTTTGAACTTCCGTACAAGACAACTCTATTCTTCCATTTAACAAAGGGCAACTATCTTTAGTACAAATACATTCTTGCCCACTACCCAAATGAGGAGATACAAAATCCCAACAGTCATTGTATCTATCTCTGGGCTATGTTAATAACTCCTCAAAATCAGTCATGTTCCTATCTGAAAATTCTATTACCTGAAAACTGAATTGTAAAGTTTACTTTAAAGAAAATCTGCATAAAATTTTAAGAGGATGACAGGCATAGTGGCATGCACCTGTAGTCTCAGCTAAACAGGAGGCTGAGACAGGAGATCACTTGAGCCCAGGAGCTCAAGGCCAGCCTGGACAACATAGCCAGACCTCATCTCTAAAAAAAAT
>NW_012147941.1:2420492-2422737 GCF_000956105.1 Propithecus coquereli
AAAAAAAAAAAAAAAGACTTAATTAAACTATGAATTTGATGATGTATTCTCCAACATGCACAATTTTTGTGTTTTATTTGTAGCAAATCAGTCTGGTGACCACAAGAAATGAGAGATTCTTTTATGGCTATCATAGAAGCTCTACAGTTCTCTGACCATGACTTGAGCTGAGAAGTTTAAAGACTTGAGCTTGTCATCTTCTTTCTTCAAGGACTATGATGCAATTGGAAGAATCTGTCCCATACTATAGTCCCCATGATTATTATCACTGCCATAACAGTCAAGTGTGACAACCACTTGGGCCCCCAAGGCACTTGCTTTAGTTGGCACTTCATCACAAATAACCACAGGTAATAATTTGATTAATTATGATGCCACAGCATGCCACGGATTGGTAGCATCACATTTCTCATTGGCAAAGAGCTTAGAACATTCAAACCTAGGGACACAACCAAGCCAGTTCCCTAACCCCATCTTTAGGGGTCTATTTCCTGGGACCATTCCAAGTACCAACTTCTGTATCAGTTAGGGTCCAGAAACCACACCAGTCATTGACAGAATTTAATATAAAGAATGGTTAGAATGGTTAACTAGGTATAGTTGTTAACTAGATAACTATAGAGGCAAAAAGAAAACTCTGAGATATCATGGAGGCAGCAACAGACAGCAGGAAGCACCTATAATTCCTAGGGCTAGGAGAACAAAGGAAAGAGTTTGGAATTACTAGAACTTAGAAACTTAGAGGAGGGACCCTGCAGAGCTGAAACTGAGACCTCTAAGTATGATGCTGGTATCTAGTCTCTGAGCTTGGAGGAGGAAGCCAGACCTCTGAGGAGGTATACTACCCAGCTGGTGCTGGTATCTCTTGAGCAGGACACAAAGGAGCTGGTACTGCAATTGTTGGGAAAAACTGCAAAGTGGATTCAGCTGCTGCTACAGGCAGGCCCTGCTGCTGCTGTGGTGAAGGAGTGTTTCTAGAGTGACTTTCACTGGACTGGGAAGCAAACAAGAGAGTCCTTTTTCTTCCTCTGGCCTCATGATCTCCCTTTGGTAGCCCTTATTGGCAGAGCCAAACATAGAGCCTAATGACCAAACAGAAATAAGATTTGCGGAGCCCCAACCAGTATTTCACGGTAGAGACTAGAAAGGTGGAGCCGGGCGTGGTGGCTCACACCTGTAATGCCAGCACTTTGGGAGGCCAAGGCAGGATGATCGTTTGAGACCAGGAGTTTGAGACCAGCCTGGGCAACATAGCAAGACCCCATCTCTACTAAAAATTGAAAAATTAGCCTGGTGTGGTGGCACACACATGTAGTCCCAGCTATTCTGAAGCTTGAGCCCAGGCACCAGGTTATTGAGGTTACAGTGAGCTATGATCACGCCACTGCACTCTAGCCTGAGCAACAGAGCAAGACATTGTCTCATAAAAAAAAAGAAAAAAAAAGAGAGAGAATAGAAGGGAGGGTTTGGAGCTGAGGGACAATAACTTATTAACTAGCACAGATGTCTTTATAAAGTATTCCAAGAAAGAAGTGAGCTTAGATGAGAATTAGCTTCTTTTCTTTTCTTTTCTTTTTTTTATTGCTGGGTTGAATGGTAAATGAGCTGGTTTTCAAGCAAAGATGGAAGGGATACAAAGTCCAGAGATCATGGGCCTTTCAGGGTTGGAAAAGCTGACCACTTCTGGACAACAAATAGCACAAGGTAAAACAGAAAAGGTCTGAACAACATGAGTTGAAAGATGTGATCATCTCTAAAGCAAATATCAAGTTATCAGTGTGGTCTTCCTACTTATTCACATGGCTTCAATGTGGCCACCCATTGAGGGTAAGGCAAGCAGATGACAAAGCAAATAAATACTCTCAGAATATTGACCCGGATATTTGGTCAAACATTATTCAAGATGTTTCTGTGATGTTTTAGATGAGATTAATCTTTAAATCAGTATACTTTGAAAAGCAGATTATCCTCCATAATGAAGGTGGGCCTCATCCAATCAGCTGAACGCCTTAATAGAAAAAAGAATGACTCCCCCAAGAAGGAAGAAATTCTACCAGCAGACTGCTGTCAGACTCAAACTGCAACATCAACTCTTCCATGGGACCCCAAATAGCCACAACAATTTTCAACAAGAACAAAGTTGGAAGTCTCACACCTCCTGATTTCAGAATTTACTACAAAGCTACAATAATCAAAACAATGTGGTATTGACATAAAGACAGACATATAGGCCAATGGAATAAAA
>NW_012147941.1:2422891-2473838 GCF_000956105.1 Propithecus coquereli
TGGCATCAGCCTAGCTCATGGCAACTTCAGACTGCTGGGTTCAAGCAAGCTTCCTGCCTCAGCCTCCTGAGTAGCTGGGCCTACAGGTGTGTGCCACCATGCCCAGATAATTTTTTCTATTTTCAGTTGCCTGGCCAATTTTTTCTATTTTTAGTACAGATGAGATCTCACTCTTGCTTCGGCTGGGACAGCTAATAATTTTCGATCAGGATGCCAAGACCATTCAATGGGGAAAGTTCAGTCAAATGGTGCTGGGAAAACTGGGTATCCACATGTAAAAGAATGAAATTGCACCCTTATCTTACATCATATACAAAAATTAACCCAAAATGGATCAAAGACCCAAACATAAGAGCTGAAATGATAAAACTCTTAGAAGAAAATTTCATGACAATTGGATTTGGCAATGATTTCTTGGATATGACACCAAAAGCACACGCAACAAAAGAAGATAAATTAAGACTGTACTTTCAGGGATCATTTCTACAGTTTCTTACTAGAGAAATTTCTCTGAATGTGTAGAGCACCAGAAACCACCAGAAGGAGGCGCAGCGTTCTCTTCTGAGCGTGAAGCCTGCTCTTGGTGTTGCTTGGCTGCAACAGCCATTTGCTATTGATCGTTCTCTCCCTTCCCGGGAGTTAGAGGGAAAGGACACAGTGTGAGTGATTCCTTTCTTTTCTTTTCTTTTTTTTTTAATTTTTAAAATTGTTTTCTTCTTTTTTTATTTTATAATGGAGCGGCTTCACGAATTTGCGTGTCATCCTCACACAGGGGCCATGCTAATCTTCTCTGTATCGTTCCAATTTTAATATATGTGCTGCCAAAGCGAGCACTGAGTAATTCCTTTTAAAAAAGGAAGAAAATAAAGTAGATAAGTTGAACTTCGACAAAACTAAAAACTTTTGTGCATCACAGGACACTATCAACAGGGTGAAAAGGCAACCCACAGAATGGGAGAAAATATTTGCAAATCATATATTTGTAAGAGATTAATATTTAAAATATAGAAAGAACTCCAACAACTCAACAAAAAAACTAGACCCTGTTGAGCTTAAAAAAAAAAAAAACCACTCAAAAAATGGGCAAAGGACCTGAAGAGACATTTCTCCGAAGATACACAAATGGCCAATAAGCACATGAAATCATGTTCAATGCCACGAATCATCAGGGAAATTTAATTAAAACCAAAATGAAATATCACTTCACACCAATAATAGCCAATAGGGTGGCTATTATTTTAAAAAACGACAGAAAATAACAAGTGTTTGTGAGGATATAGAGAAATTGGAACCCTTTTGTATTTTCTGGTGGGACTGGAAAATGGTGCAACTGCTGTGGAAAACAGTACGGTAGTTCCTCAAAAAATTAGATTACAGAATTGCCGTATGATTCAACAATTCTACTTCTGGCTATATACCCAAAAGAATTGAAATCAAGGATTTGAACATATATTTGTACACCCATGTTCATAACAGCATTATTCATAATAGCCACGAGGTGGAAGTTACCCAAGTGTCCACTGATGGAGAAATGGAGAAACAAGATGTGGTACAATGGAATATCATTCAGTCTTAAAAAGAAAGGAAATTCTGATACAAGCCACAATAGGGATGAAACTTGAAGATGTTATGAAATAATGTCTTAAGTGAAATAAGTCAGACACAACAGGACAAATATTGCATGACGCCACTTATATATATGAGGTACCTAGAGTAGGCACATTTATAGAGACAAGAAAGTAGAATGGTGGTTGCCAGGGGTTAGAAAGTAGTAGGAATGTGAAGTTATTGTTTTAGGGGTATGGAGTTTCAGTATCAGATGAAAGAGTTCTGGAGATGGTTGCACAACAATGTGAATGTACTTAAGCCACAGAACTGTATACTTCGTAACCATTAAAATGGTAAATTTTATGTTATGTATATTTTACCACAATTTTTTAAATGGTTAAAATGCCAAGTTTTATGTATGTGTTACCACATCCACACACACACAGAGCCTTTGGTAGAGACTTTAGGCCCCTATTGCTTTCACCAGTAGGAAGCAGTTGATGAAAGCTGAGCATTCTCCAAGAAGTCGGTCATATTCCCCAAAGCCCGTATCTGATGTGGCCATGAAGGGTGTCAACAAGGAAGAGCTTCCCGAGGCACATCCAGGAGCCCATGAAGAACAATGGACGGGGTCCAATCAAGGAAATTCCCTCAGCCCCAGGGAAGGAGGCTTTGATATGCCTGGCCAGTGGGAGTTCAGAATTGCTTTGGACCAGTTGCTGTTGAACCTCTTCCATGCTTTCCTTTTCTGAAAGGGAGTTTGTATTGACGTTATCTTTTTCTGGCTCAACCAACGTTTATTGGGTATGTTTCCGAAGTGCAGATAACTTGGTTTTTCAGTTGATAAAGCACCATAAGGAACCATATCTGAAGCTGATTAAGAGATATTGAGCTGAATATAGTGACTAGATGAGATTTGGGGCTATTTCCCTTGGGACGGAGTGAGTGTATTCTGTGAGGAGAAACAGGTATTTGACTCAAAAAGACAAACTGTGACATACAAATATCTGTGTTCTCTTCTTCTTGAACCCACAGCCAGGCTTCCATTCCCAGTAGGGCTGCCAGATTTAGCAAGTAAAAATACAGGATGCCCAGTTACATTTGAATTCCAGTAAACAATGAAGAAATTCTTAGTAGAAGTATGCCCCATGCAATATTTGGAACATAATTATACCAAAAAATTATTTGTTGTTTACCTGAAATGGAAATGTTAACTGGGCATGCTGTATTTTACCTGGGAACCCTAACTTCTTTGCAGTTAGATGTGGCCATGTGACTAGGTTCTAGACAGTGAAAATGATGTGCATCTATTCCAGGCTGGCCCCTTAAAACCTCTCTGAAAGTAGAGGACTCTAAGGAGCTAGAAGAGAGCGGCGTCACAAAATGGAGAAGCCTGGGTGGAACAGGCCTCCCTTCCCAAACCTCACTAGACTACCATAAACAAGAAAGGAACTTTCATTACTATTTTATTATTAAGCCACTGAGCTTGGGGAGTTGTTTGGTATAGCAGTTAGCCTACCCCAAGCCCTAAATTCAATAGCTTTTCTCATTCTTTCCTTTTTTTAAGTCTAAAGAAGGTGCTTCGTAACTTTTTACTTATTTATTTATTTTTTAGAGACAGGGTCTTGCTTTGTTGCCCAGGCTGGAGTGCAGTGGCCTGATCATAGCTCACTGTAACCTCAAATTTCTGGGCTCAAGTGATCCTCTCGCCTCAGCCTCCTGAGTAGCTGAGAATACAGGAGCACACCACCACACCCAGCTAATTTTTTAATTTTTGTGTTTGTAGAGAAGGGGTCTCACTATGTTGCCCAGGCTGGTCTTGAACTCTTGGGCTCAAGTGATCCTCCTGCTCGGGCCTCCCAAAGTTCTGGGATTATAGGCATGAACCATTGTGCCTGGCCTCTTATTCTTTCCTTAACCTTAATATCATATGACCCTGTTAACCATTTCTTTCTTTTTGAAACTCTCTTTCCCCCCAACAATATAACTTGTTTCTGATCCTTTAATGATAATAAAATAGCTACCATTCATGAAGCTCTTACTATATGCCAGGAACTATGCTAAGTGCTTTATCTTCCTAACTATTCTGTGTGGTAGATGCTGTCACCCCCATTTTACAGATGAGAAAACAGTTTTGAGAGGTTGAGTCCCTTGCCCAAAGTCTTACAGCCCCTCTTCCTTCTCTGTCTCTACTCTTTCTTTTGACAATCCCACCCAAATCATGGCTGCCGTAATTGTCATGTCTGTGTGGATGGCTCCCTGACCCCTCTCCTCATCTCCAGTTCCACATTTCCTGGCACATGAATGTGCTGCTGGCATCGTAAATTCAACATGTTCAAAATGCAGCTATTCCTTTGTTAGCACTGTTCTAGACACTTTTTTTTTTTGAGACAGGTTCTTGCTCTGTCACCCAGGCTAGAGTGCAGTGGTGTCATCATAGCTCACAGCAACCTCAAACTCCTGGGCTCAAGTGATCTTCCTGCCTCAGCCTACCAAGTAAGCTGGGACTACAAGCATGCACCATCATGTCTGGCTAATTTTTTTACATTTTGTAGAGACAGGGTCTTGCTATATTGCCCAGGCTGGTCTCAAACGCCTGACCTCAAGCGATCCTCCCACCTCAGCCTCCCAAAGTGCTGGAATTACAGGCATGAGCCACCAGGCCTGGCCTGTTCTAGATACTTTTCATGTGGTAATAGTTAATTCCCAGAGCTACCCTAACAGATGTTTTTATTCATATCTATGAGGTAGATAGTATTATCTACATTTTACAGATGAGTAAACTAAGGCTTAGAGATTCAGTATCCAGCTCAAGTTTACCCAGCTTGTACACAGTAGAGCTGGGCTTGGGGCTGATTTCAAGGCCTAGTTGGCAACAGTAACACCTCAGCTCCGCTCATACTGAGCTCTCCCTGTCCTGTCCTGTTCCATTTCCTGCCTTCTGTTTTCATTCTCTACCCTTAACTTTCAAATCCTACCTACCCTTCAAAGTCCAGCTCAACTGCCATTTCTCCACCAAGTCTTTTCAGCTACCTCAAGCTGGAAGGGATCTCCACCTTGTGTGAATTTACAGAGGACATGCTCTACACCTCACCTTTTTCTACGTGCGCAGGCAAAACTTTAATTTGTCCTCATCATTAAAAGTTCAAATAGCGAAATATAGAGCAAGAAGTTTAAGAGTCCTTTCACTCCCCACATTTGCTCACTTTCTACCTTGATTAATGTTTCTGTGTATCTGCTGGCAACTCTATTAGACAGTTATTTGAGGACAGGAGGCATAGCTGAGTCATCTTTATTCCCCTAAAATAGGTATTAATAAACAATTGCTGAAAGAATCAATTAATTTCAAATCCCTTGAGCCCTCACATATTGCATTTTTAGATGACAGTGAGAGGATCTGTTCAAGAAGTGATTTTTTTTCCAGGGGACTGGTAAAGACATGTCAAACGCACCCTCTCCTCCCACCTTTATTAAAGAACAAAAAAGCATCTACTTCCAGGTACATGAGGCATCTGGTTTCTGTTTCAGCAGGGTCTCAGAAGGAAATGACTTTTCTCTGAAATTGTAGACACCCCACCCAGCTGTGGCATTGTTGGACCTCAGGGTAAACAGGAAGCTTCCTGCCTTGGGCTGTTCATGTCCCTCTCCCAGACTATTAAAGACTGTTAATAGGATGATAAAAGGACAGCTGCTGGCCATAAAATCAGCCCATTCCTTAGATCCTTAGAGAACAGCAACTGGATCCCTCCAAGGCCACAGAGAAAACTGTGTCTGTCTCCAGGCTGTACTAGGAGCGTCCACCTAGCTGGGGTCCTCAGTTGCAGGGTTTCTGGGCACGAGGAGATCTAGTGTGGGGGTTAAGCTGAGACTGCCCGAGCAGTGAAATTACACCTATCCTGTGGGGTTTGAGTCACCTCTTCCAGCAGGGGAATTGTCAGTCCTGATTACCCCCCAAAGGAGGCCAAGAGGAGAATCCGAGAGCAAAGAACCCTGTGGTCCTACCTTAGCAATAGAGCTGAAACAGGACCCTAACTCCTCCTGTACACAGGGCAGAAGTCCCTGGATTTGCAGCTGTTGGCGAGGAGAGAGCGAACAGTTTCTGCCAACTAGGGAGACACTAGGGCAGGGGTGATCATCTTTTGCCAAGAAGGGCACTCGGTGTCTTGGCAGAAAGCAGAGGGCTGCCCCGATCTGTGTGTACATTTTCAGAAGCATTTGACTCTGGACCAAATTCTCTCAGCTGTGCTAACGCTGTGGCGATGGATGGGAAATGCCTATTGGCCAGGCTGACCAGAAGCTCCGACAGAGGGTGCTGGGGCTCAGCCAGGAGCTTCCCTTCAGCTGGCAAGTTTAGCTTTCTGTCACGGTCGGAGGGAGTGTGTCAAAATTCCAATTCTCAGGGCTCTCCAGAAGCTGCTTGTGATTACCCATCTGTTTTGAAGAGTTTCTGCTTATTGGAATTTTTGGCTCAAATCTGGAATAAGAGAGGTGATGATACAGAGCCGAACTCTGGCTCAAGGAATGGGCAAAAATAGCTCAGCAGGGGTCAATGATCTTACTACCATTAGAGTGACAGGCTCATGACCAAATGGAGGCCAGGAAGCACAAGGCAAATGCCATTTCATTCAGCCTTGGACTTACCTACAATTTACCAATTCATGCTGCCGCGGCGGCTCCTCTGACCCATGTCTACCAATCAAGCAAGCACAGGCGCTGCAGGGCAAGAAGCCTTATTTGCCAGGTGTCACTGCTTTCCCTCATTCAAAGGAAAGATCACGTAAGTTAGTCCTTAGGGCTGCACCCTCGGGGTAGAGGAAGAGTTTCTTCTAATTGCTGAAAACAGAACTAGAGATATTTTCTCCTAAAATCACATGTTCAAGCCTCCCCCTCAGTGTTTACACTGGGATGATTCTGTTGTTTAGGGCAGTTGTTAAGATCTTACAGCTGAAAGGGATCTACAGGAGACTATATGGTTCACCACCTCCACCCCCCACCCCGAAGGATAACAGCATTTCCCCTAGTTTCAGAGGAGGTAACTAAGGCTCTGAAAACACTCCCAAGTCACACAGGGTGTTAACAGGGTTTTACTGAGATGACCATTTGGAGACTTGCTCCTGCCACATTCTTCTTACCCTGACTTTTTTTCCCCAAGTGATTTGTATTATTTTTATTTATTTATTTTTTTTTAAAAGCCAGTCAAATTTAGCAGTGGGGGGTTGAATACGAAGTTTAGTGACACTAATGTTAATAAGTTCTGATAACCCACTACCGTCGGACCAGCCTGTATTATTTTTAAAAAGGTAATTCATTGCATGTATAATTGAAAGTAGTTTAATTTGCATATCTTTGTAATATTTTTCATATAAACAAACACGCAGATCATGAAAAAGTCACCAGAAACAATGTCTATTTAGAAAAGATGGTCCCACTTTACCACTGCCACTGCACTGTTGAGGCCTGCACCATCTTGTGGGGACTACCACCAGCCTGTTAGCTAAAGCCTTTGATGAAATTTGCTTTTAATAATTTATATTTAAATTTATGCATGGGTCAGTGGTAGGTTTAAAACTGTCCCTTCAGGCCGGGCGCAGTGGCTCACGCCTGTAATCCTAGCTCTCTGGGAGGCCGAGGCGGGCGGATCGTTTGAGCTCAGGAGTTCGAGACCAGCCTGAGCAAGAGCGAGACCCCGTCTCTACCAAAAATAGAAAGAAATTAATCGGACAGCTAAAAATATATAGAAAAAAATTAGCCGGGCATGGTGGCGTGTGCCTATAGTCCCAGCTACTCGGGAGGCTGAGGCAGGAGGATCGCTTGAGCCCAGGAGTTTGAGGTTGCTGTGAGCTATGATGATGCCACGGCACTCTAGCCCAGGCAAGACAGTGAGACTCTGTCTCAAAAAAAAAAAAAAAAAAAACAACTGTCCCTTCACTGACTGACTAGAAAGATCCAGGTGTACTTTAAACTTGGAATAAGATAATCTTCACTTACAGTAAAAATAGTTACTATTCTAAAATTTGCCCTAACCAGGACCAGAAAGGGCTCTCTATGGCTCACACTCCTCCCATTCCTGACCAGCCTTCAAAGAGAGATTCTAATGGACACAGTAATGATCCCAGGACAGTGCAGGAAGTCCCAATGTGTATTTTTACTTTCAGATCCCTGAGTAAAGCTGGCTTCCAGACTGTCCCTGGAGATTCCAAGTCATGTCCAAGGCAGGAAGTTGCAATGTAGGAGTAGTCCCAGGAGCCAGTAACTCAGGAAGTAGCCTAGAATGTATCGTGTGACTGGAGAACAGGTCTTCCAGTTGTACAAAAGTCCCATGATAGAATTTCTGGGGACCTTTCGTCCTGGTGGGGAGTCTCCTGCAGGAGGCTTCCAAAGCACAGTCTCTAGAGATCTCAACAGTGGCTCTTGATCCTGAAGCAAGTGAGCTGGAAACCAGTACACAATGGGAGTGGAGGACCCCAAAAACCTGGTGAGGACCTAGAAATCATGAGGGGGGAAACCCACACATTTATTGAAATGTCACTGACTCAAATTAGACCAGCCTGGGGACTTCTCTGCTGCTGGGTGAACTATGGGCCCCCACAACTAGAAATGTATTATGCTGGAAAAGAAATTCAGCAGAGTTTAGGATCTATCTTATAAACATAAGGATGGGGCCGGGCGCGGTGGCTCACGCCTGTAATCCTAGCACTCTGGGAGGCCGAGGCGGGCAGATCGTTTGAGCTCAGGAGTTTGAGACCAGCCTGAGCAAGAGTGAGACCCCGTCTCTACCAAAAATAGAAAGAAATTACTTGGGCAGCTAAAAATACACAGAAAAAATTAGCATGCTAGGCTGACGCCACGGCACTCTAGCCTGGGCAACAAAGTGAGACTCTGTCTCAAAAAAAAAAAAAAGATAAATGTGACACCAGCCAGGCAACCTCTGTGTTACAAATAAACATAGCTAAAGACTAATTACCATAATAATGAGTCAATCAATACTAAAAACTCTATGGGGTCTAATTTTAGTCTAGGGCCTGGACTCTAAACTGTGGGCTGTTGACTTGGGAACCTGAGGTGGTTCCCTTACCCCAGGGGGGTGTCAGAGTAGAGAGAAAGGGGTAGAGGATCCTGTGGTTCAACATTCTCCCTCTTTGCAGAGTTCAGAGCCCAGTCTCCAATGGCCTCCCTCATCTAACCTGGAGACCCTAAGCTTTGCTGGCACTCACTCTACTAGCCAATCCGGCTACAAACACAGAACGCTACTTTCTCTTTCTCCCATGACTCTTATGCACACAGCTCAGAGAACTTTACACACAGCCAATATATACCTCTAAGAAGCAGAAACTGCTAAGGAGAGGTCAGTAAGGGAAAAAAGACTTCCTGGGGTGTGGCCACAGCTAAGAACAAAAATTTGGATGTAAGATCAAACCCTTCCCATCCCTCTTTATTGTTACCTCACACATTAGAAAAGATATCTCCTTAGAAAATTGGTTATCTGCCTGGGCTCAGAGTACCTCCAGAAGCCAATATTCAAGAAGCCAATGTGGGTATAGTTATATATTAGGGGAAGCCCCCAGAGATATCCTCAGTGCTTATTCCTATATCTCAGTTGAATCAGGTCCTCTCACAACCCTCATGTCTTCACACATGCCCTTCCATTTGCCTAGAATGTTCCCCCTCTGCTTCCTGTATGGAAAATATCTTTTTACTCTTCAGGACCCAGCTTAACTATCTCCACTCCTCCAGGGAGTTAGCTACTTTTTCCTTTCTGCTTCCACAATACTTTAGATAAGACTTTTTTTTTTTTTTAACATCTCAAAACAGTAACCCTTCTTCCATCCCACTGTACTATAATTTTATCAGTTGAATCTCTGTCTCCCTATTTATACCATGAGACCCACTAGGGCAGCAATTTTATCTTACTCATGTTCCATCCTCACAGGTCTAATTCGGGGTCTGGCAGAAAGAACACCCCCAAATAGTTGCTGAATGAATAAATTAGGTACAGGTTACTCAGATGGGAGAAGTTAGCTATCTTCCCTGTCCTTGGCCAAGGGGTTTTGAGTGTATCCACATCTTTATCCCAGCTAGGAATCCACCTCACCTGAACATGCATGCACAAACTTCCAAACAGCAGCAACACCGCAGCGTGGACCAGGTACACAAACACTTGAGGACTGAGAAATCCAGGACCAGGCTTCTCTAAGGTCTTACTGTTCTTGCTTCTTTGTAGCCCAAGTGTAAGGCAGAGCCAAGGGTGGGTGGTCACGTATGTCCATGTTGCCCAGGCAACCAGTATAGCCACTGGTGTGGCCAACAGAAAATTGGGCGCCTGTCTGAGCTCATAGTATTTCAAAAAGCCAACATTCCAGTAGACATCCTGGATATAGCTATATATCAGGGGAAGGTCCCAGGAGCACCAAGGCGGCTCATTTCCCTCTGCAATCCGGTAGCCCTTGTCCATAGCTAACTGTACCAAGGGCTCAGGAATGGGGTGAGCCGAGCCTGGCAGACAGAATTGAGTGTAGGCATAATACTGAAAAAGGGCAAAGGGAAGGCCAAGTGTAAGCACTGACAGAAACAGAGAGGCCATCAGCTTCAAGAGTTGTCTCAGGGGATTCAGCACCGTAAGAGAAGAGAAAAAGCCTCGACATTGAGAATGCATGAGGAAGCCAACACTGACCAACCCATTGGAGCGCACACCAGTGGCAAGGGCAAAGAGGAGTCCACTAGTCCAGACTCGGCCCCTCTCCAGCTGCCCCATGGCACTGAATGTCAGGAGGGCAAACAAAGCTTCTGAGTAACCAGCTGCCAGGAAGACATTGGCAGGGCTGAGGCAGAAGAGCAGTGCTGCGTAAAAGGCCTGGCGGGGACAGTGCAAAACCAGACAGCCTAGGTCATGAAGTGCGACTGCGGCCAGCACAGAGAACAAGGAATTAAGCAATGCTACTGAAATCAGCAGGCAACTCCGGAGGCTCAAGAATCCCCGCAAAGGTCTCAGTAGTTCAGTCGTCATCAGCAGGGCCAAGGGGAAACCAGGAAAGAAGGCAAAGTTGTGCTCATACAGGTACCCATGCTCGGCAATGAACAGGAAGTGTTCAGCATCCCAACGAGACAGGCCACCTAGAAGACCTTCCACAAGTTGGTCCACAGAGCCTGAGGGGGCTAGTCGAGGAGGACAGAAGGCTTCTGCATGGTGATCTGGGATGATGGCATTGAAGATGGCCTGTGGGGTAAAGAAAAATGAGGATTTTGGTTGAGTAACTGGAAGAAAAGAATTGCCATTTAATAAAATAAGGAAGAACATACTTGTTTTGGGGGAATCAGGAGTTTGGTTTTGTACTACCTAAATTTGAACTGGACACTCTAGTGTAGAAGTCAACTACGTGGTGAGCTATAATGAGTCTGCAGGTCAGAAGAGAGATCAGGACAGTAAATAGAAATTTAGGAGTTATAAGTGCATGGCTGGTATTTAAAGGAGACAGAATGAGATCCCCTAGGGAGGAAGTCCAAATAGAGGAAAGAAGAGATTGAGGTCTGAGTGTCAACATTTAGAGGCTAGAAAGAGGATGAGAAGCCAGCAATGAAGATAAAGAAGGCACAGTCAGCGAGATAGGGGGAAAGCCAGGAGCATGGTATCTTTGAACCAAGTGAAGAAAAGGAGTGATCAACTCTGCTAAATGCTGTAGATAGGTCAAGTAAGATGGGGACTGAAAACCAAACACTGGAATGTCAGGAGGGCAAGCAATGTGAAGATCACCAGTGACTTTGACAAGAGCTATTTCAATGGAATGGAGGAGAGAGAAGGCTGCCTAGATTGAGTTCAACAGAATGGGAGAAGGGAAATTGGAGACAGTACAGACAGATAATGATTTTGAGGAGTTTTGTTGTAAGGGGAGCAGAGAAATTGGGTAGTAGGTGAATAACAAAGTAGAGTCAAGAGAAAATTTTTTAAAAGTGGGAGATAAGGGTTTGTATGCTAGTGAAAATAATCCGGTGAAAAGGAAACCACTGAATATGCAGGAGAGAGAGGGGAGGATTGCTGGGCAGGCAGAAGGGGATGGAGTCTGCTATACAGATGGAGGAGCTACCTTAGAGAAGAGGACAGACAGTTCATCCAACCTTCAGTACTGAAGGCACAGAGATGCAGACATAGGTAGACAGATGAATATGAGGGGAGCATGTGGAAGGTCTCTTCTAATGCCCTCTTTTTTTCTGAGTTTTCATTCAAGAAAGCAAGTTATCAATTGAGATTGAGTATTGGGGAAATATGTAACATAAGTCATCTATGACCCTGGTTCTCCAAATAGACTGGGCACTGGAATCACCCAGGGGGTTTCAAAAAATACTGATGCCTGGGTCCCTCCCCCAGAGTCAATGATTTAAATGGTATGGGGGACAGCCTGGGCATCGGAATTTTCTTTTAAAACTTCCCCAGGTGATTCTGATGTGCAGAAAACTTTCAGAATGGGAGGGTGACTGGTCTAGGAAAATACACTAAGATTGCTGGGTAGCACAAAGGACTCACTTGGGTTAGTGAACTTGAATTAAAAAAGACTAGTTAGTACAGTTGTGTGTTTTTCTCTGGGCAGATGCAGGCAAGGAGTAGGCAGAGAATTGGATTTAATGAAGGTTGGGCTTTTGTTTTGTGACTAAGACAGAGAGAAGGGAGCAAGAGAGTTGAGTATATATACATGGGGATGACCACCATGATGGACCATGGAATCTTAGCTGGGTAAGAAGGGGAGTTGAAGCCATGCAGTGGGTGAGGGACAGTGAAACAGCAGTAGGATCAATAGATTATAAATCCTGACAGGGTGGAAGAATCGTTAGAACTGAGGTACTAGAGAGGGTGAGCTAGAAAGATAGGAGATAGTGGTCAAAGAATGCAATGCATGAAATTGAGATTATTTGGCATGGGTTAGGGGTTTAGGGTATGACTATGACAGTGCTGAGGACAAGATCACTAGAAAGTAGCAGGACAAGGAAGTTAGAGACCAGAGCACTGCATGCATCATCTTCATTAATATTGAAACCACCAAAAAATCAAAGGAAGTAGTGCCGGGAAGAGAGACAGTGAACCAGGAGCTAAAACCTTCAAGGAATAGCTGTCACTGACAGAGAAATGACAGCAACAATGAACAGTAACTAGGGATAAAATCTGAGGGCTTGAGCGTTAAAGTGGGGATGGGGGAGGGATAATGAAACTGCATTTATTGTTAAACGTCTTTTTGCCCCATTAGATTGTCAGCTACTTATGGGAAAAGAGACCATGATTTTTTCACCACCTAGCACAGTTTTTGGAACACAATAGGTACTTAAAAAATTTTTGGTTGGTGAGTGAGCTGCTGAGAGGAAACATACTGTTTCTAAAATCATCACCTGAGTTAGAACCCAGCTGCCCTGGCTACCCCGCCTATCCCGGACACCTATCCGGATACTGATCTGCAGCATTCCTCCTTTGGCTCTGTCAAAAACTCAGCTGATGCTGAGCCATCACTGACTCAGTCTCCCCAGCCTGGCAACAGGAACATAGCCCCATTTTTAAGGCTCTTTCCCTTTTTGGTCAGTTTCCTTATCAGGCTACTTCAAACAGTGAAAACAAATGGGACAGGAGTGACAGTCACAGATAACAGCCCTAGCCTCTAGGTGGAGGACGCGTTTAACTAATCCTGGAACCCAAAAGAGCCTGCTATGCCTCAGATACTGGGGGAGGAGAGAGGAAAGGAGGTTTCTGCAAAGGAAGCAGCTATGAGCCTCAGAGAGAATGGTGCCGTGATAAAAGGCACACATAATTATGTTAATATAACATCCCTAGGGTGTTGACATACATTCAACAACATTCATTTATTTACAAACATATACACTGAGGACCTACTAAGCACCGGGCACTGTGCTAGGCACCAAGTCATTCATATATATGTGAAATTTTAATAAAATATGTATCAAGGGCAGCCTTGGGGAGGCAAAGGGAGGTGCAAAAGGGCACAGGCATTGAGGGCTGTATGTGGGTGAGGCAGCAAGGGGAGGTGCCTGGGGGAAGAAGAGGAGCCATTACTGATTAGTGAGTACATACAGATGATCTCAGGATTTACACAGTGCCACCTCTGTCCCACTCAACTGACTGACACAGTGCTCAGTCTCCTGGTAACGGGACTAAAGGCAATGTGGTTTTTTTGAGACAGAGTCTCGCTTTGTTGCCCGGGCTACAGTGAGTGCCGTGGCGTCAGCCTAGCTGACAGCAACCTCAAACTCCCGGGCTCAAGCAATCCTTCTGCCTCAGCCTCCCGAGTAGCTAGGATTACAGGCATGCGCCACCATGCCCGGCTAATTTTTTCTGTATATATACATTTTTAGTTGTCCAGATCATTTCTTTCTATTTTTTTAGTAGAGACAGGGTCTCGCTCTTGCTCAGGCTGGTCTCGAACTCCTGACCTTGAGCAATCCACCTGCCTCGGCCTCCCAGAATGCTAGGATTACAGGCGTGAGCCACCGCGCCCGGCCAAGACAATGTTTTGAGCTGTCACACCCTAAAAGTACCTATGGATACAGCACATCACAGTCTGTTTGAAAGACCACTGGCTCAGGAGTTAGGGTCTAACTCTGGCCCTTCTCTATCTTGCTATGTGGCTTTGGGGAAGTCATTTAACCTTTCTGGGCCTCTGTTGCTTCATGTGTAAAACAAGGGGTTAATACACCGTTTCTAAGACTCCTAACCACTTTTCAGTCCATATCTCTGTGGTTCCAATCACACGGACGGGCACACCCAAGAGGTGGAAAGGAGATGGGCACTAACTATTCTTACTGCCTAGCCCAGTCACGTAGCAACAGCACATTCAGGATGAAGGATCAGAGACTGACCTGCAGCATCAGAGTCAGGACACGGCAGCTGACTGCAAACCTCAGCACCTCCTTCCGGGATGGGTCCAGGGGCCACATCCTCTCATCACCAGGAATTCAGGGGTGTTGCTACCAGGACTGAGCTCTCTCAGGCTTCTAAACTCTAAAACCCAAGAAAGAAAATGTCATACATGGGTTGAAAGCAAATTCGTTAAGGAATTCATGATAGGAACTGCCCCCTTTAGCATTACCATAGCAAACTCAATCACCTAACTTCCCAGATGAGGGAAAAGAATCCTGAAGGCAGAAGGGTTCACTAGGTGTCACTCTGAAGCACTGTATTCTTGTCGGAAAAGTTCCACACGGATACGCATAAAGCTGGAAAGAAAGCTAAGCTCACAGAAAATATTTAAAAGCCTGTTGAGTGCTCCTATGGACTAAAGACCTGGGTTCAAGTTCTGACTCTGTCACTTACAAGTTCTCTTTAGTACCTCTGAGCCTCAGTTCTTTACGTAAAAAATGAGATCAGTCTTTTTCTTTTGCCTATCTCACAAAATTGTCATAACAGTGAAATGGACCAAAGTGTGAAGTACTACACAAATCTATGTTGTAGCTGCTATTATTTGGTGTGTGCCCTTTTCCTCTTGCCCAGAATAATAAACTAGGTCCCAAACCAGAGGCCCAAAAGTGGGACATAAAACCATACTGGAAGACCATAATGACTACACACTCCAGCTTAGCTCTTTGATGTGTGTTCAGCTGGTCTGTTAAATTAAGTGGAGAAGGAAAAGAAAACCACCACTCAGCAGGACTTCAGCCAGCTCACACTGCTGAAACAAACTTAGGGTGAAGACAGAGTTGACTACCAGAGATGTAGAAAACTGTTATTTCCATCTCTTTGTAGGAATGGCAGCAATGTATAAACAACTGCAAAGCCATTCTGAGGTAAAGAATGCACTTTAAGACTTTTTTTTTTTTACAATTCTTTGGGCTAAAAGAAGTAGCAATGGCTCCTACAGAACTTTCAAACACCAGCCTGAGAAATCCAAAAGGAGAGCAAGAGCATCAGAGGCAGCTCATCGATCTGGGGTGAAGAACTATAAGAAAAAGATATTTAAACTGAGAAATTTAACAAGAAGGGCTGGAAAACTCTTCTTTCTTATCTGGCCTTTACGTTGGTTATCACTTGTTTCTGGAATTCTTCTCTGATCCTCACTAGACTATGTGCTATGCTTTCATAATATGCTCTTATTGCCCTCTGCCCTGTCGTATTTATTGCTAGTGTTTATTTAAGTTGCTGGTGAGGGCAAGTGCTTTATGTCACAACCATATCCTCAGGGCCTAACATACAAATAGGCATCTTAAACCTATGTTCTGAATGAATGGAAATGGCAGGGACAGGATACAGCATCACCAGTTCACTGACTAGATATATGTCTCCATGTTAAGAGCAAGACAACAAAGTCACAGAAGCCACAGGAAAATCAAATTTCCCCAGAAAGGGAGCAAGGTTGGCCAACAGCAACAGTACTCCTACCGCAGCACAAGGGGGCGCCTGATGCTTACTCCATCTCCAGGGGGCCTGAAGGAAGGGAGGGGCCGCCAACTTCACACCGGTTCGCTCACGAAAATTCAGTTCAAAGGCAAGCTTCTGAAAACCCCAGAGAGCAGCGGTAGTTTGCGAATCTACCCAACATTTCCAAAGTATGACTCGCTGAATCGAAAGAAATCACGGAAACAGACACACCCAGCCTCACACAGCTATCCTTCCCTACCCTAGGGTGAATTCGCTCTTTTTCCCTTCATTGGCTTCCCACCCACATGCAGAAGAGACGTTGGGAACAGAAAAGCACTTAACGCACCTGGCCTCTTGACCAGGTTTGCATTCTTCCTTTCCTCTCTGCAGAGTCAAGCTCTAGCCTCAGCGACCACAGAAGATTCGTAGCCCATTCTTAGCTTATAGGTAAACCAAGTAAAAACAAAGCTAGTCAATTCTCCTTCTCAGCTAATTGTCAGCCTCACTTCCCAAAAACCCCTTTGCTAAATCACAGACTCTCAACTGGCAGAACACTTGCAGACCAACTAGTTTCACTCTTACTTTCCCATGAGATAAATAGGCCCCAGAGACCTCATTAGACACTGTGAGGCCAGCATAATTACCATCGCCATTTTATGGATGTGGAAACTGAGGTTCACCAGGGTCAAGTGACACACCCAACGCTACTTAAAGGGGGTGTCATGTTTCTTCCTTCTGAAACATGGTACCAGCCTGCATCCCGGCCAAGGGTATGCACTCTTCCCTGGCCAGGATTATGACCCAGATCTCCCAACGCCAAGCTCAGTACTTCCTCAAATGACAGAGCATGCTCTTGCTGGGTATGCTTAGGATAGGTGGGCCCTATCTGAGAATTTGGGAAAGCCTGCTGAATTGGAGCCCTGAACCCTCTGAATAAAACTAACATTCTCTGTGCTTTGGCTAAGTCGCTCTGACCCAGCGTTCTCAGGGCCAAAGGCCTCGCGGGCTGTCCCAAGCAAGGGACTGCTGTCTGCTAGCCGAGCCGTGTCTGAAGCCCGTTCTGGCCGGCTCCTTCCCGACACAGTCCCCACCAGGCACCAGGCATCTACCCCTCACCCTAGAGAGGCCAGGGCCCGGGGACTATTCCCTAGGGAGCCTACGCAGCCCGGCCAGGCCACAGCGCCGGAAGCTGGCGAGGGTGGGAGGCTGAAAAGGAAGAGGCGGCGCCCGAGGCCGCTATGGCGGAGGGGCGGGGCTCCCTGCTTCTTCGTGGCCTTCGCCTCATTTCTCTCCATCTCCGTTTGACAGCTTCCCTCCCCTAGGAACGCCAGGGCTCCCAAGCTGCCGCCAGGTCCTCTGCGCCTGCCGGTCCCGACCTCCCCGGCTGGGCCCGAACCTCGGCTCCTCCATCCGGGCCCGCGCGGACCGCGCCTGCGCGCTGGCTCCGCCGAAGGCGGCCCCGCCCCGCTCCTGCCCGGACTCGGAGCCGCCCCGCCTCCCTCTGCGACGGCCATGTTGGCTCCGGGCGTGCGGGGCGGGGACCGCGGTTCCGCGCCTCGGCGCGTAGCACCTTCTCACCTTGCTGACACCTGAAGAGTTCTTTCTTGCACTTCTCCCTCCTCCAACCCCCACCCCCTGCCCCCGCCTTCAGTTAGCGCGCCGGGGCAGCTGTCTCAGAGTCGGTGCTCTTGCCCCAGTTCCATGCCCCAGACGTTCACCGAGTTCCCGATGTAGGCCAAGACTCTCGTGGTTGGGGGCTGACCCGCGCGCGGCCTCTTCACAGAAGCCAGAGCCGCGCTTTTCCTGCTGTCAGGCAACAACGGCTTAGCACTGGGTCTGGCACGCAATAGATGTTCTCTGAATAGTCAGAGAAAAGCCCTCTTGGGGTTTCTGTGGCCAGCAGTGGCACCCTGCGTCCTGGGTGTGAAGAAAGTAGGGGATCCCCCTGATTTTCCCCTCCCCTGGCTACCAGGGACCTTCTGTCCCACTTCAGTCTTCAGCCCCAACTCAGCGGCTAACGAGGATTGTAAGGAAAACCTCAGAATATCCCCAGGACTCCTTTCACCTCCCTCACTCAAGCAGCTTCTCTTATAGGAAGTGGGACCAAAAAAGAAGAAAAAAAACAAACTCAACAAAACCGTCTACTGGGGGGGAGCGGCCAGTTGGTACCCCTGTAACGGAAACTGTTAGAACAACTTTGCACCTTCCTTAAAGGAAACAGATAATAAATCCTTCTCCGTTGGTGGATTTCTTGTTTCTCAGGATTCCAAAGCCTTCTGTGGTTTCAGTTATCTGCCCTGCAAACCAAGCCAGGGTCTGGGTTACCCTCTGGCCACAGCCCTGACTGAGGAAGGGGTTTATCTTCTGCAACAGCTACTAATGTGGGTGGGAACAAAGAGATGGCTGCTACCTCACCAGGGAAAGACTAGCCCACATCAGTTCTGTGGGGGCCTGGGACTGTATCTTTTGATTTTTTTTTTTTTTTTTTTTTGGACAGAGTCTCGCTCTGTTGCCCGGGCTAGAGTGAGTGCCATGGCATCAGCCTAGCTCACAGCAACCTCAAACTCCTGGGCTCAAGCGATCCTCCTGCCTCAGCCTCCCGAGGAGCTGGAACTACAGGCATGCGCCACCATGCCTGGCTCATTTTTTCTATATATTTTTAGTTGTCCAGCCAATTTCTTTGTATTTTTAGCAGAGATGGGGTCTCGCTCTTGCTCAGGCTGGTCTCGAACTCCTGAGCTCAAAAGATCCCTAAACTACCCTCAGATATTTGTTGGGTGTCAGGTGAATAAAGTACAAATCACATTTGGTCGTGTGTTGGAGAAGGGGGAAAAATGGAGTTTAGAAGGCTCTTCCCACAGAATTTTCAGTGACTCACACTTGTTCTCAGGCCAGAGGCCTGTGAGTGAAATGGCAAAGCCTTGGGGCACACTTGTGACTGGGGCCTGAGGTTGTGACTTGAATCTCTAGAAGTCCAGCGTGAGGCTCCAGGCAGCTCTCCGCAAAAACTAACTGAAAAATAAACTGTCCTTGCTCTGTAAATTGAAAGGGCAAAAAGACATACATTCTAGGGTTCCCCCTGTCCACACCAGATTCCCTCAAAAATCTATTTGTAAAAGGGCCAGGGGTCTCTTGTGACAAGTCAGAATGTTTTCTAAAAGCTCAACTCTCACCCTGTGGAGGTAGAACTTTGTCCAGATCTTCAGCTCTACTTTCCTGCTATTTCTCCTTCCTTTCCTTCTCTGCTACCCAACCCCCTCCTCTTCCGCTCTGTTTCCTGTTTCATTTTCTGGCTCCTGAGCTGACAGGAAAACCAGGAAGCTGAATCTCGTGCTCTCAAAGCCCTGGCTCCCTGGCTCCTGAGGTTGGAAGAAGGCTAGGTGGGATGGGAGGGAGTTCTGGGGCTCTGAGTCTGAGAGAAGTGCAGGAGGCAGCTCTCTCCAGTCTGCTTGTAGAGTCTGCAGCTAAAATGGAGCCCGCGTCTGCAGAGAGCCAGCTGAGCTACCAGAATTGTGGAAAGCGAGCGAGACACAGCCGTATCTCAGGGCTCCAGAGAGGCTCCCCATCTCTCAGCCACTTCTGTTAAGAAGCAAATATCCCACACCACCAAGAAACAATTTCATATACAAATCCCTAACCTAAACAATGCAAGCAAAGCATCACTATTTCCAGAATCTTAGACTTTAAGAGGGTTACATCACTTCTATTCCTTGAATTTGCCTATCTCTGTTCTTGCTGTTTTCCATTTGCCCTGCTTGAAACACTCTTCCACCAGACACCACCCGTTGGCCAGCCCACTATATTTGGGTCTCAGCAAAGATGTCACCTACTCAGAGAGGCTCTGACTACACAGCCACATCACTGCCGTGTACTACCCCATCACTCTGTTCTGTTTTCTTCGTAGCACGTAACATCATCGGTCCTGTCCGTGCATTTTACTGGATTCGATGTCTGTTTCCGTCTTACGGAATCTAAGTTTCTGAACGTAATGGAAGAGCAGGGGCTCTGTTCACCAATGTATTCCCGGTGCTCAGAACAGTGCCTTGCATACTGCGTGTCTTCAGTGAACATCTGACGGCTAAATCAATTTGTTTAATCTGATACCTATATTTTATGGATGAGGGAACTAAGGATCACAAAGCGGAAGTGACTGGCCTGAAGTCACACAGCTAGTGGCAGAGCTGGAACTTACATTCAGATCTCCAGCCTCCTTGGCTGGTTCCTACTACCGCTCCACACTGTTTTAATCTTTCACAGGTTTACCTCTTTCCCTTTTCTCCTTTTTTCCACATGTCTAAGAGTCTTTGCAGGCTATGTTAAGAATCCTATATAGGGCACACCAAGTCTTAGCAGCTCCTGCCTACTCTTTCCTCCACCCAATTCTTATCCTCCTTGTTTGATTTATTCAACAACATAGGAGTGCCTACTATGAAGGGATGAGGATGCGACAATGAGCAAGACGGACACAGCGCCTGCCTTCATGGAGATGATTATAATAGCTGCCTCACAGGAATTATAGTGCTTGGCATAAAGTGCTCAATAAAGATGGGCTGCTATAACTCACTAAACAAAAAAGAGCGAGCGATTTTCCCACTGAAGGTGTAGAGAAGGAAGTTAGGTAGTTCCCATGGAATATTCACCTCCCTGGAGCAACCGACTACTCATTTCTCACTGTAGCTGCCTTGCCTTGACCTGCCTCCATATCTGGAGGTGGCCTTGGCCCCAGGCTGGGCAGAGGGACAGCCCAGGATAGGGTATATCTACTCTCAGCAGCTCAGTTTCCAGACACTCAACTTTCCATGGCCCCGACCCTGATCTGGGATGTTGGCTCTGAGGCCATGCCATTATGGGGCAAAAGTGACTACACTGGCCTCTTATTCCTGTCACTATCAACTATTTTTTTTAATGTTCTCTCTCAGCAGAGTCAAAATATTTACCTGTTTTTTTTTTTTTTTTTTTTTTAAAGAGACACGGTCTCGCTATGTTGCCCAGGCTGACTTTGAACTCCTGGGCTCAAGTTATCTTCCCACCTCAGCCTCCAGAATAGCTGGGACAACCAACAGGAGCCACTGAGCCCAAATTATTATTATTTTTATTTTTAAATTTATTTCTTTAGAGATGGGGTCTGACTATGTTGCCCAGGCTGTAGTGTAGTGGCTATTCACAGGGGCAGTCATGGCACACTACAGCTTAAAACTCTTGGCCTCAAGTGACCCTCCTGCCTCAGTCTCCTGAATAGCCAAGGACAACAAGCCTGTGCCACTGTGCCCTCTGTCACTATCAACTATTAACAGGCAGGGCTAATGCCTGTGATGACAGGCAGCTGTGCCTTACTTTATGCCACCTCTTTTTGCTGTGGATAAAAGAGCATTCCTTGGCAGTTTCCTAGGATGCTGGGTGACAGTTACATCCATCCTAACGCCTGGGGTGACACCAATCAGGTCTCGAACATTTACCAAAAGCATCCTTTTTGGCCTTTGAGGGATTGCTTGAAGATGTCCATCCACCCCAGGACAAAGACCCTCCCCTACCTCCAATTGCAGAAGCCAAACACTGATCCTTTAAAAGCCCATGGACACTAGATATTTTTCACCTTTCCTTCAGTGTTTGCCTTTCAGTAGTTAGAAAACCTTGACCGCACTGAGAGCCCTAGTGGGAAGGCCTTAGCCACTTGTGGGTGGCAGTGGCTGCAAGGCAAAAGAGCCAATGAGGTTGAGAGTATTGTTTAGGCTGGACTTGGCTGCTCTCCAGCTATGAAAGAAGGTTAAGGTCATTTGGGGGGGTGGAGGGAGGAGCCTGGGAAAAGAACTACTGGCCACACCCCTGGGTTCTCTGCTGGCGAGGTTCTATTTACTTCTCAAAAGCAAATTACTCACAGCTCAGTGGCTAGCAGTTCCCTTGGCCCATGGTAACTCCAGGCAGAAACCGGAGACCAGGCTAGACGCCCCCTGCATTGCAGGAGAGCAGATGAAAGGAACCCAGGAAACCGAACTCCTAGGTAATGCTCCACACACAGCCCAGAAATGCACTTTCTAGGCTAGAAAATGGAGCTCAAGAGGCCCAGGGCAAAAATAGCCATTAGCAATATTGCTTACCAAAATGTAGATATGAAAAGCTTGCCATTTAGTTTTTTCCAGACGAGTCCTAGGAAGGCATCTTGGTTGGCAAAGGTTTTTCTCTCAGTAGAGAAATACTAATTATTCATTTCTATCCCTGATGCAAATATTAACAGCCACACTTTGTTTGATGAACACTTGATTGAAATTCTTAGGACAATTTTACCTCATGTTAAATACAATAAAAACGAATCTTGCTTGCTGGGCTCCACGGCTAGGTCCAGTTACCGCTGCTCGTCCTCTCATCCAGAAAGGAGGTACAGTGTGGTGTGTTGGGAAGCGCATGGGCCTTGGAGCCAGGTGAATCTTGCTTGGTGTATGAACTTAGACAAGCCTTTCACTTTTCTCAGCTTCTTTCCCAAACCGTAAAATAGGAGCCAGAAGAATCCTAACCTCACAGGCACAGGACTGTTGTAGGATTATTCATGATGTACGATGTCCAACATACAAGTAGGTACTCCATAGAAAACTGTTGTTTCAAGTTTCACTTCTTAGTGTCCACAATTAACAGCATTTTCTGTTACTGCTTCTGATTTCTCCTGAGAAACCTGAACTTGAGGTCTCTCCATTGTTTCCCTAAGGAAGGAGAAGAACACAGAAGCTATATATTGTGACATTAACCTACCTCATAAAAGCAACTCCATCTGGCCAACATCTACTATTTCATTCAAGAACTACTTGAGTACGTACTACGTGCCAGGCTGTTTGGTTAGGACAGGGATGTAGCAGTGAATAACACACACACCCCACCCCAGGTTTTACATTCCAGTGGAAGATGACAGGTAAGTACAACATACAATAGGCCGGATGGTAACAAGTGCTGTAAGAGAAACAAGGCACAGAAGGGCAATGAGGCAGGGGAGCAGTGACTATTTTAGAAAAGGTGGCCAGGGAAAGCCTCACTTGTGTGACATTTGAACAAAGCCCTGAAGGAGATGAGGACTTGAGTCATGCAGATATCTGATGAAAGAATGTTCCAGGCAGAGGGAACAGAAAGTACAAAGACTCCAAGGTGGAAACAGCCCTGTAGAGCGAAGAATGGGAAAGAGAGAAGACAGTGCCAGAAAGGCAGTGGTGAGGTAACTGAGGCCATTGTAGGCCATTATAAGGCTCTGGACTTCTGCTTACTGAGTGAGAAGCACTGACAGAGTTTGGCCTGACTTAACATTTTATAGGGATCGTTTGGTTGCTATGTTGAGAATAGGTTCAACCAGGCAAAGCAGAAGCAGGGAGGTCAGTTTAGAGGTACTTCAAGAATCCAAGGTAGAGAGTATCTTGAACTATGGCGGTAGTGGCTGGATTGAGGATTATTTTCTCAAGAGTGCTAACAGACTATTGTGGAAATGAATGATTTTTTTTGGCCAAGTGACAGAAGGATGGAGTTGCCATTTACTAAAAAACCTATGTAAGAAGCAGGTTTCCAGAGGGAAAGACAGGGCATCTTAGCTTGAGCATGTTCAAATTAAACTTCCAAGCAGAGATGGCAAGAAGGCAGCTGAATGCTCTAGTCTGGAGTCAGGGAAAAGGACAGATCTGGAAATATATGTGATTAAGTTGGAGGCTGCCTCCAGATAAATGGGTATCTTATTGTTAAAAATTTCTAGCTAGGGCTGGGCACAGTGGCTGATGCCTGTAATCCTAGCACTTTGGGAGGTTAAAGTTCGAGGATGGCTTGATACCCAGGAGTTTGAGGCTGCTGTGAGCTATGATCATGCCACGGCACTCCAGCATGGGTGATAGAGCAAGACCTTGTCTCTTAAAAAAAAAAAAAAGAAAGAAAACAGAGATCCTCCTTTTGCCAACTATTTCTGAACATTTTTTTCTAGATTGTCATCAATTCCTATGTTATTTAAACCCACTTTATTTCAAGTGGTAACATGCTTTTTATGCCCAGAACTTCCTCTTGCAGGCTAGATAATCTCAGAGCTTTTTCAGATGTACACTGTAGAGCAGCAGTACCCAATCTTTTTGGCACCAGGGACTGGTTTCATGGAAGACAATTTTTCCATGGACTGGGGGTGTGTGTGTATGGGGGGGGAGGGCGGAGAGTGAGCTGTAAATACAGGTGAAGCTTCTCTCCCTCCCCGGCCGTTCACCTCCTGCTGTGTGGCCTGGTTCCTAAATTTCAGGGAAGACAATTTTTCCATGGACAGGTAGGGGAGCACAGGGAGGCAGAGCTCAGGTGGTGATGCACAGCACGGTTCCTAACAGGCCATGGCCCAGTACCAGACCACAGCCCAGGAGTTGGGGGCTGTAGCTGTAGAGGTTAAAGTAGAATACAGTGGGGGGGAGGTCGAAAAAAAATAAAATAAAGTAGAATACAGTGAAGAAATAAAAGGTCCAGAATGCCACCATTTAGGGGAGAGAACACACTATGGGAGGTTTGCAAGAATAGGACTAACCCCTCCCCACCATCCCAGCACTCCCCCCAAACAGTCAAAGTTTTAAATAGTTTGAAAACAATAAAAAGCCTCACAACAGTCTTACCAAGATTTAATGTACATTTATTCTTAACACGTGGAACATATAGTATAAAGATTTCATACTGAATAAATGATATTCATTAAGCCAAAAAAGGAAAAAAAGGAGGAATTTACATCAAGTTTTAGCTACATTGTTGAAATACAAATATGCAGATTTTATCACTGAAAAAATCTCAATTGTGTTTCTTCATCAGAACTTCAACTGAACCTAGAACTTTTTCACACCTCGATTAGAAAGAAAACAAAACAAACAAAAACCCAGAAAAAAATAAACTATAAGTTGATTGGCTGCTGAGACAGCAAGGACTTTTTACAGAGACCTGTACAGCATCGCGCCAAGAGGGGCGATGTCTGGCAAGAGATTAAATAGCTGTGTCTCGCTTTGTGCAGGTCACCAACTTGTTAACTCGTCATACTATAAAGGGGTAGCTGGGAAGGGGACCAAACTGTGGGGATTCAAGGGTATGTGCAATGTACAACGTCATATATATACACACGTGGCAGCGCAGCCGCTGCAGCTAAAGGTTAAAACCAGTTCTAAGAGGTGATCTCAGGGTTATTCATACAATCAAGGAGGAGAGAAAGAGGTCAGGGTGTTGTAGGTTCACACATGATACTTTGGGGGAAAAGCCTTTTTTTTTTCTCCTCAACGTTTAACTAAAAACATTTTTAAAAACTACAGCTTGCTGCTGACCCAGCGTTTTCTCTTGTTTCCATGTGAGACATTATTATTACAGTATGTTTACAGTATCAGGTGTACAGTACAGTACATGAAAGGGTCTACACTCTACTGCACAGGCCTCTCCAGTGAACAGGGTCTGTTCACAACTGCGAACTTCTTGGCTCCTGCAAGATTGTGAATGTACAATAATAAACCACACACAGTTCAGCAGTCACCTTTTTTGTCCTTCAGAGTTTTTTTTTGTATTTTTTCCTTTTTTTTTTTTTTTACCATTAAAAACAGTTATGAAATGTGGCATCCCGTTGATGCAAGGACCGGGAAAGCCATTTTTATTTTATTTTTTTCCCCAAACTCACTGTAAACAACAGTAACTTTGGTTAAAATAAAAAAGTCTTCTATGTAGGCAGACCTTTGTCTTTTAAAACAGGGTGGGGTCCTGAGGGGAGTGAGGACAAGGAACAGAAAGGTGTGAGGTGGGGAGGGGGTGGAAGGAGGAAAGAGAAACAGGAGAGACTTTTTTTCCAAGGGAGAAGCTGGACAGCACAGGGTAAACTGGATTCTGAGGTGGTTTTGCATAAATAAAGGGCAACAGTCAGTTTCTAAGTTCTCCACACACGCACACACACACAGGGGGGGAGATGTCCCACGGCTGTCATGACTGGCCAATCAAAAACAGTACATCACAAATGACTTGTGAAACCAATGAGTTCATCAATGGTGATACCGAGATGTCCAACAGCCGTGACTCGTACAGAGTGAACTCTGAGTGGTTCTCATCCACCTTGGCCAGGGCAAGCAGCGCGCGGGCAGCCCGTCGCATCATGTCCACACTAGTTGGCTCAAAGGGTGGGTTCTGCATGTGGAGGAGGCTGGCCTGGCTCTGCTGGAACTGCGTGGCAGCAAGGCTGTCCTCTAGGAAGCCCAGGAGGTTGCCGATGCTGCCCTTCTGTACTGCAATGGCGCGGGCTGCCAGGCTGTCCCCCTGCGCCAGGTTGGCCAGCAGTACCACGGCCATCTCCCGGCACACTGGGTTCTTTCGGTCACTGAGGAAGCGCACCATGGTGCTATACAACTTCTCCAGGCGGCTGAAGGGGGGTGTGGCCAGGATCAGGTCCACATTGTTGTCCTGGATGCTGAGTTTGCTAAGGGTTTCCAAGACTAGTCTCTGGGGAGAGAGGACGGCGTTGGGGCCCAGGGTGGAGAAGGGGTCCTGGGCTTCAGCTGAAGGGCAAACTGCCCAGTGTAGGAGTCCGTCCAGGACAGGCAGGCAAATGCTCTCAGGGTATGGGGAGAGGTCCAACTGCCCCGAGATGTTGGCGAGTGTGACCAAGGTGTTTTCCCGGAGCATCTCCAAGCAGTCCCACCACCACTCCACTTTGTTGCAGCTCACCCCTTGGTCCTGTTCCTCCTCCTTCTCATAAGTTAGTGGTGCCTGCTTCCGTTCTGGGTGCTTGTGGTGCAGCAGGATCAGCTTCCCTAGGATGAGCAGCAGCCCTGGGTGTTTGGACATCTCAAAGTCGTTGCCTGGCACAAATGACAGGCTTCGGATGGTATTGGAGACACAGACGCAGCGCTTGGCAAGGGAATCCTGCCAGTCCAGAAGGGTACACAGTGGGGTCTCATCCTTACTGTGGGGTTCATCCTCTAGGATTTTGATGTTCCGGTGGCTCTGCGCTGGGCTAATGCCAAATGGAAACTTGCTGCTCTCCTTGGTGGCCTCTGCAGTCTTAGCTCCCTCCTCGGTCAATGTGCTAGACCGGGTAGACAACATGTCATCCATAGTGGCTGTGATCCGTTTTTCTGGAGGGCCATCAGGTGGGGGCCCCTCCTGTTCTGTTGTCCCTGGCATACCCTCTGCTGTTGTGACATGTTTCCGGGGAGCTGGTGGACAGGGTGCATGAGGCCGGGAAGGCAGCAGCTCTTTCCTGCTCTCAAAGTGGGTCTGGATATGCTCAGTCGTGTCCCCCCCACCAATCCGCCAATGCAGCAGACCACTGTCAAACTCTTGCACGCGCCCAAGCTTATCTGAGCAGTCCACCACAAATGGGTCATTCTTCTGGACGATCTTTACTGGAAGCTTATCAAACTTACTTATCAGCTTCTCCTCACTACTCTCTGAAGCTGGCTTGTCCTTGCCCGAAAAGGCCATCTCCTCATCATTTTCAACTACTTCCTCTTCTTCCTCCTCAAGTTTAGGACCCAGAAGTTCTTCATCTTCTTCCCCTTCCATGGGGGCTGGACTAGACACCTTGCTGAATCTCACAGGGTCCAGTAGTGTTCTCTGTCCTGGGTCACCCACCTCATACTCCTTTAAAATGCCAAAGATCTCGATCAGGCAGCGTCGGAAATATTCCACAAGGAGCTCTAGCAACCCTGGGAGCTAAAAAGAGAAAGAACAGGAAATAAATTAAGGAAGAAAAAAGTGACAAAAGAAGGGAATCCTCGACTTGAGAGCCCCAAAGTCTTCTAATTACCCTCACTTTCCTTCTAGGACAGATATCTGTATCACTCAGGAGAGGCAGAGTTGCTTTTTTCCCAAAGGTTCTCCAGAGAGAAAACTGTTTACCTTCATCTCTTCTATGCTATGCCCAGCATAAAGTTCTTCCTTCTGCCCAACCTACCTTCACTAAGCCTGCCAACACTAGCCAATAGCTTTGCACCTCACCCACCAGTTCCACCCATGTCTCAGCCTCCTCTTTCCCAACCAATCTTCTGCTTTCCTTCACCAGGCCAGTTTCCTACCAGATGGTCACTGCCATTATCTCTCTTAGAACACTTTCCATGTCCCACTGCCTAGTGGAGCCCAAACCTAGGGACAGTGGGATGACCCAATACAAGTTTAGAAGAGAGAATGCAATGCAGGCAGATGTTCATCTGCTCCCTTCTCCAAGCTCCCCAACATTCCAGGAGGCTGGACTTCCATGAATTTTGAACCATAATGACTGGGATGAGGCTTCAGCTCTTCAAACATTGGCCTAAGTTGGTGTTAAGGAAACCCAAATTCCAGCATGGATTACTATATAGGCTACTTACTTACCTCTAGAAGGAAATATTACTTTCTAGTCAGATTAATCTTTGGTTGAACAGTACAGCAAAAAGGCAAAAAGTAAGGACTACAGAATTAGATGTAGGTTTGAATTCTGGCGGCTCCAGGAACTAGCTGCGTGAAACGATGGAAATCCTTAAACTTTACAGGGTTGTCTGAGGTCTAAACGGAATATGTCAAATGCCTGGCATATGGAAATTGCTCAATCAAAATTTGTTCCTTTCCTTTCTCATGGGAGGCGACATTATGCAATGGAAATAAAATCAGGCTTTGGAATCAGATAGATCCTGCTGACAGCTGCGTGAACCTGGGCAATGATAAGACTTTGACATCTCTAAATGGCCACATATCCTGTCTCTGAGGGCTATTATAAGGATGTCATGAAACAAAATAATTAAGGACCTGCCAAAAAAATGGTAACTACTACTAACAATGTCCTCCTTAGTCAGTTCCTTGACAGATGAGTTGGTAGGTACTAACAATGATCAAAAGAAAGAGTAGGATGGTATAGCACAAACTCTTCCCAGCTACTGGGAAAACACAAGGTGTACATCCTGTGCGAGGTGGGTCAGAGAATCAGCTTTGCAAAAATATCACTAAACAAACCTCCCACCTATTTTACACCTAAGGAAACTGGGATCAACAAAGACCCCTTCTATTCAGAGTAAAAGAAGAAAGGGAAAAACAGAAAAAATTGCTCTATTTACTAAAAAAAAGAAACAAAAAACAAAAAAAACAGAGGTTGTTCTTGGTAGTCTAGAAAATAAGGTGTCCTCACATCAATACAATCTGCACTTGTTTTTTTATTTTTTTTTGGAGACAGGGTCTCATTCTGTCACCCAGGCTGGAGTGCAGTGGCATAATTACAGTTCACTGCAGCCTCGACCTCCTGAGGATCAAGCGATCCTCCTGCCTAAGCCTCCCAAAGTGCTGAGATTATACACATGAGCCCCCTCACTTGGCCAGAATCTGCATTTATTAACAACACCAAAAAGTGTCTCCCAAATTCTCTTTGAATTCATTACTGTTATCAACATGATACCTTACAAAAATTATTATTGCTCTCAATATCCTGGGTCCATGCCCAGTTCTAAGAGAAGAAAAACAAAGTACTGGCATGGAAGATACGAGAGTGTGAGAGGACCATGGTAAGTCGGAATGGCTTCATTCTCAGTGTCACTTACTATTGTCTTTTTTTTTTTTTTTTTTTTGAGACAGAGTCTTGCTCTGTCACCCAGGCTAGAGTACAATGGCATCTTCATAGCTCACTGCAACTTCAAACTCCTGGGTTCAAGCCACCCTCATGCCTCAACCTCCTGAGTAGCTGGGACTACAGGCGCGCACCACCACACCCAGCTAATTTTTCTTTTTTTAGTAGAGACGGGGGTCTCGCTCTCGCTCAGGCTGGTCTTGAACTCCTGGGCTCAAGCAATCCTCCTGCCTCAGACTCCCAGAGTACTAGGATTACAGGTGTGAGACATTGCACCCTGCCTACGACTGTCTTATGTTAAGAAGATCCCAGGCCCTTTCAATCTTCCTGAGCCACCTGTACTCACCTGACTGAGGTTGAAGGTCATGATGCTGTTGTCATCATATAGCAGGATGTTAATGGTGTCTAATGCCCACGTGCTCTCTGCCAGGAGCCCAGACTTGAGGGACATCATTACCCGCCATGCCTCCGGGGTTCCTGAAATAAACCTCCATGTCGTCCATCCACCAAGCCCAGGTTGGCTGGAGGCACCCCCAGGGCTGCCCCATCAGACAGGCTACTCTGAAGATAACACAAGGTGGAAGGCAGTTCCTATCTGGGAGATGACACACATCTGCCCCTCTTGGCTTCTTCAGCTAAGAGATCACTGCATGACAACGCTTTGAAGGAAAACCTGAAATCAGCTTATTTCTTCCTTACCCAAAGTCCTTTCAACACTGGACCAGATTTAACTTAATGCAGAATATGAGATGGAGGGAACGAGGGACAGGATGGAAAGGGGCGGATGAGGCAACCCAGTTAGGGAGGTCTCCTTACCAATGTCTTTCATCGTGAGCCGCCTCCTCTGCTTCAACACAGGCTGCGTGGCTTCGACAGAGCCAGGTGGGAAGGTGATATCCCGTCGAATCATGGGGGGCTGCACAGGGGCAGGTGCTATGTGCGAGGCAGGTACTGGGGGACCTGCCTTCTGCATTTTCATCCCAGAGTGTAGGAATGGAGACTTGCTAGGAGAGGTACGGTTCTCCATTGGCCGGGGCAGGGGAGCGGGGCTGGATACCTGAGGAATGTGATTCTGCATGCTTGGCGGGGGCTGGTAGTTAGATGGAGGGGGCCTCGTCATGGGGGGTACAGGGGCAGAGGGACCGTATGGGGGTTGGCGTGTGCCATGGGAAGGCCACGGGCCTTCATGGTTGGCCCTCTGATCCGTGTGCAGCATTTCATCTGTTCGATTCACACCATGGTAGGCAGGGCCCTGGGGGGCAGAGCCCGTGCTCTGCCTGTTGGCATAATTATAGGTCATGTCATTACGCCCCTGCCACATGGTGCCCTGCTGAGAAACCTCAGCTGAAGCCTGTATGGGGCCGCCCATCATTTGTGGTGGCATGTTCTGCTGGGCACTGGAGCCAGGGGGTACAGAGAGACGGTCTCGGCCAAACTGGAATGGAAATTGGTTCTGGGGGCCGCCTGTTGGTCGGCGCTCAGTAGCAGCAGTGGCAGTGGCAGGATAGGCATTGCCATACTGGTTGTATACATCTTGCTGAGGGGAAGGCTGGGCAGCTTGTTGCTGGCTGGCAGGCTGGGGCTGGGCTGGGGGCAGCTGCTGCTGCTGCTGCTGCTGCCCCTGCCCGGTGCTGTACGGCACGCTGTACATGTCCCCTTCGTGCCGCTTGGCAGGAGGGCCATATGCACCATCCATCGGCCTCTTGTAATTCTAAGAGAGACAAGCAGAGGTGAAGTTAATACTCTGCACTCAGGGACACAAAGTCTGTCACAGATGCCAAGACGGCTACACCAGAAACTTGCTTGGTTTACTTCTGCCCTTCTAGAAGAGAGGATACAGACTCTGAGGATTCACCTTTACAAATGATCTTTTGCAGTTATTGCTGAAAGCTACTATCATTCTCTTTCTCTCTGGCTCTTCCTTGCTTTAAAGCAGAAAAATGTACAAAACCTCAGAAATCAAAATAAGGTCTATTTCTAGCACTTGTGGAGAACTAGGGAGACTGGACTCCAAATAGGGAAGAGACTGAAGACTTAGATCTTCAGGCTAGTTGGGTGAGAGAAGCACACCAAAGCATCTGAAGTAAACTTCTTAGACTTCAACACATTAGATTAGTTTACTAACTAGCTTTCAAGGGGAATTTGCACACCAGTTCATTCCCAGCTACACTCCTCACCTGCTGCTGCTGCTGATACATTGTGGTCTGCTGGCTGGGAAAGGGGCTGCCGGAAGGGGTGCCTTGGGTGGAGAACTGATTGCCATAGGAATCATGTCTATAGGAGGGAGAGAAACAGAGGATCAGGGTGGGAAATGGCAAAGCTGAACCACAGCAGCACTGAGACCAGGTTTACTCACCGTTGCTGCTGCTGCTGCTGCTGCTGCTGCTGCTGCTGCTGCGGAGGGTAGCGGCTAGGAGAATACATCCCCGAGTCTGGGTTGGAAGGCATAAGATTCGGCTGTGGGGCCCCAGTGCCCATGTTTCCCTCGGGCCCTATTCCAGGCTCCGTCCTAAAGAAAATTGGAGAGGCAGATTGAGTGCACTATAGCTGTGGGGTGCTGGGGATGGACAGAAGCAGGGGTCATGCTTACCTCACTCTGTCATAAGGACCTCCATAGGGATAGTGCTGTCGTGGTCCCATCGCCACATTTCCCAGCCCAGGGCCGGCAGCACGGCTGTAAGGGTCACCCATCCCGCCGTTGGGGCCCTGCCCTGAGGACATGAAGGGATCACCCCCTGGAGCTGAGTGCAGAAAAGCAGGCTGTGAGCAAATTGGTAGGTGAGCAGGCCTAGCAATCTACACCTTGCCTGCTCCAAATATCTAGGCCCTCTTCAGAGTAATGGGTTTGATCTCACTGTTTTCCTGAGAGGTTTGAAACAGATCTAAAGAGGCCCCAGTCAGCACAAAAGCATGTACTTGTTAAGGGGTGACAAGGTGAGGCCAAGAAGAAGGAGATAAGAATGGAGGTAGGGATGAAGAGGAGTGGGTAGGTCAGGCGGTTTAGTGAGGAAATACTTCATTTCAGAGGACGGTGCCACAAGAATTCTGAGCCACTCTCAAGATATCCCCCTATTTCCCTGGCCTTGTCTTCAAGGGAATAAGGTCAACAGCAGTTGGTCACCTTTCCTCATGCTGCCATAAGGATCCTTATTTGGCTCGTAGGACATGCGCCCCATCATGTCAGAGGTATTCATACTGGGCTGGTACCCAGGGTTTGGAGTCATGGAATTCCGCTTCTGGAATGTGGAGTCACTTCCATCAGGAAAGGCATCCTGGATCCCAACTGAATTGCTCCTGCTCCAGAGTGAGGAAAACCAATTAAACCCAAACAGACCAATTCCTTTGATATAACACAGGCCACACAGGAGTTGCTGGCTGGGCAGGCAGCAGCAGGGATCACCCTTGGGCTCCACAGGAGTTCTAATGCACTTGGCCCTAGGGTCCCCCAAACCACCTGCCCCTGCTCCTGGCCTTACCTCATGCCTGGCAAGGGGGGGATCTGACTGTGTGGTGTGGATGCTGGAGTTGGTGGCTTCAGGTCTCCTCCTTCTGCCATGGAACTGCTGGTTGACTGAGGAGTCTGTGGCCCCTGCATAGACCCTGATCCCGCTGTGGAAAGAGATGCAGGGTGAGCAGTTTGCTTGACAGGAGTGTTTAACTCTCATAGAAATACACACATGCCCCAGAATTTTCTTTTTTTTTTTTTTTGAGACAGAGTCTCACTGTGTTGCCCAGGCTAGAGTGCCATGGTGTCAGCCTAGCTCACAGCAACCTCAAACTCCTGGGCTCAAGCAATCCTTCTGCCTCAGCCTCCCGAGTAGCTGGGACTACAGGCATGCGCCATCATGCCCGGCTAATTTTTTCTATATACTTTTAGTTGTCCGATTAATTTCTTTCTATTTTTAGTAGAGACAGGGTCTCGCTCTTGCTCAGGCTGGTCTCGAACTCCTGAGCTCAAACAAATCCCTCCCAGAGTGCTAGGATTACAGGCGTGAGCCACCGCGCCCGGCCTCCAGAATCTCTTTGGAAAAGATCTTTCTAAGGTCTTTAAAACCTCCATCACCCTTCTCAGCAAGGGATCTGCAAGGCCAGGTCCTAATAAGGGGAATTTGAGGGTTCTGTTGCTCCTTATTTTTGTTTTACATTTAGAGAAGAAGAGTGATGTGCCATGACATTATGCTGGTGATTTCTCAAGTCACTGCCAGCATCCCTGGCTATTTCTCTTTACTGCTCCAAGGATCTTGTCTAACTTATTAAACTCTGTAGTGCTGGTAAACGAGCTCCCAGTCAGAGACCCAAAATTCAGGGTGGGGAGGGTCCATCTTATTCCAAACCAGTAGCTCATTTCAGGAGCCAAGAAGCTCCTATGCTCAAGTATCCAGCACAGTGTCATTATTCAGGTTGAAATGCTACTCTAAGCTGATGTGCACAGAACTACCAGTAATTAACGTTTCCATTAGTTACCATTCCCAGCAGTAGATATCCCACTGCTGAGGCCTCCCTAGCGGATGAGTCATCTCAGGTACTCATTACACCCTCAGAGGTCAACACCAGGGCACATGTGTCTACACCCACTTTCCAGGCACCCTGGCCTTCTTCCCTCCCCAGGCTCGCCTAGGCCCCAGCCTCCTCTCACAAAGAAGGGTAGGCAGAGGCACTCCCATCAGAGTTTCATTCATCCCCTACCCACCCTCTCCTTCCCATTCATCACCATCTCAGCTCCCTGGGGAATTCAGGGCTCTAGTCTGAGCTGCATTCTAAGGTGCTGACATCAGTGGGCCCAAGCTCCCAGATGGCCCTGTCTTGCTGTGATTTGTCAGTTTTCTCCTACTCATATGTCCCTCCCACTTGCCAGTTTACAAACATTTGGCAAGATGCCAGGTGCACAACAAAAATTAAAACTTAAGGGCTGGGCTCACGCCTGTAATCTCAGGCCTTTGGGAGGCTGAGGTGGGAGATCACTTGAGGCCAGCAGTTCCCGGCCAGCGTGGGCAACATAGCGAGACCCCCGTCTCTATGAAAAAATAAGAAAAATTAGCTGGGTATGGTGGCACATGCCTGTAGTCCTAGCTACTCAAGAGGCCAAGGCAGGAGGATTGCTTGAGCCCAGGAGTTCAAGGCTGCAGTGTGCTACGTTCACACCACTGCACTCCAGCCTGGATGACAACTCCATCTCTTTAAAAAACAAACAAACAAAAATCCCCAAAAAACAACATTAAGAGCTGCTGCAGAGTACTGTCCAAAGGAATCGCCACTGTCCACTCTTCAGTCTGCCAACCTGTTAAGCCCTGTGGTAGGGCAGGGCAGAATACACATCCCTGGCATCTCCCTCTGCTACCCTGAAGGTCATAGGCACCGCTGCCGGGGTAACAGGCCCTCAGCTTTGGTGGGGCTGCTCACCCATCCTTACCAGGAGAGGGAGGCTGGATCTTGGCCTGGGACTTCTTGGAATCAGCAGCTGCAAAGATGTCTGGGGGAGGGTCTTCTCCCCGTTCAATCTTGCACTCAAAGGCATAGAGACACTGGATATACTGCTTTTTCAAGGAGCTGGCAGCACTGCTTGATGTGCCTACATTCAGGTTGGTCGCGAGTTCCCGCCATTTTTTGTTCTTGTTGACCTGTATAACCAACCAAAAGAGTCAGGGTATATCTTCTACCTGGTTTTCCTGCCCACAATCCCCAAAGCCCATCAGGCTGCAAGATACTCATCTCTTACGGAATCACCATTCTTAGGTAATTGCAAAAGTTAATACTGCTTGGTGAATAGCCCACAACAAATGTTAAATCTGTGGCTGGTTCGCTCTACCCTCAGCACGCTCCACTTTAACTATCAGAACGTGATTATTCAAGATACGGTAAATCTCACATTCCTATTAGAACAGAGTTCAGAGAGTCTGGTGTTTGCCTCACACAAGTAACACTGTTGAAAAATGGTGTGCAAAACACCTGCAGATCCAAATCCTATTTTAAATGCAATAATAAAAACTAACATTTCATAAAATGGAAACTCTTGTGGTAATATCAATGACCACCCTGCTTAACTTATTTTTTTCAAACTGTGAATTTTCACATCTGATTTTTTTTCTCAGTGTGAGGCTTCTTGCAAATTTGACATTCTTGTGCTGCGGCTCCCCTGCATGTCAGGGACATATAACCACAGGTTCCTTTCCCTCACCGGTCACTGTCTCGAGTGTCCAGATGTTCAAGGCCTCACGACTTCTTTTGTACCTCCCCAGTAGCCAGCCTGTGGGTCTGTCTCCTTCCCTCAGCTTCAAGGCACATTGACCAAGACTATTCCCAAATGCTCCCTAAAATCAATCTTTTTGCTTTAGCCTGGTAGGTTTCCTTGTTCATGGGCTGTTATTTGTATTCATCCACCATATGGTAAGCCTGTCCCCCTATGGGCTGGGAACAGGGCTTTTCAGTCCTGATCCACAAAGGAAGTTCAACAGGTTCTGGCACTTGTTGTTCTGGCACTGGTACCTGTGATACCAGAGAGAAGAGTTTAAGGAAGCACAGAGGGGAATGATCTACATGGAGGAGAGGTGACCAGGAATACTTCCTAGGGCAGGTACACCTGAGCTGAGTCTACATGGTTGGAGATGGCCTTGGTGGAGGAAATTCCAGACTTTCCCCCATACTCATGCCATCTGGGACAATCTATTCGAATGGCTCCTTCCTCTACCTAAACCCCATTAATCCTTTAGAAAATCTCAACACTCATCTTTTGCCTTCTTGGAGGCTTCACAGACTAACTTATAATAGCACTCTTTTACCTCTGAATTCTCATTGACTTTAGAGTTCGATACAAAGCAGTGTGTAAAAGCTTTGCATCCTTTTGCAAACTGGAAGTCAGGGCTAGGCATTAGGATTCCTCCTGTGCCTCATCCTAGGTTCACTGAGTCCAGAAGCCCACCTAATCCTAACCCAATGGCCCCTTTCCCCACAAGTAAGAGAGGCCTGGCTATCAGTATCAGAGAGAACGGCAGGATTAAGCCCAGGGTCACCTCAGAAGACTTCTGTGGCTTTGCTTCCCACGCCAGTTATGTGGCGGTATGCACGTGTCTTGTTTTGTTTTGTTTTCCTTTGTGGGGGAGGGGAATAAAGCCTGAAGGGAGAAGGAATTCATAACTGACTGTTGGTTGGCTCCATTCCAATCACTTTCTTTTCTGCTGGTGACAGCTGTTTTCCTCTTCTGATTTAGAAGGTTTAGAATAAGTCCCTCCTACCACGCCTCCCTCTGAGGTCAGCACAAACTCTGACCAACAGCAGGCTTCTGGTCTGGTCACTACAGAACATACACAGGAGGGAATTCTGCAAGGCACCGTGTGCTATCAGTGTCGCCTCACCTGTTTGCTTGCTGGGCTGAGTCTAAAACAAAATTGTAAGGTACCAGTGTAGCTGCAAGCTCTGGGTGATGTCCAATTTAGAGGTTTTCACCAAGGATTAGTCCATTAATTTAAGTCTTCTATACAGAGTAACTAAACACATAATTTTCCACCACTTCTTCCTTCATAAACTATTTCTATTAAGCAGTTCCTGAAATCCTATCTCTAGTGGGAAGCTTCCAGGAATGAGAAGATCAACAACTGCTCTGGTTGCCCCTGTACCCCCTTGCAGACCAATTTATGTAGCAGAAACCTTGCTGAAAGCTTTAATATTATTACTAACTTTTGACAGTCTAGCAGAACATACACAGGCTGTACTTTACAAATAAGGAAACTAAGTTCAGAGTGGTTATATACCTTGATTAAGGTCAGATATGTTGTAAGTGGCTAAGACAGGATCAAAACCAGGTTCACCTCTCCAAATCCTGCCCTTGCTACTATGCCAAATTGCCTCCCATGGAATCAGAATGCCCACAGACTCTCCCTATCTATGTACCTGAGTGGGACCCTAGATACATGGTAAACTTAACTGCTAATACCTCATACTACCAGGAAGGTCTCAGCCTCCTGACTCCGCCTTATTTTCTAAGACCTGTGTTCCCTGGTCTGTCAGTATGCGATGCAGAGACTGGGAGAGGGTGATGTCCCTGTGGGATGCGTGGTGCCACATGAAGCCAATGAGTACCTAGAGAGGAAGCTTGTTGAAACCACAGGGTAAGTCCAGTGTCAGGTACTCACTCACCTGAGTCAATCCACCAATCTCCTTCACAGACACATAGAGGCGATAGAGGTCCAGAGGTTTCCTACCCACAGCAGGCAGATTTGTCATGCCCATGGCCTTCTCCTCTGTGAAGGCCAGATAACGGTCCACCCACATCTTCCTCTCAGGCTCACCACCCAGCTCATACAACTTGGTGATCTTCTCATTGGTTGTAGTAGAAGAACTGGATTTCTGGAAGGTTCAGGTTAAAATTCATAGGAATGGGTCAGATTGAAGGCCTATGCTAAGGGTCTCAGAAGTCTCTTTTTTTTTTTGAGACAGAGTCTCACTCTTTTGCCTGGGCTAGAGTGAGTGCCGTGGCGTCAGCATAGCTCACAGCAACCTCACACTCCTGGGCTCAAGCAATCCTCCTGCCTCAGCCTCCCGAGTAGCTGGGACTACAGGCATGCGCCACCATGCCAGCTAATTTTTTCTATATATTTTTAGTTGTCCGATTAATTTCTTTCTATTTTTAGTAGAGACGGCGTCTCGCTCTTGCTCAGGCTGGTTTCGAACTCCTGAGCTCAAACAATCCGCCCGCCTCGGCCTCCCAGAGTGCTAGGATTACAGGCGTGAGCCACCGCGCCTGGCCTCAGAAGTCTCTTGATGAGGACAGTGATAAAGCTTCTTACTCTGGGGTTTGTGACTAACACCTGCCCTGCTGTCACCAGGTTGAAGGGCCAAAAGGGAACTAGACTTTCTTCCTCCAAAGGAAGGATGCTAATACTGACTGTATGTTATGTACTGGGAGCTGTGCTAGATGCCTTTACATATGAGGTATTATAAATTATCCCCATTTTTAAAGATAAGGAAGAAGGCATAAGGAAGCAAAGCCTAAGATCTCACAGCTTTTAAGCGGCAGTGCTGAGAGCCAAACACTTGTCCACCTGACATCAAAACCAATGTTACTCCCACACTACTACCCAGGAGCCTGGACACACTTAGGTACTGTGTTTTTTAGAGAATTTGAGAAACTCAAAACACAATCTTGAGGCAATGGGATAGATTAAAATGACAAGAAATTCTTTCTCCTCACAAGAGAGGAAGGGTGTCCCACCTGGCTGAAGGCTTTGGATATCATCCTGTCCAAGACAGGAGGATGGCCAGAAGGGCTGGGAGCCAGAGGTGAAGATTCACAGGAGACAGCAGCTGTGATTTTTATTTTCCCTCCTTATATAGATGGGGGAAGTGAGGTATGGCTAAGGATGGAAATGTTTCAAATAATCCAAATGCTGAGCAGGTTCCAAGGCTACCACACAGCCTAACAGACAGCACACCCAGGACCAACCTACAGGGAGGCCAAGGACTCAAGACCCATCTGCCTCATCTCCTCCTTTACAGAACACAGGGCACCAACCATTGCTGTTGTTATGAGCAAGGCTGAGGAAGAGAAGAGCAACTAGTTGCCCATAGCATACCCCATCTATCAATGCTTGAGTATATGAGGTACAGTTTCACACAGGGCACCAGCCAAATAGTAGAGAGAATTCTATAACACAGGGTCTGGCATTTCCTCCATAACATGCAGCTCGGAGAATATTATGTTATTTACGTCAGGATCCTGTAGGCTAACTCAAACCTAATTCAATGAACTATTATTCTGGGACCCTTCTTGATAAGAAGGGTCAACAGCAGCTTTTACAGAGACTTTATAATTAGTGTCATAAAAAACTGGAATCTTCTCACTCTTTTCTTTTCTCTCCTATCATTGAAAAGGATAGTACACCAAGTTGAAAGGATTCAAGACAAAAATCATTACCTTGGATTTGGATTCCGTCTTGGGTGTCCCATCTGCCTTGTTGTTCATTTTGGTGGCTGGAGTTAATTTGACATCCCCAAGGCCCATCATCTCTGGGCTGGCTGCCATCCCTGTAAAAGACAAAAAAATTCTCAAGCCCAGTAAGTTTAGCTATGATGTAACGATCACTCTTCTTTTTCTTTTTTTCTCTTTTTTCTGTTTTTAAGATAGGGTCTTGCTCTGTCACCCAGGCTGGAATGCAATCATGATCATAGTTCGCTGCAGCTTAAAACTCCTGGGCTCGAGCAATCCTCCTGCCTCAGCCTCCTGAATAGCTGGGACTACAGGCATGCATCACCATGCCCTATTTTTCTATTTTTTTGTGAAGACAGGGGTATTGTTATGTTGCTCACGCTGATCTTGAACTCCTGGGCTCAAGTGATCCTTCTGCCTTGGCCTCCCAAAGTCTGGGATTTCAGGCTGGAGCCACTGAGCTTGGCCAAAGATCACGCTTGAAGAAATCCCTGGGGTGAGCAATGACCACAACTTACCTGCAGAATTGTTGGCCATGGTTCCACCCATGGAATATGGGGGTCCCTGAGGGTTGATCATGCCAGCCATACTATTAATCCCTTGTCCATAGGGAGGTCCAGTTCCCATCATGCCCCCTTGATTCATATTGGGGTAGCCTGGTGGCCTGAGGAAAAGGGAAAGTAAGAGAGACTAGGGTTAGAGACTCTGAGCTTCCAGACTGAGACTTGAGTTAAACAGGGTTATATGATCATCTATTTAGGCTTAAAAGGAAAAATTTATGAGTCCCAAAAACCAGAACTATGCAACACCCAGATTTTTTTTTTTTTTTGAGACAGTCTCTCGCTCTGTTGCCCAGGCTAGAGTGCCATGGCATCAGCCTAGCTCACGGCAACCTCAAACTCCTGGGCTCAAGCGATCCTCCTGCCTCAGCCTCCTGAGTAGCTGGGACTACAGGCGTGCGCCACCATGCCCAGCTAATTTTTTTTTTTTTTTTTTTACATATATATACACACACACACACACACACACACACATTTATTTATTTATTTATTTTTAGTTGCCCAGCTAATTTCTTTCTATTTTTTCAGTAGAGACGAGGTCTCACTCTTGCTGAGGCTGGTCTCAAACTCCTGATCTCAAGCAATCCTCCCACCTCAGCCTCCCAGAGTGCTAGGATTATAGGCGTGAGCCACCACGCCTGGCCCAGATATTTCTTATCTTTTACCTCCCACAAAAGGTTCTAAGAGGGTTCAAGCTCCACATAGCAAACAATAGCTCAATTTTAAGGGGTATACTCTTTGAAGAATAGGGCCCTACTATGTCTTGTAAGTACCGCCTTCCTCAAAGTCACCTCCAAAGTCAAGATGTATCTCCATTTAAGGGTCCTCTCTATGGCAAAAGGCCTAAAAGAAATGTACAATTGTACCACTCTTTGTCATGCCAAACTCTAACCAGACTGGACTGGACCTATCAGCAGAGCACCTGGATGTGGCTTTGCATTCTTTCCTGATGAGCCTAACGCAAACTCTGCACTTCCATCATTTTGAAGTTCTACCATATCTACCTCTTTATAGTCAAATCACTCTGTTTTAACTGGGTTTATCAACAGCTCAATAAGATTTACTTTTAGAATGGTGGGCATCATAGGCCAAGTGGCAGACTCTTCCTGGGACTGGCCAAGGCTAAGTTTAAAAAATAAATAAATAAATAAAAAAAGGTGGGCAACAACGTGGCGGGGGTGGGGGTGGGAGATGGAGCTTTGAATAACAGTGGAATCATAGTGAAGTCCATGGCCAAAGAAAAAGAGATGAATCTTTAAGTCATTAAACCTAATCACATGAGCCTTCTGCACTTCAGGACACAGGACCACACAGAGTAGTAGGAGAAACAGCAAACCACAACCCTACCATCCTGTTTCTCATACCATAGATTCAGGTCATGTGTATCATTAACAATCCTTTTGGAAACCAAAAAAATTGCTAGATATGAAACTACCTACTCTGAAGAGTTATTTTTTAAATCAAAATAACCTGTTCTTTCCTTCATAGTACTTAAAAAAACAGAAAGAAAATAACCTGTTCTTTATAAAGCTCTTTATGTATGATCTTTGGTCATGTGAAATTTCACACCAATCTAAGATGTCTAAAAATCAACAGTGTTGTGTTTTTCACTGTTAGAAAACCTAGTTTTCTAAAGAGCTCTCACACTTCCCTCCTGGTTTAGGTCCAGAGGCATGTCAATGTCCTGAATGGCTCTACGATGGAACAATGGAATTTCTTGCACTGACATGCTCTTTACTTCCCAGGCTTTACCTGTTTTGGATAGAGTTGGCAGCAACATGCATGGCGACAGCAGTTTCTTGAGTTTTCCGGTTCATGCTCCCTGGTGGGGGACACATCCCTGACCCAACCTGAGGTGGCATATTGGCCATGTTAGGGCCATAAGGCCGGTTGCCCATGGAGGCGTGACTCATTCTCCCTGGAGGAAGCGTGCCATAAGGTGGGATGCCCGGCTGTCCATGCATCTGACCTCCAGCACCCATGGGATTCATGCTTCCAGCCATGCCTGCACTGGGGTAGTTGGCATTGGGCAAGGCATTATAGTTTGGCTGCCTGGGGTAGCCTCCTGAGAGGGGAGGGAGAGAAGACACACAGACTTGGTTAGTGACTCACTAGCAACTCACTAGTATTTCTCAACTCTCTAACTCCAAAGAATGGGAATCATTCAATATTTTGGTCAGGAAAGAGATTAACTGCACGGTAGCCTTGTAAACTCCATGGGGAAAAAACAGAAACAGGCGGCTAGGATCATGTAAAGGCAGCTCAAGTGTCCCCTCACCTTAAAGGCAGCACAGAGCAAGGCTGGCTTTGCTACTATCCAGGCCCTTCAATTCCTAGAATTATTTCTTTTCTACACATTCTTTCCTTTCTTGCTTTCTATCCCATGCTCTGTGTAAGATATTCAGTTTTAGATCTGCCTAGGGCTAATTTTGAGCAAAGAGCTATTAGGACTTATTCACTAAAAAAATAATTGTAATAACCAGTGGCTATCATATATTAAGTGTGTGTGCTCAGTGGTGGGCTAAACACTGTATCTCCACTTTTTTCTTTTTTTTAAGAGACAGGATCTTACTCTGTTGCCCAAGCTGGAGTGAGTGCCATGGCACAATCATAGCTCACTGAAACCTCCAATTCCCAGACTAAAGTGATACTCCTGCCTCAGCCTCTCCAGCAGCAGAGACTATAAAAATTTTTTTTGTAGAGACAGGGTCTTGCTATATTGCCCAGGCTGGTCTTGAACTCCTAGCCTTAAGTCATCCTCCTGTGCTGGCCTCCCAAAGTGCTGGGATTACAGGTGGGATCCACCATGTCTGGCCTTTAATTCTATTTTTATAGATGAAACAGAGGCTCAGGAAAATTCAAAGACTTTCCTGAGTAAGGAAAGACAGAGTAAGTGGAGACAAGACGGAACCCTGCCCTGCCCTACTTCAGGACCCAGGCTGGGTGGATTTAGGCAAAGGATAGTTCTATTCTTACAACCCAGATGACAGCATATCAGACAAGGAACTGTTCTCTCCTCTACACTCTATCTACTCTTAACTGGGTAGAGTATACTCACCTTGTGGGCCATACTGACCACCCTGGGGACCATAGCTCCCCATGGAGTTCTGCTGGTAGGAGCCCATGCCTGTGTGCATCTGTCCTCCGGAAGGCTGACGCGGAGATAAGGCTGAGCCGGGCTGGGGGGAACTGTACTGGGGCATCTGGGGGTTCCTCTGCATATAACCTATTTGCGGGTTATTACACAGTTATTAGCTCGGTACAGTGGAAACAAATGCTTCCCCCCTTATTCTGGGACTTTACCATATACATTTTCTTTAGCAGCTACTTGCACAGAGTCTCTATCTGGTTTGCTATATTGTCATGTGCCCTTTTAGGCACCCCAAAGTGAAAGAAGCCATTAAACAGGGCATGCCAACTGTTTCTACTAAATGGAGGCTTAGAAAGACAAGGAATGATGATGACAAAGATCAAAATGGTGAATGACTTAATGGGTGAAGACTCAATGCTGAGTCTCCAGCAATTGCTGACCAAATGAGGTATAAGGTAGGAAAAAATCTATCAAAACACAGACAAGCACTGAGAAATGAAGAATGACTGTTGGGGAACACAATGAGACACCAACATGGCCAAGCCCACTCTAATCTCACAATTTGCTGCTAGGTTCCATTACAAAGAAATGATAAATATTTAAGACGATGGATATGATAATTACCCTGATATAATCACTATACATGTATTGAAACATCACTCTGTACCCTGTAAATACACACACTTATTATGTCAAATTTAAAAAAATGTAAAAAACAATTTGATACTGGGATTGCTCTAAGCTTCATGGTCATACAGTTCTCCAAAAGCTACTGTATAGGCTACTCAAGTGTCTACTTTAGCCCCCTGGCCCTCTCCAAAGCCTAGGCCCTCACCTCGATCTTGGGCAATGCTTGATTGGTTCATGGAAGGATGCATGATGCTGTCCGACTGGCCACTGGGTGGCCGAGGTGGCATCTGGTTGCCTGCTCCAGACAAAGAAAGATATGAGCAAATCATGGCTAAGCCTGGGAATTCTAGCTAGGAGGACAATTTAGAGCTGGAAATGGCTCATGGAGAGGTCAAGCACCTCTCAGTATCTCATACAGAGAGATCCAGTCACAGAGTTCCATCTCTCTTCTTCAAATGGTAAGGGGAAACCATGCACACATGAGCCAGAGATGCTCTCTCTGCCAATAGAAAATTGGGGCTCCTTAATGTCACTGAGACCAGTTACTTTTCCCTCTCCCCAAAGCGCAGCACTTGAGGGTACCTGGCACTGCAGCAGGCGAGAGTGGTCCTGAGCGAGACTGAGCAACACTGGCGGGAGAGCCAACAGGGGACGGGGAGGGGCCTCGGATGCCAGGCAGGTGAGGGGAGGTATGAGGAGAGAATGGAGACTGAGCTGGATTACTCTGCTCTCCTTGGCTGCTGGAAATCCCTGATGTGCTCACTCCAGGGCTCAGAGCTCCTTCTGTCCCCATGGGGAGATCATCTATTGAACCAGACAGATCCTAGAACACACATACAAGAACATGGATTAATATATTAGGCAGAAAGATTCTTCTTTCAATAATCCTACTATTTGTTTAGCATTTTCCTTATATAACCAAGAGAAAACACACCGCACACGTTATTTAGTCATGATACTATAGCTTATACATGGCAACCTCTGTTAAGGAGTAGGCAGAAAATATCTTAGACTGGATTGGCCATATAGTTTTTGTCAAGACTACTTAACTTTGCCACTGTGGTACAATAGTAATCACAGACAATATGTAAACAAATGGGTGTAGCTGTGTTTCAGTAAAACTTTATAAAAACCTACCCATGTTTGCTGACCCCTATTCTATGCCCTCAAAAGCAGATTAAATACTTTTGATTTTTTTCCCAGTCCTAACTTCTAAACAGTCATAAGAAAGCAGCTATTTCAGTGAGACTTTAGTTTTTTCCCAACAGGGAAACTTTACAAAATGCTGCCAGGATGGCCCCAGGAGCTATGAGAGAATGTTAACAAATGTGGGCAACATTTTCAGATCCCTCTCTCCTTCCATTATATATTATAATGACTATTATAGATTATCATGACTTCCATTTACCAAGGACTCACTCCAAGTCACCATGCTTTGCAATGTAAGGCGTAGGAGGTGACAAAGGGATACATGACACGAGAAAGAATTTCTTTTTTTTCTTTTGTTTGAGACAGAGTCTCACTCTTACCCGGGCCAGAGTGCCATGGCGTCTGCCTAGCTCACAGCAACATCAAACTCCTGGACTCAAGCAATCCTTCTGCCTCAGCCTCCCGAGTAGCTGGGACTGGACTATAGGCATGAGCCACCGTGCCCGGCTAATTTTTTCTATATATTTTTAGTTGTCCAGCTAATTTCTTTCTATTTTTTTTTTAGTGGAGACAGGGTCTTGCTCTTGCTCAGGCTGGTCTTGAACTCCTGACCTTGAGTGATCCACCCACCTCGGCCTCCCAGAGTGCTAGGATTACAGGTGTGAGCCACCACACCCGGCCCAGGTTTAAGTTTTTCAATGAGAACTTGGTTGTAGCTTTACTTGCCTTGAATTAATCAGTAAAGAGTTCACTCTGGGTCAGGCATGATGGCTCACACCTATAATCCTAGCACTCTGGGAGGCTGAGGCTGGAGGATCTCTTGAGGCCAGGAGTTCAAGACCAGCCTGACCAAGAGCAAGACCCCTTCTCCACCAAAAAAAAAAAAGAAAAAGAAAAAATTAGCCAGGCGTAGTGGCGAGACCCTGCTCTACTAAAAATAGACAAATTAGCCAGATGTGATGGTGTATGCCTGTAGTCCCTGCTCCTTGGGAGGCTGAGGCAGGAAAATCACTTGAGCCTAGGAGTTTGAGATTACAGTGAGCTATGATGACGCCACTGCACTATAACCTGGGAGACAGAATGAGACTCTGTCTCAAAAAGAAAAAAAGACAAAAGTTCACTCTAGGTCACTACACTCCACTATTAGCAACTAGGAACTCAATTTGAAAAATATTCACCCCAAGAAATGGTACCTCCAACCCACCTGCCCTATGTTCATTCTCTAGCAATACCACTCCAGGGTAGGAACTAACTGCTGAAGAAAGGATGAAAACCCTAGTACTTAGAGTTAAGAAAAGAGTTCTGGCTGGCTGCAGTGGCTCACTATAATCCTAGCACTTTGGGAGGCCAGGAGTTTGAGACCAGCCTGAGCAACATAGCAGAGACCCCCGTGTCTACAAAAAATACAAAATTTAGCCAGGCATGGTGGTGCACACTCATGTCCCAGCTACTTGAGAGGCTAAGGCAGGAGGATTGCTTGAGCCCAGGAGTTTGAGGCTGTAGTAAGCTATGCTGACACCACTGCACTCTAGCCCAAGTAATAGAGTGAGACCCTGTCTCAGAAAAAAAAAAAAGAGTTCTCTTAAAGAAATACATCTAAAGAAGAAGGAGATCCAAGCTGGCCTGATTTGAGCCTTTTCCTACTCACACAAACAAGCTCACCTTGGAAAGATCAGTTCAAAGTGACTCTGACCCTGGAATCTCATAATCACATTGGAGGTTAGAGGGCACCTCTTAGGATCTCCCTCAAGTATCCAGGCTGGTTGGACCTTCCACAAACGATCTGGCAACTTCTCTAGGCTGGGAGCATTTCTGCTGAGTTCCATGGAACAAAGTTTGCTCTGAAGGCAAGGGAGGTCAGTAGTTGTGCATTGGTGTCTGTGTCCAGCTCTCCATGTTAGCTGAGAAGTCAGAAAATCCTAACTTTCTTGTTGATAAGTAGACCTGCTATACCATAGCATGCTTTGAAAATGCAATTAGAATTAGTTCCAGTGCAGTAGAGAACTCAAGAGGCCAACCTCTAGGTAACAGCAAAGGACATCTTCTCAAAGGACTAAAGTTCCTGGAGCTATTAAGAGCCCCAGGTTCATCCCAAGAGAGGGATTCCATCCCTGTTTTGAGGGCTAAGTTATAACCAGGGACACCTGGCCTCTGAGCCAAGGAGCGCAAACTCAAAGAGGTAGCAAGATGACAAGAGGAGCCAACTGTGTAGGCTGTGTAGGAAAGGCCTCAAAAGGTACCTGTTAGACCCTACAGTCTGTAACATAACCCACAGCCCAGTGCTCTGTTGTAGGGACCAGGTGGTTTCCTCATGTCCTCTCACCCACGGTCTCCATTTCTTATCAAGCTGCTGGCTTCTGGTAATAAGAGCTACTTGCTTATAGGAAAAAGAAATCTGTGTATTTCAGAATAGAATAGGAATTAAGGGGCCATCCATAAGACAAGAATTTAGTTTCGTTCAAATGGCTTTGAAAAATTAAGTGTTTTGCTTGGAAATGTTTTTGTCTTTAATTATACAAATAAAACATGAACACTCTCACGGTAAAAACATTTCAGTTATTATAGGTAAAGCCAAAGTCCCCCTTGGTTGTCTTTCTGTTGTCCTCAACAGAGGAACCCCTGTTCAATTTGGTGTATATCCTCAGAGACCTACTGAAGAATTGAGAGGAAAAAACCAAACACAAATAAATAAAACACCAAAACGTACCAACCACTGCTATCAGATCAGGGCAGGGACTAATGAGGTCCCTTTGGCCACACTTTTGTTAAAAAAACAGGCTCACCATAGATCCACAGGTGAATGTCCCTGGTCCAGCTGAGGGATCCCAGGGGCCTAAAGAAAATCCTTGCAGCCTTTGGGGTGGGGGTCTCAGGACCCTGGAGGCATCTGTGGCTAGCAAAGAGGTAGCTTCTACTTCATCAGAGTGACAGAGGCACAGTTTTGGTAAAGTGTCCCAGGTTCCTTGGAGAAAAAGCGCTAAATAAACCACTGTCAACAGCAGCCCCACATGGGTTGGGATGCTTGGGCACAGAGTAATACTGAGGAAGGAAGCAGCATTAATCTTCTTATCTCTCTAATTTGGTTGGTTTGAGGCCAATCTCTCAAACTGTCATTTTCATTAGATGGCAACTGGTCAGTATTGGGGTAGTTGGTTTAAAATCATTTTAAGAACCAGAATGTTAGCATACAAAGGGACAAATCATCTACTATTAATATCATCTATTATTAACAATAGCTACCATTTTTGAGTATCTACTATATGCCACGCATTTTACAGAGTTACTTAATTTTCTGTAATTCTTGGTTATAGATACTACTACCACTACCATTTTGAAGATGAGTAAGGTGATGCCCAAAGAGATTGGGATGCATAAGTCATCCAGCAAATAAGTGGTGGAAACTAGATCTTGAACTCCAGCCTGCTGAACCCCAAACCTTATGCTCACGTTCTCTCTACTATGCTATGACACTATATGAATGGAGGAAAAAGCACCACGCCTTTGAGTCAGGAGACTAAGGCCCAACTTTTGGTGCTTAGCAGTTGTAACCTTGGACAAGCTGGAAACAGCTGGGCTTCAGTTTTCTCACTTATACGATGAGAGAGCTGGACAAATCTGAGTTTGTTGACACCCCTAGGGCACATGCATGAAACCCCCTGGCACCATATGGTCAGAGCCAAATGACTAGCTGCAATACTCTAGAGTGAGAGATTAACAATGTACAAGCAGTGTAAGATCTAAGACAAACCCACCAGTCCCAGTGGCTGATCACAATAAATTTGGGGGCTTGCAGGCGAATGAGAGGGAGTGGTAAGGGCAGAAGTTTCTAAAAGACGTCTCCCCCGCCCCCATCTACATAAACAGATATTCCTCTGAAGTCCATGTCCTTTTATGACATAGGACACACCTCTGCTTTCTACCCTACAAAAAGCCAGTTTTTCAGGTCTTTTGTTCCACAAAAAGCCAGATGTCTGATTGTTGAGTCAGATCTCAATGTGCCTAACAAGTTCAGTTTTCTATAACACACTCATCATAAAGAAAAACTTCAATCAGTTCAAGCCCCTATTCTCCCTGGTGGAGGTCGCCTTTGGCATTTCAGGACTCTGAGGTTTTCAGTTCTGCCAAAAGGGCCCACCTAACAGTCATCCTTCTATGAGGACTACTGAAAGATTTGTAGCAATGTCCCTTTAGTGGAAAGATTTCTTTTCCCAGGTTTGCTCTCCTCCAAGTATAATCCTGCTGAGAGACAGGAGGTGAGGATCAGCCCACTCAGTGCCCTGCCAGTTCCAAGGAAGCAGCAGGGCCAGGAGAATTTCCTCACGTGTTTCCAACGTGTTTCATGCATTTTATTGCTCATCTACCATGCAGATCAAAAGCGCTGGAGCAGGTCCAACTATTTCACACAGAATCTCACACTCCAGGCTGGCTACAGCCCCGAAAGCCTTCATTTCTTCACTTGAAATACTGCCCAATGTTATTTTGGGATGTGACCTGATAGAGGAAGCCCACAGGGACTCCATGACGATAACTGTTCCAGCTGTGATTGGCTGCTCAGCCCCCGTGAGTGCCAGCATGAGTTTGTCAGGCTCTGCTGACAAATAGAACTTAGCAGCTAACACCTTCTCTTCACACCACAACAAAACCATGCCTGAAATCACAATCCATACCTCGTTGGGGGCGGGGTGTGGGGGGGTGTGCTGGTGCTCTCACAGGAAGAATCGCAAATTCTAACATGAATTGGCTGTCTGATGAAGTACATTTTCAAGCAGGAAAAGTACCAGATCAGGGTTAGGAGGGAGATTTAAATGATCTCCCAATAGAGCTGCATGAGGATGACATCAGTTCATTTTGCAGAACAGACTAAATAATGGCAATAGGCAAGCGTAAAGAACAGGCTCATGCAATGCTCAGATTCAGGATTTTCCCATAAATTTGGCTGAATCCTTGAGACACCCCAGATGGAGTTCTTGAATCCATTTAGTTGTAAAAAGCTTTTGCTGAGTTGTGCCGATTACTGGCAGGTAAACCACCCACCCCATCAAGAGAATCAGGTAAATCTTAAACATATGCTTGTAGTTAAGTGCGTGTTGGCGATGGGCCGGGGGGTGGGTGTTGTAACGCAGCCATCCCTACTTAAATGACAATCCTTGAACAAAAAAAAAAGTCCCAAATGACCAAATCTATACTAGCAATTTGCCAGGTTCCCCACCCTCCTTCAGGCTGCTTCCATGCTGGAGAATGGGAGGAAATCCTGAAGAACACAGAAGAGATTGGGAAACATCTCTTGAAGAAAAGGAAAAGGTAGGAAAGGAGGCAACAGCTTTAACAAACTCCAAGGAAAAAGGACTAAGACAAAACTAATTACTTAAAGCAAATACATTTTTGGGACATTTGGTTTTTCATGAAACCTTCCTTAAGCAACACAATTTGTCAAGGGTGGCAGGGGAGAAGGTATCTATCAAACATTTCTAAAAAAATTTTCAGTACAATAGTTTCAGTTGTAGGCTCTCTTTTTTTCTCTCTAGTCTTTGCTATAAATGTAAGGAAGGACAATCTGACCCACCCCAGACTGTTAGAGAATCCAGAGTTACAGAATTCATGCACTGTTGTCCAAGGAGTGGTCTCAGTCCAACAGATTAACTACCATCTATGCCTAGAGAGCAGGCTAGCTGGTGTTGGCTGAAATGCCAAGAACGAATCAACACACAGAACAGCTGCCTGCCCCTTACTCCTGGTGGTACTTCCAGGTCAAGGCTTAAGCATGCTGGAAGGAAGGGGAAGAAAAAATGTAGAGCTTGGCACCATCTTTTTAGTTTAGGAACAAGTACCATTTCCTGCTTGGACTACCCTCACTGTTTAGAACAGCAGAAACTGTTCCAGGAAAGGCTCAGAAAAATCTATTTCCTATACCCACCCCCCACCCCCCCCTGGTTTTGGAAACCAAGTTTCCAAAAACTTGGTTTGTATCCTAGAAACCACTGCATAGGAAGAGACCCCCCACCAAACTCCCTCTTCTCTCTTTCTACAATAGGCTATTGTTCTAGGGATAATGGTTCATTCTTTCATTCTTCCTGGTACCTTCTGGCTGCCTGGTGGGTAATGCACAGCGGAAAAGGGTTGTCTTCAGAATGCTTTTCAGGGGCCCTCCTTCAAGAGGAAATCATATATA
>NW_012147941.1:2473893-2490155 GCF_000956105.1 Propithecus coquereli
GGAGATCAGATCTCTAAATTCAAAGAAGGTTGGAAAAAAGTTAATAAAGCAACTCCCTTTAGTATCCACCCCTCACTCTTTTTGACACAGGATCTCACTCTGTTGGCTGGGCTGGAGTGCAGTGGCATCATCATGGTTCACAGCAACCTCAAACTTCTGGGCTCCAGCGATCCTCCTGCCTCTGCCTCAGCCTTCCCAGTAGCTGGGACTACAGGTACACACCATTACACCTGGCCTTTTTTTTTTTTGTAGAGATGGGGTCTTACTATGTTGCTCAGGCTAGTCTCAAACCCCCGGCCTCAAGCAATCTTCCCACATTGGCCTCCCAAAGTGCTAGGATTACAGGAGTGACCCACTGTGCCTGGCCTATATCTACCTTTTGAAAGAAAGCAGAATTGACATGAATATGTGACTGCTATGTGTCCAACCCTAAGGTTGACTCACATTTAGTTTTCACAACCATCTGATGTAGTTATCACCTCACTTCAACAAAGAAGAAGCAGGCTCTAAAGTTAAATGACTTGCCCAAGGACAGAGAGCTACTAAACAGAAGAACTGGGGTTCAAATCCATGTTACTCTCAACTCTTTCCATAAGGTAGAAGCTTGACACTATCAAAGGCTGAGATCCATGCTCTAATTGAGGTGAGGCAACAACCTGTCTCCAGACATGCTGGATGATTAGCTACCTGACTCTGGACAGCTACCCTCACAAGGCTTCACTTAGCTCCTTTATAAAAGGAAAAACTGATACTAAATAATCCAACTCTACAAATCTACAATGCTATGTGTGCCCCTCTTTCCTAACTACTCTTCCTATAACTTTCATAGTTTATTCCAAATCAGCCTATTCACCTATAACCTTTTAAAACTTTTTCTATGCTAAATTAAAGGGTATAGTACTTTTTCTCACCCCTGAGTTTTTGGAAGGGTACTTAATATATGAGGGGGCAGAGGGGTATGGGGAGGGTGACTTTGAATCTAGGGAAACAAAAAGGAAGTTGAGTTCCATGAAGGCAAGAGGCTGGGCTCTGCTGGGTATTCAAACTGAATGTGTTCCGATATTATTACCAAGCACAAGGGTGTAGCTCAAAGAGAGAAGTCAAGATATTCCTGGCCTCTAGATGGCCGCATCCTAGGCCATTTCAAACCCTCAGTTTTCTCCTCACCCAGCCCTGCAGCCACCTTTCCAAACTGCAGGACAACTGGATCTTGTTTAGGGTCCCATTCCCTAAGCTACAAGATGGGAAGGCTCCTTTCTGGAGGCAAAAGCCAAGCAAGCTCCACAATGGGACAACAGAGCTTTCCTTTAATGCACATCAGGTTGGTTGATTTTTCCAGCCACCAAAAAGTAGAACTGGGTGGAAGGACAAATTGCTTGAAGATGTACTATAGGTGCAACAATAGACGAATGTTGTTTTTAGTCTTTGGAACTTCAAAGATGAGAAATGCTTTGTGGGGGCAGTGGAGGAATCAGAAGCCTCCACTGTCCTAGCAGAGATCTGCTAGCCATTCTGCTAAACTATCTACTTTAAACCAAGGCCACAGGACAATTTTCCTAGCCTCCTATCCCGCCCCTCCCCATAGGCAGGACCCAGAGTTCCTCTGAGCCTCCTTTAGACTCAATGTTATAGGACTGACGGCACTGTGCCGTATCTGCCTTTCTTCTCCACTAGCGTGTAGGACCAAGGCTAAATCAGGCTATTAGAGACCCAAAGAATACCAGGCACAAAAGATAAGACGCTTGATAAATGTTGCTCAATGAATTATCTACTCAAAATCATCCTCTTTAGACCCAATGTTTATCAGTCTTCTCTCTTTCCCTTAATTTCCATTCTTCCACCCTAACCTGGAACCTGAATTCTAGACCTACACAATGAGAGAGGGACTCTTGGGTGCTGGCATCAAGGGAACCAGCTCTCCTACCTAAAACTGAGAAGTACAATCCCAAACGGGCCTTGGAAACAGGTAAGAGCTATAGCTAGAACTGCAGCAGTGTAGGCAAGGAATGTGTGGAAAGGAGGCTATCAGGAGGCAGGGCTTTATGTCACTGGAGAAATTTCAATCTAATTGCGAAAATACAAGAACGTGCTGTTCTAACCCACCTCAGCAAAATCTCTTGAGGTTGGTCTGACCCTTTGGGTAGAGGCTGAGGGCACTGCTGAGGTAAGAAAGGGGGAGAAGAAAGACTGCTGGGCTGCTTGCATTCCTGTGGTGGGAGCCCCTGCAAACAGCAGCTGGGCCACTGCAGCAGCCATTGATTTTCCAGAGGTCGATATTCTACTCCCACAGATCTGCTCAGCCGGAGGTTTAATCACATTGAGTGCTTCTGCTCAACATCTCCCCTATGTGTGCCCCCCCTCAAACCAATAAAACAAACAACAAACACAATTGAGAATTGGCAAAGGATAGATGAGATGGTGGTCCTCACAGCTGTCCCCCAACCCCAAGAAATTCTAGGAACCAGCTTGGAAGGAGTAAATAGAAGACAGAGGGAGCCAAAGCTACATGGGGCAGTCCACAAGAAGCTTCCGGGGGTGGGCGCAGGGCTCGCCTGTAATCCCAGCCACTCCGGAGGCCAAGAGTTCGGGATCAGCCTGGGCAACACAGTGAGACCCCATCTCTAAGGGTGGGGGAGGGTGGGAAAGCTTGAGGGACAGACCCATGGGCCCCACAGAACTCTTCAACTCATTGTCTAACACCCCCATACAGACTAATCTAAAATTGGAAGATTTTACATAAACCCAGGCTTCAGGGCAATCACTCTGTGATTCTCCCCATACACACATTAAATATATTTGTATGCCTTTTCTCCAATTAAAAAAAGTCCAATTTCTAAAAACAAAACAAACCAAAAAAATTAGAAGATAATACCATGTCACCTGCCTGACCAGCCCCCACGCACACACACTCTGCCCCCAAAAGGCTTCTCACTGTCTTACCCAGTCAGTAACCACCTCTTGGCCAAAAATGTACAGAGTGTTTTGAGGGTCACTAGTTAATAGACTCAAATCTGAAAAAAATGAAACTGGGTCAGAGCTGGGCCTGAGTTAGAGAAGCCAAGAGCAGTGTATATTTATGGAATAGGGCTGTTCTAATCCCAGCAGGAAACAAGAGCACTGTAAAGCTAGAGAAGGCAAAGAAGTTAGGAACCCCCTACTTTCTCAAAGTCAAGCATTCCCTCTTAGGAAGGCCAAGCTTGTTGTGTGATGATCATCAGCTGTAATCACAGAGCTTGTTGTGTGATGATCATCAGCTGTAATCCTAGAACTTGAGCAAAGAGGGCAAGAAAAGGGGTGGGGGAGAGTGAAAGGAAAGGAACACAGAAAAGCAAGCAGAGTTCTCAGTACGAGAAGTCTAAAAAGGAGGGGTGTTGCCTTAGGCTTCCATATCATCAGTTTCTCCTCTTGATAGCAAACCTGGCTGCCCCTCAGAATGACAGCAACCAAAAAGCAAGCAAGGACGACTGAGGAAGGCAAAGCTGACACTGTGCTGAACATGGCTTGGAACTAGGGGGCTGGATGGCCTCCTTGGTTCAGGAGTTAAAGTTCTAAATTTATATTCGTCAGTGGTCTTCCCTACCATAGCCTACTGGTCTAGATCAAATCCAAATATTTGGGGGGAAAGGGTGGAACAAACAGATCTGAGAGTGAGTAATGGATAGAATCTTAAACCAGAAAAGACAGCCATCAACCCAAAGGAATTTAAAACCAAAAGAACAACTCTGAACACAGGAGAGCACACTCAAGTTCTAGAAGTAGAAGCTGAGGGGGGATAAAAACCCAAATATTCTTAATAATGGTTCCTCTGAACACTGATCCCTTCTATATGAAACTTGGTTTCTCTCCTACCTTCCCCAAAATGTCAGGAAATTACCTTTACCCATCTCAGTAAACAGCATTCAATATTCCTCCCACATCAAAGTTAGCCTTGAGGAACAGGTTCCCTGACTATCAAGATTGAGCCTTCAACCCCTAGTTCTCACCTTCAACAAGGCACAGCTTCTCAGCTTCCTTGGGAAAGGTAAAATGAGAGGGAAGCCTGCAGCTTAGAGGTGAGCTCCGCCTCGTGGCAACCAGAGCTGATGTCACAATGCCAGCCAATTCTATGCTGATAGCAGGTGGGAAGATGAAACAAGTTCAGGCCATGGAAGTGGATGGATCAAGAGACCAAGGACTCACTGGTCCCTAAAGGGGCAGCACTAGAATACATACCAGTTTCACCATAGCTTTCAGGTAGAACATCAAATGTCTTAGAGACATGAAAAAAAGACAACAGAGCTAGTTCTACACTTGATTTATGAACTATGGTAACAAACCTCTACAACTACAGGTCTCTCCCTCTGGGACAGGTCTGAAGGCAAAGATTCTCGCCTTGGCTTAAGGGGCCCTAGTGGTTTCTGTAAAGAGCATTTCTAGGTGGACTTGTTTCATTTCTTGCTCAAAGGCTCAAGTCCCCCAAGGACAGACATAAAACAGCTTGGCCACACATCTGGGGGCTGGTTTTCTGATTTTTGGTTGGTCTTCTTTGCAGAAGGACAACAGCAGAAACCAGGGCATGTGCTTCACTGAGGTAATCTTTCAATCAGTTCTGCAGAAGGTCAGAAAAGCACTAACAGGCTGGGCACAGTGGCTCACATCTATAAGCCCAGCACTTTGGAGGCTGATGTGGGAGGATCGCTTGAGGCCAGGAGTCCAAGACCTGCCTGGGCAACATATTGAGACCCTGTCTCTATAAAAAAAAATTCAAAAATTAGCCAGGCATGGTGGTGTATGCCTGTAGTCTCAGCTACTCTGGAGGCTGAGGCAGGAGGATCGCTTAAGCCTGGGAGTTGGAGGTTGCAGTGAGCTGTGATCATGCCAGTGCACTCCAGCTTGGGTGACACAGCAAGACCCTATCTCATAAAAAAAACCCAAACCAAAACCAAAACAAAACACAACAAACAAAAAAACACCACCCAAAAACAAACAAAACAAAAAACCAGAAAAGCATCAACAGGAGGAAAAGGGAAAAACGAATGGGTGAAGGTAAGCCACTGTCACTATGGCAACTGAGTTCACCCATATGTTGACTCAGGAATTTCAGAATTCTCGGTTTGGGGGATTTTTCCTTCTAGAGTAAATGCTTCCAACATCCTCCTCAAGAGCAGACCTAAATCCAGAAGCCATAGTATCATTAATTTTGCCTAGAAATCTCAACGTCATATTTCTCGATACCTCCTTCCCTTTTTCCAAAGAGAAGAGAATATGAAAGGTAAAGTCTATTTTCTGAATATAGCTTTCTTTCTCTCTCTCTTTTTATTTTTTTGTAGAGACAGGGTTTTGTTATGTTGCCCAGGCTGGTCTTGAACTCCTGGACTTAAGTGATCCTCCTGCCTCGACCTCTCAAAGTGCTGGGATTACAGACGTGATCCACCGTGCCCAGCCTCTTTCTTCTCTTAAAGGAAGTTTTTGCTGATCCTTTACAGGAGTTGGTCCTAACAGTAAAAACACTGGACTAAAAGTGAGGTAACCCGGCCGGGCGCGGTGGCTCACGCCTGTAATCCTAGCGCTCTGGGAGGCTGAGGCGGGTGGATCGTTCAGGGTCAGGAGTTCGAGACGAGCCTGAGCAAGAGCGAGACCCCGTCTCTACTAAAAATAGAAAGAAATTATCTGGACAACTAAAAAAATATATATAGAAAAAATTAGCCGGGCATGGTGGTGCATGCCTGTAGTCCCAGCTACTCGGGAGGCTGAGGCAGGAGGATCGCTTGAGCCCAGGAGTTTGAGGTTGCCGTGAGCTAGGCTGACGCCACAGCACTCTAGCCAGGGCAACAGAGCCAGACTCTGTCTCAAAAAAAAACAAACAAAAAAAAAAACAAAGGTAATCCAAGATTCTCATTTGAATGACCTTGGGCAAGTCCCTTACCCTTTCTGGGCCTTATGTTCCTCATATGTAAAGTGGGGAGTAAGAGGGAAGACAGGGGAGTGGGGGTGTTATTGTTGGGAATATTCTGTTGGACTGTCTCATGCTGTGTCCATTTTACTCTTTCCCTAATTGTAGGGGTTAAAAAGCTTAAACTAAATTTCCAAGAATCCCTTACAGATGGGTTTTGCTAATTAGAAGCGGACTCATGAGATTTGATTAAAGTATAGCAGAGACCATATTTCTGTCTCCTTCACAGGAGCATTTTGGTTCTATTCTCCGATTAACTGGGTGGTGTTTCTGACAGCAGCAGCTACTGCTTGATTTCAGCTTACTGATCCCTGGATCACAGGTTTAGGGGAGTGATTTAAGAGCAATCAATCTAACAGTGGCTCAGAGGTAGGAGTTCCTCTAGTGGGTCAAATCTGTGTCCCATTCCTGGAAGCCAAGCCTAGAGTATGCTCCTTCATTCCTTCCACTGATTTTGTCAGCCCAAATTCCCTACATTAAATCCCTATTAAATATACCTAGGCCTAAGGTTCAGTACAGAAACACTCTATCTATTATCAAATGATCCCAAAAGAGCAGCTGTGAAGGAGAGAAAACAGATTTATTCACAAAGCATATTCTCTGCTAAGCTAGTGTTTTTCTGGGGGAAATGAGCAAGAGGGGGGAGCCTTAGACCTTTAAACACATTTGTCTAGGATAACCTCCCTCACTTCTTCTTCTTCTACAACCTCCTTGGCACTTTCTCCTCCTACCCTAAGCTTTGTCGGGGAAGGGGGTGACTTGCTCACACAGGATGAAAGGTTGAGTCAGCACATGCTTTCTTTTCCATCTCTGTGTTCTCTGCAGGCTGTTATTCTGCTGAGGATGGCATTACCTGCCCAATCCAAAGTAAGTATCATCTGGGCTTCAGGGAGGCTTAGGCTAGATAGAGTACCAGCAGTAGGAAATACATTTATAAGCTCCAGGTACAAAAGAGCCAGGGCATATCAGTCCTGACACCCCTGTGTGGCTGATGAGTAAGGACAAATTTGGCCCAACTTATCTCTTATACTAATTTCTGGTCTACAGTTTCCTGTAGCAGAGGTGGGAACAAACTAAAAAACAAGGTCAAATTCAAATGGTGTGCTTAGTGAGGAGGAGGTACTTCCCTCCAGCCCTCTGTAGGACTCACTGACTCCAGGAGCCTTCATATTATGGGTAAGGCTCCCCTGCTTTTCAGACTGAGCTTGATCTGAAAAAAACAAAAGTTTCCAGCAAGAGGAATCTGTGTGAGACACACAGGCAGGAAGCAGAGCTGAGCCATGAGATACTAGAATAGAAACAGGAAATGGGCCCAGGAACAAGCATACAGTAATCTGCTGCAAGCAGCACAGGCTCCAGCAGGCACCAGGCAATATCAGGGCTGGAGCAGCGTGACTAAGATGGAGAAGCGGATTGGTCAGCCCTGCCAGAAAACGAGCGTTCTAGAGAAGGGATGGCTACACGCACAGAGCACAGCGTATGTGCTGCTCTTAGCAGTCTGGGCAGATATGACAGAGGGTGTGGGGATTTCCTTTCTGAGACTTTGTGAGAGCACCTGGGTTATAATTTCAAGGGAAGCAAGCACAGACAAATGGTCAGCTATAAAGAAAAACAGGTCACCAACCTCAGAAAGGCCTAGGCTCTCTGGTTATGAAACTTGCTAATGGCATGTTATTCCTTCAAAAATAAACCATCAAAAAGCTAGGCAAACTGCTGGCCCTCTCTCCTTGTACCATGAAATGAATAAAAGGGAAGAGAAACTATAAAATTAAAATCCTTCAAACATTCCAATTTTTAAGCATTTGGAGAATTTTTGTCACTTCTCAATAAACCTAGACAAGAACTCTCAGCTACATAGCAAGAACCTAGGGGCTATTCAACAAAGGTTTACTTAGTATCTGCCTGTGCTGGGCACATGACAGGTGTCAGATACAGGCCCAAGTGCTCAAGCAGAGGTATCAAATGGGGAAGAAGTCCTAAAGAAGGTATTTTGCCTAGATTTTGAAGCCAAAGTAGATGTTTGCTGGGTTTTAAGGGGGTGGGGGGTGGATATCTTAAACAAGAGGACCAGGAGTTGTGAGGAGCTTAAGGTACAGCTGAGTAGCTGGAGATGGCTCCACTATGGGCTCTGAACTGTAGGCATGGGGAGCCAGGATCCCAGAAGAACCCACAAAACAATTGGTGGCTGTCTCCCACACTCAGAGATTATCTAAATCTTGAGAGACATGGTCAGTAAAATTCATTGCATTCCAAAGTCTCTAGCTTGGTATTTCATTTGAAAATTTTACTCTCAGCTCTTAGGTTGTACTCTGTGCTTCTAAACCATTAGACGTATGAATCACTCGAGGAGCTTGTTAACAGAGTTAGATCCAATAAATCTGGGATGGGGCCTGAAAATCTGTTTGAGGTGATTCTCTAGTTGGTTAGTTCCTCCAAGCAGGTCCCATAGGTTTGGCCACCCCCTGTCCTTTTCACAACTCATCTGTGCCTCCATCACAAGGACTGGGAAAACAAAAGTGAAATGGAAATTAATTTATATTCCTTGCTTTAGGACAAGTCTAGTGAATGTTAAATGGCAAAGAGTGGAGGCTTTTGTCTAAAAATGAAGAAGAGATCAGATGGTCCATGCTTTTCCTCTACTAGGTAGAATGCTAGAGGAAATATTTCATCTGAAATATCAGAGCTAAATTCAAATCTTGATTCTCATCCTTGATTTTTCATATGTAAAACAGGAGTGGATGCTCAGTACATTTCAATTCCTGTCCTTCCAGAACAATTGGTGTTGACTGTAGCTCCTTTCTTTCTAAAATTTGGATTCTACAGGAACAGCATAGCTCCCCAACATTTCCTTTTTCCAGACCACCATAATTCCAAGCTCTGAGAGTCTGAGAACATCACAGAGGTAAAATATGAGTGGTAATAGCTACTATTAGATTTCACTTGGAAGACTTGACTCGGAAACCCCAGAGATAAAAGAATACCCATGGATAATTTGATAGACATTAAATATCCTAATCCTATTCTCCACCTCCCTCCCAGCATCAATGACGTCCACTCCTACCTAACCAGAGGAAACAAGTATGATCCAGGTCTTCAATAGCAGCCTCTATCTTTTTCAACCAAGGGTACAGTGTCCCTTGTAAACTAATCCAGCAGACGCCTTTGATTACTTTTTCTCACAAATCCAAAAAGAGGTACCTGTTTATATACTGTACAAATATTCTGCCAGTATCTTTCCCCATCCCCCTTCTATCTGCCTTACACATATGTGGATTTTGAGATGAAGCTGAGGAACTTGGACTAATTCGGTCACCTCCCCTTCTTTCTAGTGCCTTTCAAGAGTGCTCTTTCCCTTTTTTCCCTTGTTCATTTCCTTTCCTCATGCCCTTAGAAATCTGTCCCTTTCCTTATTAAAAAGGATCCCAATAAAATGCTTCATGACAAATCCAACCGCCTATTTTCCTTGAAATATAAATTTGATATAGACCATCTTCCCCCTTTCTCTTGGCTTCCAGAAATATTAATCCGGGTCCTCCTGGGATCTCTGCAACTCCCTGTTGGCTACTTCTACCTGATGACCTCAGGCACTCTCCAGGGCTCCATCTGGCTCCTCTCTCCATAATCCACAGCCTGGGAGGCCTATCCCTACTTCATTCCAAAGTTTAACTATTAACTATAGTTTAACACAGACAGCTCTCAAACTCTTATCTGGACTCAGCTCTTAACAAAGTTTCAGTCTCCTATCTCCAACTAGTAACTAGGTATTTATTTCTGGACATCTTACTATATCATATTCCACAAAATAAAAATGGAACTTAACTTCTCAAACTTCTCAAAAATGAGTTTCCCTTTCTGTCAATGAGACTTCTTCCCCACTCCACCAATCAAGATCTTGAAATATTCCACCAAATAGAATCCACTTATTCTCAGTTCTATATTCTTTCCTGCATGTTTCATATGTGTGACTGACTAGGTAGCTATGTAAATGAGATAGAAGAGGTAGAACTCCACACCTCTTGCCAGAATTAATTCAACAGTTTAACTCATTCTTTTGCTTTCAGACTCTCCTTTTGACAAATCATATCACACATCAATGAATCATTTTTGTAAAATATTAGTTTTATCATGTTACTGCCCTAATTACCTATCTGCATGCCTGTAAGATCAGATCGAAATGGCTTACTTAGCTCCTCAGGGCCCCAGTCCCTGTGATCTAGCTTTCCTTCCCATTATTTCCCACCCAAGGAAGCCTGACCAGCTCCCAAATATCATCTATACCGAGCCTCATCCCCATCCCCACTTGGCTTCTGCTCATGCCAGACTTCTCCTTTTTAACCACTCAAATAATACTGAACTTCTTCCATGACATCTTCCCTCAACTACTTAGACATAAATGGATCACTGACCTCCCCACACTCTGACAGCACTCATTATTAACATTCAGGCATATGTTCTTTATGTCTATCTTTTTTACTAATGAAACAGAAGAGCATCCTTGAGGATAGCAACTATGTCATATTCAGAATCACGGACCTAAGAGTTCAGAAGCCATTCAAGTTCAACCCTTGTAAAATATCTATTTGCCTTCCATATAACACCCATAGCAAAAAGTGTGCCAGGTTTTATTCCAGGGACAAGGAATTTATCTACATTTTATTTATTAAATATCCTCATCCTCCAGATCACAAAGGAATTCATGTGTCATGCTTAGACTTAAACCTATAGACAAGAGTTAGCAGGCCGGGCGCAGTGGCTCACGCCTGTAATCCTAGCTCTCTGGGAGGCCGAGGCGGGCTGATTGTTTGAGCTCAGGAATTCGAAACCAGCCTGAGCAAGAGCGAGACCCCGTCTCTACTAAAATTAGAAAGAAATTAATTGGACAACTAAAAATATATATCGGAAAATTAGCCAGGCATGGTGGCGCATGCCTGTAGTCCCAGCTACTCGGGAGGCTGAGGCAGGAGGATCACTTGAGCCCAGGAATTTGAGGTTGCTGTGAGCTAGGATGATGCCACAGCACTCTAGCCCGGGCAACACAGTGAGACTCTGTCTCAAAAAAAAAAAAAAAAAAAAAAAAAAAGAGTTAGCCAGAGGTTTTAAAGCAGTAATGTAACTTGGCCAGGTTTGTTTTTTTAAAATGATCACTCTGGTGATTACGTTGAGGAAAGACTTGGAAGGAAAAGAAACAGAAGACTCGGGTCTGTGGCAAGATACCAGGTAAGAGATAACAGGGATCTGGGGGGGAAAGGCAGTGGGGAAGGAGAGGGGAAACCAGAATCAAAAGCCATTTCTAAGGATTTGGTGACCAACTAAGTGTGGCCCCACTAATGGAAGAAATCCAGGGATAAGCACCATAGAGCACCCAGGGTGGTACTGGCAATACAAGGGCTCCCCTAACCCAGGAATAAACTGCACTGAGGCCACAGCTGTAAGGCGACCTTGTTTCTTCTAAGACTCTTTTTTCCCACTATTTTCAACCCACAGCCTGCCCTCAAGATCATCAAGAGTCAAACTATAGTGTAAATCACCACTATTATTCAAGCTACCACTGTGGCTTCCTAGCGTAACAAATTTTTTTCTTACCCTTTCAGAGGGCTACCTACCTCAGTGTTATTCCAGTTGTGGTCTCTGAACTGGCAGCATCTGTACCACTCGAGAGCTTATTAGAAATACAAATTCTTGGGTCCCAACCCATACCTACTGAACCAGAATCTAAGGTAGAGCTCAGTCATCTGTTTTAATTAACCTCTAGGTGATTTTAATACGTGCTAAAGTTTGAAAAGCACTAGTTAACCTCTCCAGATCAGGGTTTTCAATCCTTTATCCATTTTCCATCACTCTCAGCCGGCGCAGTGGCTCACACCTGTAATCCTAGCACTCCGGGAGGCCGAGGCGGGAGGATCGCTTGAGGTCAGGAGTTCGAGACCATTTTCCATCACTCTATACCAGGTACACTTTCTTGAAGACCAAAATGTAAATTTACAAATGTGCCTCAGTAAGAAAAATTAGGGAAGCATTCACTATTCTAGGGAAACCACATACACTTGGATTAGTCATTTAAATAGAAGCGTTTAAAGAGACCACTCCATGGCGGTCTCAAAAATGACTATCATCAAAAGTCAGATACCAATATTCAGGTAAGTTCCTTAAAGATTTTACTCCATAATGAAGAAAATTAAAGACCTTAATGAAACACCTAGAGATTTGCTCACCCATCCCTTACGAGAACCTTCTTAACATAAGGTGAAGTGATAGATATTTTACAAGACAGATGACAAACCCTAATCTCACTTCTTAAGGTCACTGTCAGTAAGCACAAATAAATCAATCTATCTTTTAAAATGGAGTTTGAGCCTTCCCATAACAGTCTGTGATACCCACTTTGCCCAGGAGTGGAAACAATCTAGTAATATGGTCAAGCTGTCCCCTGTCAGATGTATACTTCCTGAATGAGCATTGTAATGGACACTGCTCAAGTTCGTTTGTCCAATGAGTTGGCACCTACTGGCACAAGGAACTATGATACCAACAAGCAAGGCAGCAAATCAGCCCCCACTGAGCCTGCATTAAGTAAGTAATTTAAATTATACTTGAGGTAAGCACTGACAAGTATACGTGCTAAGTGTCTACTATAGCAAAGGAACGTGACACAATCTGGAATAGTAGAGATCTACCCACAAATCACAATCACCTGGGACAGCTTCCAATCACACCAATGCCCAAGCCCCACCCCACATCAAACAAATCAGAACACTGTGAACCTGGACACTGGTTTTTAAAGATAATTCACTTTTCCAGGTAATTCTAACATGCAGCCATGGTAGACAACCACTGGTCTTGGGCATCACATGATAGGTGTTGGGGGCATAGAGGTCAAGAACACAGTGCCTGCCCTCCAGGAGCTTACCATTCAAGTAAGTAGAGGCATCAATAAAATGCTCTGTCAGCATGGAGCAAGAAACCTCAAATATAGGATAGTGCTTCTCTGGGTAAGGAGAGAGAGAAGTGATCCCAGAGGTTGGAAGAATTACAAGCATGCTAAAAAAATAAACGAAAAAAGAAATTAAAAAAAAAATAAAAACAGAAGTGATCCCAGAGGGCTATATAAGGTTTTACCTATGTTAGCAAAGTTTGGTTTCTAAAGATGGGTACTCAGGCACCGAATTGTTCTTTATACCTTTTTTGTTTTTAAAGAGATGGGGTCTCACCCTCTTGCTCAGGCTGGAGTGCAGTGGCGAAATCATAGCTCACTGTAGCCTCAAACTTCTGGGCTCAAGCGATCCTCTTGCCTTGGCCTTCCAAGTAGTTCGGACTACAGGTACACACCACCACATCCAGCTTCTTTAAACCTTTTTGTATGTCTTAAATATTGCAGGGTTTTTTTTAAGTAAGATAAAAACCGCCTTTAGTCAGTAAAGTCATCATAGAAGTTATTTAAGCTGAGTCCTGAAGCTTGATTAGGAAGGAGTTTTCTAAGGAAATGATCTTTAAGTCTGAAAAATGAACAGGAGGAGTTGGGGGGAAAGTAAAAGACAAAGGGAAGAGTGTGTGCAAAGGTCTGAAAGCAAAAAAAAAAAAAAAAGTATATGGGGCCTTAGAGAAACTGAAAGAAAGCCATGAGGAAGGCAGAGAAAAAAAGGATAAAACAGAGGTTCTCAAACTGCCATCTCTGGTCCAGTAGCATCAGAATCATCGAAAAACTTGTCAGAAATGTGCATCCACACGCCCCACTCCAGATCTACTGAATGAGAAGGTGTGTGTTGACGGGCAGAGGACAGCAATCTGTGTTTCTGATGCCTGGGTAATATTAAGGATTTTGGACTTTATTCTAAGATTAATGGGAAAATAATCGAGACCTTTAAATACAGGGATAACACGTTCGGATACCAGCAGCTAAATGGTTTTATGCTAAATGGTATTAATAGTTGAGCAAAAACTCCTCAAAATTTAATTTTTGCAATAATCAAGGTCACAATCATAATGCCTCTAAGGCCCAGCAGGTAAAGTGAATGAGCGAAGAAGTCAACGGGAAACTGGAGGGGCTGCTCTCTAGTCAGCCAAGAATCTACTCTGATGCCAAACACAAATAGGTGCCCTGCAAACATCTGTTTAGTGAAGAAATGCACTGGCCAACTCAGGGATCTATTAACGGCTGGTTAAGAAAGGTGAGGGCCCTTGTAAGGATGTGACTTCTCATTTCTTCAGATGTGACCGTTTCCTAGCCTGGGTAGGCAAATCTGGTATCAAATCAAAATTTCAAAGAATAACCACTTTTTGTTTCTTGTCCAAGCAGCAGAGGGATAAAAAGCAATTCAAAAAAACAAGGTGCCAATAACCCAGCCAGCTCACCTCCCACGTAAGCTCCTACCACAGAGCAAATGACCCATTTGGATGAATCTTTAGTGGAAGTCTAAACTTGGGAATGTTCCTTGTGATAGGCTTCCCAGGAACATCCCTCCCCTGGGCCTAAAAAGCTGCCAACACCTTCATTTCAGTAGGTCAAATCAGAAGCTCTTGGATTCCCAACCCTTAGAAGACATGCAGGATCTTTGTGTATGAGCCTTCCCAGGACTGAAAAATACCAAATACAGTTCTATTGAAAGGTCACCAGAAGCAAGCAAAAACTTTTTGAAGGGAAGCAACTTACAGCACTGACAGAAATCCATCGATTTGAGTTCTTGACACAATAACACCTCACCCCGATTTAGCCACAGACCATAGATGATGAGGGAGTGGTTACATATTTCTGACTGAATCAGGTTAAAAAGCACATTCCAGTGAAGTTCAGGATGCAGAAAAGGATTGCAACAGACACTAATGAGAAGGGAACAAAGAGTAATCGCTTTATTCAGACACTTCTTCCCCCAGTTCCTTAGCTGAGAAAGTCAACAGCCTCAGAAACCCTATCTGACAGAGTGCCTCTTCATCCGGGCCTTGAAGCCTGAATACCAGGTACTGAGGGACTCTATAGATTGTGCCCTACTAAGGTTATATATCAGACATCTTCAGGGGAAGCCAGTGGAGGTTTCATAATGAAGAGAGTTTCTGCCTTCTACCCATTTCTTAAAGATCCAGAAACCATTTTCTCCCAAGTCAGAATAACTGAAGAGACAGCCTTCAAACCCAAGCAGAGTCAAATTTTTAGAAGACTATTATCTGGGTATGTGTGGCTAAATTTCCATTTCCTAACTGAAGTAGGATTTGTAATTCAGGGTTTGCTACCTACCGTCTTAGTCGTTTTCAGAGTAGCCTGTTTTATTTCTGTGCCCAACAGATTAATTTTCAGAGGCTGAGTGACTTGCCCACAGAGCTAAGACTAAGGGTAAATGTTCCCAGAACCAGCCTACAATTAGTTAGTGTTAACTGTCTTTCAGATATCAAGCACAGTCCCTATGCCCTGAGATGATGATTATAAAAGCTGACATTTATGAAGTGCTTGTAATGTGCCAATGCCTGTGCTTGCTTGCTCTCTATTAACCTATTTAATGTTAATCACCACCCCATGAAGTGGATATTTTTAGGTTCATTTTACAGATGTGAAAACTAAGGCACAGAGAGGTGAAGTGACTTGCCCCAGGCTACAGAGTTAGTGGTAGAATCAAGATACAGACTCAGGAACTCTGGCTCTAGAGCCCAAGCTCTTAATCATCAGACTATGTTGCCCTTCTCAGGATATGATCAGTCCGTTCCATAAATAAGCCCCTGATTCCATAATCAAGCACCTGAGCACCAAGCATGCTACTAGAAAAAAGCACATATTCATACAAAACCACCACCAGAAAAACCGCTTAGTGTTCATCTTACCTTCTAGGTAAATACTAAGCCAAAAACCTGAAAATTAAGCCCTCAAGAGTAAAGTCAAGAAACAGACTTTTTTCAGCTTTGATGGAGAACAGTGCTTCTAACATCTCCATCTTCTCTGCCCTTCATGAGTTCAAGCCTAAGAGCCCAAGCTTTAAAAACAAAAACAAAAACAATAAACTCTATAAACAGATCACAAACCTATTCCTGGGCAGGTAGACAGAACAGATATTCTATAAGTCAGTCTTTAAATGCCTACTCAGAATTTTGAACCTGAATTCAAGAATAACTTATTGTTCATTTAGATCAATACCACCAAAACATCCAACTTGAAACTAGTTTTCTTTGGTTTCCTTTCTGCCCCTATCACTTTTGAGAGGGTAGCAGAAATACTCACAGGCAAGCTGGAGGGTCTTGACTGAAGGCTCAGGTTCATATCTTCTTGCCCTCCCTTACTGGAGGTCATTGAGGGGGCTGAGGATGCCTGAGACCCAAATGAATCTTGAGATAGCTCCTAAAACAAGAAAAA
>NW_012147941.1:2490607-2520148 GCF_000956105.1 Propithecus coquereli
AAAAAAAAAAAAAAAAAAAAAAAAAAACAACCCAGCTGGGTGTGGTGCCATGTGTCTGTAGTCCCAGTTACTCAGAAGACTGAGGCAGGAGGATTGCTTGAGCCCAGGAATTTAGGAATTTGAAGTTATAGTAAGCTATGCTAGGACCACTGCACCTCAGCTTGGACAACAGAGCAAGATCCTGTCTCTTTAAAAAAAAAAAAAAAAGAATGTCCACAGTGGACTCTTTCTATTCTGATGAAATTGTTGCTACCCACAGAGAGCTATTTCTTAGGGTTATATGCTAATGTCTGGCTAACTGGAAGTTATACCTATCAAGGAATGAGACCAATTAATTTAGTTTAATTTTTTTTGTGAGATACTTTCTTGTTCTGTTGCCCAGGCTAAAGTGCAGTGGCATGATCATAGCTCAATGCAACCTCCAACTCCCATGCTTAAGTGAATCTCTTGCCTCAATCTCCCAAGTAGCTGGGACTATAGGCTTATGCCACCATGCTAATTTTTAAATTTTTGGTAGAAACATGGTCTCACTGTGTTGCCCGGGCCCTTGTAGGAATGTGACTTCTCATTTCTTCAGATGTGACCTGGCATCAAACTATCCTCCCATCTCAGCCTCCCGAAGTGCTGGGATTATAAGCGTGAGCCACTATGCCCAGCCTCCAATTAATTAAAAAAAAAAAAAAAAAAAAAAAACTCGTGATAGAACCTCTGCGTCAAAATGAATACTGCTTCCTTCAAAGACATCACCTTGGAATGAGATATTTATTCCAATGATGTCACCAATGCATAAAATCTTTAGTGGACCTGTCATCACTCAGTCATTTCTCCTCTTTTGGCTCTATAAAGAATAAAAAAATCCAAATTGCTATTTTAAGGCTTCAATACCTACATCTTGTTCACCAGACATAGCTCCAGGTGAATTTTTGCTATCTCCCAAAATCAAATCCACCCTCAAAAAATAAGATTTGCCACCACTGAGAATATTCTAAAGAATGCAATATCAGCTCTGATGGCAATTTCAAATGAAGGGGTCCAAATATTTTGAGCAACAGCAGAATGGAATGGCAATTGGAATGAACGTACAGTACAGCCTTCCAAAGTGACTATTTTGAAAATAGACCAAACTCACTCGGATGCTCAAGTTCTGATATGATGGTTTAAAGGAAAAAAACAGTCCTATTTAATTTCTTATCTGTCTATGCAACTTTCCATTGCCCTATTTCTTCATCATTAAGGAGAAGTACAGGTCTTTAAATAAAGGTTATGCCTTTATTAGTTCAATCAATCCAGTTAGCATGTTTACCCAGAGTTTAATTAGTCTTTAAGTGTACATTAGAGAACCACTTTGTATGGCAAAGTTCTCCTGACACCAACCCCCAGGCTGTCTGTGGAAACACACAGGGAAGGGCATGAGGCAGGGGCATCTTACCTGTGGTGGGGGGAAGCGCTGCTGGGAATAGGCAGTTTGCTGGGACTGCTGAGACTGGGGCTGAGGATACGCAGCCTGCTGGGAGAGTGTCGAGGGTGCTGGCTGCTGGGGTTGCTGCTGCTGGTAGGGAGACTGTGCCTGTGGCTGCGAATAGGGGGGCTGGCTCTGGGGGTGCTGCTGTGTTGTGGACTGCTGGGAGGGGTATGGGGTCGGGGACTGCTGATGTGGAGGCTGGGATGGCTGCTGAGAGTACGAAGGCTGAGAGGACTGGAGCTGTGATGGCTGAGACTGTGGCTGCTGCTGATATGAAGGTTGGGCGTGAGGGGTCTGAGATGGTGGTTGCTGGGAGTATGGTGGCTGCTGCTGCTGGGGGTGAGGACTTTGCTGGTTGTAATATGGAGTCTGGCCCTGTTGACCATACCCACCGGGGCCTTGTTGTCCATAAGGAGGAATCTGTAGGAAAGGAAAAGATACTTTTAGCACTGATTCTCCTGGATGAAGAAAAGTGAAGCAATGCCCTGAGGATGAATATAGAAAGCAGGCAAGCCAGGTCTCACAATGAGAAGGCCCAGGGGTTTTCTACCATCCCTGTCTAAACTGTGTCAGGAAGGCTGGCTAAGCTGGGTTATTAGTTGGTTTGTTTACAAGTGGACTACATTCATCCACTGAAAATTTACACTATTTAATATCTGGGTAACTTACATGAGTTTAAGAGTAGCTGTTTTCACCAATGAGCCTACTCTTTTTATCCCAGCCTAGACTGTTTTTTAAGTTAAGAATCTGAATCCTAACCACCATGAATCTTCAATAGCAACCTGGCTCAGCCAACTGAAAACCTAGGGTTTAGTAATCCGGACAGTGTGCAAATCACTAAGCTACTTTGATTCTCTCATTTAGTCCTCAATTAAAAAATATTTGAGGGCTCACTTGTTTACTTGTACCAGGCACTATTTTAGTCACTAGGAATATATTTGGTAAGCAGGCAAGAAAAACCCAAACAATAATAACAACAACAACAACAAAAAAAAAACATACAAAACCCCCCATATTACCCAACTCTCCTCTATTTTCTCATTGGGGAAAAAAAAAGTGACAGGATCCCATCTTTTATATTAAAGGGTATATTTTGTTTTAAAGTCTTAGAAGTAGAGTTAGGTTTTATATTCCGTCCCTCACCATTTTCAGGATGAGTATCACTCAAATATAAACAGTAGCAAATTCTGTCAACACAAAAAAGTGACAATAAAAAGATAATGATGCATACTTTTCTGGGAAGAATGACTAAAAAAAAAAAAAGAAAGAATAAAAAAGATAATGGTGCGGATGGCCAGACAAAAGGAGAGGAGGGGACATCTTAACATTTGCACCATCTGTTAGCATCTTTACTGTTTAATCTTCCCTCTTTTTTCTACTCCCAGTCCCTCTTAAACATTCATTTTGAACTGGATGGCTGATATAGTGAAGAAACGTGAAGAGTCTCTTCTGTCCCCAGGGCACATAGTATGAATGGTTTTCTTAGCAGTAGCAGCGGATAGGTGCTCAGCCACTGCCTTTCATCCCATCTCCTTCAGAGATCAGCACTCAGAGGGTATAAGCAGGCCAGCCAGGTCAAGAGAAAACGATAGACATGTACAGCCTGTGGCCAGAAAGCAGTTTTCCTTGGAGCACACATGGGATGGTGCCCACAACTTTGGCCCTGTGAGTAGCATACTGTAACTAACTGAGCCAGTTGGCCTATACTCCTGTCAAGAGGCTTGGAAGCCAAGGATACATTCTGATTCTATAGCTCACAGACCAGATCCTGGACAGCAACGAGGGTCAAGGTAATCAGAGTCACCATCTACCTGCTGTACATAAGAGAGGCCGCCCATGGCACTCTGCGCCCGGCCCTGCATGGTCATCGGGTACCGCTGCGGGGTCTGGGACCCATATGGCTGCCCTGGGTACCCATGTCCTTGCTGCGGTCCTGACGGAGGTCCCTGTTGCTGCGAGTATGGGTTAGTCCCGCCATATGGCTGAGGTCTCATCTTGCCCATCTGATCCATCGGACTGGATGGCTACAAAATAAAGAGCAATTCATTAACCTGAAGCTTTGATGGCCTCTGGCCAATATGAATATACAATCCAAGTATACAGGTTTTTTGAGTCTGTACGCCACAACGGAAACCAATTACTATGAAAAAAGTAATGGGAGAGCCAGTAACCCTTGAGTAAGTGAATTAACCCTCCTTAGAACCCTGATTTTGTCATATAGAAAATGAAAATACCACCTGTTTGTGAAAGCTAACAAATACTTTGTAAGTGTGGCACTGCTTAAGATCCAAGGGACAGGCCAGGTGTGGAGCAATTAATATATGTACTCTGTGGTATAGACAATCAGAACAAAGGCCCTTCAGTTAGGAAAGGACAGTGCTACTCTACACTGCTATGACCTCGTTCAACAATACCAAAACTGATGCTTCAATACTGTGCCTGGGAATTCAAATACACAAGCAACCAGATGTTTCTATTCTTCTAAGAGTAGAAATTTTTTTCCTTACACATCTGTAGCCTATTTGCACTATGGCACAAGCAATTAAATGTATGCTTTCTTCCAAATGAGCAACGAAGCTAAGTTACAATTACTGAGAGAACAGTGACTCCGAATTTAAAGCCTTGTTCATTTCGACTGAAAAGTTCATCTCCTTTATTAAATACGAAAGAGTTTGAGGATATAAGGAGGACAGAACTTTTGTCTCTTTAAAGAACAAGTTTTTCCAAGCACCTTTTAGATAACCCAAGTTGGAGAAACTAAATCTTACTTAAACTGGGGTAAGGGATAGATACTAATACTCTGAGCCTGAATATCATTAACTCTCAAATGAAAGAGTTCAGCGGTTCATAAATTTTAGCATGCATCAAAATCACCCAGAGGGCTTGTTAAAACACAGACCACCCCCGCCCCCCACCAGTGAGTCTCTGATTTAGTAGGTTCAGGGTGGGACCTAGCATATGCATTTTTGTAACAAGCTGCCAGGTGATGCTGATGCTGTTGGTCCAGGGACCAAATATTTTAAGAACCACTGGTCTAGGTTATTGTCAGGGTCCCTTCTAGTTCTATTATTCTATAACTGAAGATGTGTAAGACCTTAAACAACAACAACAAAACCTCTAAAATAAAGGAGGGGGAAAACCAAACAATTGGTTTTCTGCAAGTTTTTTTTTTTTTTTTAAAGAATGCTACTACGTGTTTTATGTTAATAATAGAAGAAGTAGGGCTTTCATGAAGGAAAATGGATAACACGATAAGCCACAAAGGATGTTCTTCTAAATATCAAGAGGAAAAAAAGGGCAGAGTTCTCTTTAGGCTACAGCTGAAACCTCAGCTAAAAAGGTAACAGTGATGACAGGAGTATTTCTCCCCTACGTTTCTAAACTGTGGAGAATCATAGCAAAACTGTGTCCCAAATCACCTCTACACATCAATGTTATTAAAGTGCTGTTTCCAACAATCCTAACTAAACAATTTTTGCCCAAGTCCTGCATCTATATCCGAAGCTCATTAGAGATTCCCAATCATAATTTTGGAGCTACATGGATTATTTAACAACAATTAGACCAGTGAGTTAATATATAGCATGTGGTTTTCCCCCAATACACCTAGAAATGGAGGAAAAAAAAAAAATCACCATTCTCTCCTGTAAAGAACTTAGGGGCTTACATGGCCACACCATGCCATATATCACACCAAGGTTCTCATCTTAGCCCAGACAGCAGCTACTGTCCATGTGGCCCCCAACTGAAGAGACTATGTTTATTGAACAGAGAGACCAGCTTGCTCTGGGTATCTCTGTCAGTCTAGGTCTCCCCACAACACCAGGGGCAGTCATTACCATGGTTACCACGGAGCTCCTAGAGCAGCAGCTATTAACCAGGGCTGCAGATCAGAATTTTCTGTGAAGCTTCACAAACGCCTGGGCCTCTCCCTAGAGATTTCAGTTAGTGGGTCTCGAAGGGCTTGGGCTCCTCCCCATGCCCTAAGATCCTTGAATGATTCTGATGTGTACTATTAGCTGAGAACCAGTGATCTAAGGAAGCACTGTCCAATAAAATTTTCTGTGATGTGTAACTATTAAGTACTTGAAATATGATTGAGGAACTACATTTTTATTTTTATTTACATTTAATTAATTTAAATTCACATAACCACATGTGGCTAGTGGCTAGCCTATTAGACAGGGTAGTTCTAGAGCAATGCTCCCAAATCACTTTAATCACTCTCTGCTCAATAATAGCTACAAACTTCTTACCCACTAAATCCTGTATAGTATTATCACATAGAAAGAGCAGAGTGAAGTAATTTAGAGTTGGGTTCAAATCCTCTCTCGCCATCCTACTTTGAAGACACCAATTCTTTACCTAAAAGACACATATCATATTTCATACAGTGCCTGGTTTTAAATGCCCAATAAATGGTAGTTGTTATCAATAATGATAACTAGTGCTTCTACCTAGCTCTAAAGCCCTCTACAGTGTGGTCCAGTTCTCCATATTTTTTACATCTCACTCCAAGGTTCCCCATATACTGTACATTCCCGGCTCTATACAATGGCACACTGCCCTGCCCTCTTGTCCACAATGGCTTCTAATAGCAGAAACTTGACCTTTCAACACGCAGCCACTTCCCACATCTTCAGCACACTTTGATTTCTCACATTTCCAAATGTCCTATTGTAAATTCAGTTAGCATCCTAAGATTTAATATGGTAGTTGTAGCTAACTATTCCAACTGATTGCATCTCTCAGGGATTAAGTTCTGGGAAGCTAAAGTTCAAGTATTTTACCTTCAGAGTTTCCCCAAATACCCAAGTACAGAGCTAGGGCTCAGTAACTGTTCAATATTACCTTACTGCGGTAGGCAGGGGACACTGTGGGGAGAGAGCCCAGATCAAACCATCCAGCCATAAGGCCAGGGGTACACCCTAAACCCAACCCTAGGACAGGTTTGACTGTGAGGGCAGAAAAAAATTTGGATTGAACTGAAAGAGAAAAGAGGAGGATGGAAAAGTCAAGGGAAAAAGCACACTTTGAGAATAAACATATGTGCCATCCTATACCAGGGAGGATTTCAAAACTTCAGGGGCATCCCTAAATATACTGCTTAAAAACAAAAGGCTAAAGACAAGTCACCTTTTCCTCTCTCACATCAGGAAGACTGTGCTCTCAAGTGAGTACAGCTACTTACATGGGGGGTATAAAGGATTCAAGGAATGTCCCATCTCAACTTTAGGAAATCTCTGCAGACCAAAAATAAATATGCACATCAAAGAAATTCTTATTCTAAAATTAAAATTAAGACACTTTCTTTTTCTGGTCATCAGATTTCTGACTCCCTCCCCTCACCAAAGGCTTATCATTAACAGAATATATAGTTTATTTGGAAAACTAAAATATATTCAGTTCAAACAATCAGATTACTCTGGTCTCATGTCAGAGTTAGACATCTCATATCAGAAGGAAAGGTGGGTAGGAACCCAACTCACACTTCTGACATTTAAAATGATTGTGAAAGATTTGTGATTTGCAGTTATAGATGAAATGCCATCTTCCAGTCTCTCATAACAGAGAAGGGGCCTTAAATCTTCACTAATCAGTTTTATTGGAAAATAGCGATTTCAGACCAGAAAAATCTCTACTACAAGCAAGATATAAAAGCCAGTATCAGCAATCTGCAGGCACAAGGCAGGAGGGGATGGGAAACACCAAACCCTAGCTGCAAAGAGCCAGAGATTCCACTCTGGGAAAGACAGAGAGGAAATCCTTTCAATGGGAAACCACAGGAGTAGATTACTGTGATTACACTTCAAAAGCAAAGGCTGTGTCACAGAGACACATAATTGAGAGGAAAATGCTGCCCCTTGATCAGCGAAGTGGGGGGCAGGGGCAGTCCTGCTATATACTCTCCTGCATTCATAAAAAATAAAAATAAAAAAGAGGTAAAGAGCCATAAGAAAACTCCTCATCTCCATCCACTACTTATCTCTTTCCAGATCACTGGCCATGTTATAAACTGCCAGCCAAATGAAATGCATAGAAAGATGCAGGTTGGGGGCATCAAAGGCAAGGATGCCCAGCAGGCTTGTCCTTCTAAATATATTCAGAACAGCTAGCAGATTTACCACTTGCATATAGAGTTCCAAGCAAACGGAATTACGCCCCCAGACTAGTTGGCTATTGGAGTCTCTTGCAACTTCCTATTGAACCAAGGAAATCCATAATGACCCTCAGAGGTTGCTGAAATGTAACAATCTAGACTTTAAGGTGGACCTGGGCTAAAATGTCATGTAACCAAAAGTAACCGGCTTCATCAAACTCACAGATTAAACATAGTTGCAAATTCTTTATCTGACCACCACTGAGAAGAGAACAGTGAAGACTGGGCCAAGAACTCAAAACTTCTAAGCAGAGATATATCATTCACCAAAATGTACTACACTATGTGGCAGTGGCACCAAGAAAGAGAAACTTCATAATTTTCTTGAAATAAAAGTCCAACTGAGGAAAGCTCCACTTTCGATCCAAAGATACAGAAAGTAGGTGACCAAGCAGCAACCCTAAGGAGCCAAATTTAGTACTCAACAGTGCCAAGGACTAGCAAGAATCAGAATAGAGTGGGATGGGCCAGGGGCTGCCAAAACTGTGTCCATCAATCAGAAAGAAGTCTTGACCACCACTCGTTCTATCATCCTAAACGCCAACTAGTTAGGGCCAGTATAAACCTAGAGACACGACCTTGGATTCTGGACATTTAAATATTATTTCTTACTCCTTGTGGTTTCAATTTATTCCTGGCCAGATTTGTTGTATGACTTTTAATAATAACAATAAAAAAATGCATCCCTGGCTCTTTAACCAAAAGAACCCCCCTAATTGATTCCCACAGTAATTAACCTGCATTTTACCTCAGAGAGCGGTAGTTAAGGAAGTCGGCACTGCTATTTATAACTCATCTCAAATTGAGGGCAGACTGCCTAAAATCTAACACATCCCAGCTGTACTCCTGTTTGAACTGGGGCCAAGGGAATTTTTTAAAGCAATCTTGGCACCGAATGAATGACACCAACAGTATGAGAGCGCGAGTGGTTGTGTTGTGGTGACGTAGCATTGGAGGTGGAATGGGAGAGGGGGGCCAGTGTACTGTGATCCCTCTCGTGCACGCCTGCTGCTTGCTGAGTCCCAGTACAGTAAGCTGGGAACCGCCCACTGAGAGCCAAACACAGGAAAAGGCTTTTCCTGTGGAACGCCTTGAAGTGAGAAACACATGGCTAATCTGCATAAACTGGAAGCCACACCGCCCCTGCCAGGAAGGTTAGTGCTCGTAATCTCTGGCCATGAAGCTGGCTGCCTGGGAGGACTTGGACTGGCGCCTGATAACCCAGAAAGAGCCGAGAGAACAGATGGGTAAGGACCCCGGCAGAAAACAGCCCCAGGTCACGTGACTCGCCACATGGCCCCGCCAGCACAAACTATTGTCTGGCTGCAGAGCTCCCATACAAAGGCACCCGGCCTCAGCTTCCTGTGATTCCAGGGGCAGGCGGCAGCTGTTGATCCAGTTCCAGTATGGGACCCTCCCCTGTTCAGGAGCATTCCAGGCAGGGACAAGTATAAAAGTTAAAGCCTCTCCCAACCAACAGCTTTCAGATTCCTGCCAGCTCCACGTGGCTCGCTTATATCTTAGGAGTGATACCTTAAGACAAAATATGCTTCCACAGAAAGAACCACCCTTTGATACCCTGGTACACATGAATTGACCAGCATAAATCATTCTCATTGACCCTTTTCTCCCCAGCCACAGACATCTGTAACTAATGACCCCTTACCCTCCCCCCGCTTTTTTTTTTTTTTGCTTACCCAGTACATCGTGGCTTTAAAGACTGGTCACGGACCCCTACCCCAACTGAGGAGAAACTGCCCAGAAACCTGTTAGTTCTACCCCCAAACCAGGCCTAAAATGAGGACACACTACTTTCATTTTGTTTTACTTTTTAACAGTAGGGAAACGTGACTATTTATGTGACCTAGGACAATAAGAGATTCCTAACTTATTTAGTCTCACTAAGGACATCACTAAAGATTTCCTGAAGCTAAATTGGTGGCAGGAAAATATCTCATCAGATTATACCAACACCTGACCCAGAGAATCAAACCCACTCAGCCTATGTTTCTCTTTATTCATAACTCAGGAAGCACATCCCAGTTTTCTACTTCACAATTCCTTCATTCTAGTTCTGGTTCATTCAAGTTCTAAACAAATTGGTCATCTGCCTTTGGTGAGAAAGGAATCACCAACAACTAGTTTGCAACCCCAAAAAGAGTTTTTTATTTTGTTTAATTCTTTAAAGCTTCTATAAAGTTTCCAAACTGAATAAAAATAATCCAAAGTCAATGAAAAGTAGTTCTATCTACTGCATTCTGTTTACAGAAACCATTCTAGAAGATCTGGGCATGGTCTCTTTCGCAGACTAAGAGCCCATTTCAAAGATATCATCTGAAGCACCAGCCTGAACAAACCCCCAATAAAGGCTGTAACTAGACATCAGACTTGGGACCTTCCAACTCACGCTATCTCAAAACTAATTTAAAAAAAGGGGGGGGGGCCCTTGTTCTCTCCCGAGCTCAGAGATATATAGGCTACTGTGCTCTATACTTCCAGACCAGAAGATCCAGGGGAAAAATCACTAAGGTTAGAAAAAGAAAACCAAAAAGGGAAGAGCCATTGAATCGTCTAGCAAAAGTCAATCAGATTATGAGAGCCAACCATAATAACCACCTTACAGCTGTCCACCTAAAAGAGGCATGCCAGAAAAACCACAAGCAGGTGGCCAGTATTTCTTTACTTCTTCTTTGGTTCCAGAAAGAGCCCTTCAAATAAAGCAGCTAGAGCACCAAATTAATGAATTCCCCAACAAATGATAAAGTCCTTTTTTTCATCCAGAGCACTTTTATTAGTCACGTTTTACAGAGAATATGCTCTTCCTAAAACAATGAAGATCACTTTTTTTGTAAAAACCGAACTTAGCTAACCAATTTCTTCTTATTTCCAAGAAATTACGTAAAGCCTGTAAGGAAGCCAAGCAACTTCTTTGGAAAGAATTTCTCTTCAGGTACCATTTAAAACCCAAAGATATAAAAACAATAGAAAGGCCCCAAGAACACGATCAAACAGGAACCAAAATGCCATCTGATAAAATTACACATCCTCTTCTTTATAATTTTCGATCTCAAGAGTAAGGCAGCAGTACAACCTGGTGGAAGGAGTACTAAACTGAGAGGTAGAACACCTGGATTCCAATTCCAGTTCTCAAACCAACTTCCTGGAGGAGTGGTCAGGACAATTAACCAGGTTATACCTCAACCTCCTCAACCACTTAATCCAATCCTGCCCTCCAGATTCTAAATCAGCAGGTCTGGGGTGGGGGAAGAATCTGTATTTTTAATCTCAAGAAATTCATATGTCCAGTCTGGGAGCATTTGGGTTGCACAACTCTCCAAAGCTCCTCCCATCTCCAACACAGAGTGGTCATTAGCATTGAGATGCACGTTCATTTTCTTTAGCCAAACAATGGTCTGAAGAGGGCAGTGGCTGGCCAACAGAGTAAAACCAAAAAACCTGCCTCAGACTCCCAGATTCCCAAATGCACAGCACTTTCGGTCAAAGCCAAGCTTTCCCAAATTTCTATACCTGGTCCCTAGTTTTCCTGTTCACCTGAGCATGTTACTATATGCTTTGCTTATTTCTCTTGTTTACTATTTGTATCCCTGACTTAGAATATAAGTTGCAGAAAGGTAGAGATCTGTGGGCAAAACAAATTTTCCCACCCTAAAGCAGAAAAGGAAAGGGGACTGTAGGAGAGAAAGTGAAACTCTGAAGGCCTTGTAATTCCTACCCTCATTCCTGCTAAGAGGGAATGCTTTGGATCTACAGTAGTCCCCCTTATCCAAGATTTCACTTTCCAAGGTTTCAATTATCTATGGTCAACCGAGGTCCAAAAATATTACACACTCTGATATGATAGTTTGAGTATTCTGAGAGAAAACACATTCACATAATTTATCTATTTTATCACTAGTTATTGTTAATCTCTTACTATGTGTAATTTATAAATTTAACTTTATCGTATGTATGCATGAATAGGAAAAAACATAGTCCAGTTGGCCCCCTGTATCCGTGAGTTCTATATCCACAGATTCAACCAACCACAGATTGAAAATGTAGTTAGGCCTACAATGGTTGTATCTGTACTAATCATGTACAGACATTTTTTTTCTTGTCATTATTCCCAAACAATATAGTATAACAACTATTTGTATAGCAATTACATTGTATAAGGTATTATAAGTAATCTATAGATGATTTAAAGTATACAAGAGGATGTACACAGTTTATACGCAAATACTATGCCATTTTGTATGAGGGACGTGAGCACCCACAAATTTTGGTATCTTTGGGGGTCCTGGAACCAATCCCTCACATTTACCAAGAGACATCTCTATATATAGGGTTGGGTACTATCCACAGTTTCAAGCATTCACTGGGGGTCTTGAAATGTATCCCCTCCACAGATAAGGGAGTACTACCAATCAAGGCCAATCCTAGGCAGTGGTTTAAAAGCTCCGCCCCTGAAGTGCCTTCAACTTCTCAGTTTCCCCATCAACAGACGAGAGATAACAGTAGTAGCACCATCAGGGCTGAATGAGTTAATAAATTAAAAAAAAAAAAAAAAAAGAGAAAGAACAAACACTGTTCCTCAAATTAGCTGGACATGCTCCAGCCTCAGAGCTTTTGTATTCACAGATCCCTCTACCTGGAATATTCTTCCTTCTCCCAGACATTAGTATAGCTCACTCTTTCATGTCAAATACCACTTCAGTGTGACCTTCCCTGGTTGAACCCATCTAATATTTTAATCCTGCACACTCCTATACTTGGTCCCTGATTAACTTTTTTCTGAGCACATATCACTAACATACTACACGGTTTACTTATTTATCTTGTCTAATGTCTGTACCGTAGACTAGAATATAAATTCTAGGAGGTATATTTGTGTCTATATGTGTTCACGGCTATATCCTCTAGCACCCAGAATGTTAGCTATTATCATCCTGTAAGTCCCAAAGCTTAGAAACCAAAACAATTAAGGTCTGATCCACACATAAAAGACCAGAAGCCCAAAGTGGCCAACTAGAGTTAACTGACAATCAAATAAATTGAGGTTATATTTTTCAAAAAGGAAAAAAATACAGACTTTGACATCACTTTGATAAAGTCACTTCATCCCTTGGCACCAGAACCACCTGTAAAACAGGGATTAAAAACTGTTTAACAGCCAGGCACAGTGGCTCATGCATTTAGTTCCAGCTACTTGGAGACCTGAGGCAGGAGGATCACCTGAGCTCAAGATTTGAGACCAGCCTAAGCAACACAGCAAGACCCTGTCCCTAAAGTAATTTTTAAAAATTAAAAAAGCCTACAACTGTTTAACAAAGATACGAGACAGTTCAAATGATAAGTATGTGAAATGTTTGTTACAGTTCCAGTCCACAAAGCACACACACAACAGATGACTTCCCTTTCTCCATTCTCAGTAAGAGAAAAGGCACGAAAAGGCAGAATGGGGTTGAAAGCAGTTTCAAAATACCTACTTAAAAAACAGGACACCACCAAAAGGATTGGCCAATCCAAGTCTCAAGTACCACCTACTTTCAGTCTGTTCTCCCAGAGGAATTTGTTCAATAGCTCCTTCCAAGAATCCTGAGAGTACAGCCAATAGTTTTCAACTGGGGCGATACCAACCACTGAGAAATGTTTGGAAATAAATGTATGAAAGTGCCTTTTTTGGTTGTCACGGCAACTCTGTAGTGCTACTGGTATTTATCACCTGAGGAGCAAGATGCCAAATGTCCTGCAATGTAGCTCCACAAAAAGAGGTGCCTTGCTGAGAACAATGGATGCTAGCCCATTACACTTCAGATAGGTAACATCCTGTAAAACTTGACCCTAGAGCAGTGAAGGGAAAAGGACTAGGAACTGACCAGTACCCATCCCAAGAGCCCAACAGTACAAGGCCACCCACTAGCTAAGGTAAGCATAAACAAAAATTTATTTTAAAAAATAGTTGGAAGAAAATTTACCAAAGATGGAATTTTTTTTTTTTTTTTTGAGACAGAGTCTCACTCTTTTGCCCAGGCTAGAGTGAGTGCCGTGGCGTCAGCCTAGCTCACAGCAACCTCAAACTCCTGGGCTCAGCGATCCTACTGCCTCAGCCTCCCAAGTAGCTGGGACTACAGGCATGTGCCACCATGCCCGGCTAATTTTTTCTATATATTTTTAGTTGTCCGATTAATTTCTTTCTAATTTTAGTAGAGATGGGGTCTCGCTCTTGCTCAGGCTGGTTTAGAACTCCTGAGCTCAAACAATCCGCCCGCCTCGGCCTCCCAGAGAGCTAGGATTACAGGCGTGAGCCACCGCGCCCGGCCTACCAAAGATGGAATTTGTCTTCCAATGCATTTATTACTATTGTAATTGTATAGTTATTTGTGATTATTTTCTTACATATTTCTTCCCCACTAGAAGGCACTCCATGAAGGGAAGAATTATGAATCCTATGTTCTCAACATACTTACTACCTGATACATTATAGAAGCTCCGTATTTGTTGCATTAATATAAGCAACTAGCATATGGTAGAGGTTTTTCAAAAAAAGATTTTGCCATAAGACTTCTTATATTAGTGAGTCCCCAACTACTTTATTTTATTTTTTTCCTTTAGAATTTAGAGACTGAGTTCTCACTATGCTGTCCAGGCTAGTGTCGAACTCCTGAGCTCAACAGATTCTCCCACCTCAGCCTCTGTAGTAGCTGGGACTACAGGTGCTCACCACCACACCTGGCCCAACTATTTTATCTTTAAATTAGACATTTCAGCAACAGGACTGAGCAATTAAGTGAGATTTTAAAAGTTCTTATCCTGAAAATTCCTGAGAAATGGGAAATATGATCAAAGTCTAGGAAATCTTGATCATATGCAAAGAAGACAGGTTGGTATACTGCATCCCAGTACATGTTCAGAAATTTAAAACTTAAATAATGTATAGACCTTGTTATCCACATGAGGTGATGTAGGCTGACACCAGAAAAAGGTACTTCCTCCCACAAACCATTCTCTGGTGCTTCTACTAGGAAAAGGACTTTGGTGTGGATGGACCACAAGCCCAACTGAATGGAGACAGTTCTTTTGATGTTTTCTGCCCTACTTATTTGTCATTATCTATCATTAAGTGATATGGTACAATTAAGGAATACATAAAGAGGCAAGGATCCTGTAACCTTACAAACAGAGCTTCACCCAGGAGCACATATTCCAACTTTTCAGTAAAGGCAACACTGTTCTGAATCACACCCAGCTCCTCTTCAGTTTCTAAAACACTCCTCTCTCTTCCATATTAAACTGATTTGCAGATCAGTGCTCAAAAACAAATAAAAGTAAAGGCAAAAACTGCCCCTAGCCACAAAACTTCAAAGCGTCATTTGCTTTCTCTTTAAAAAAAGCTGTCATTTCCCCTAACTCTGAGCTTGGGCTGGTCTTGCATTAGTTATACAAAAAAGATCCTAAATTTCTCTAATAGACAGTTCTACATCCTGCCAAAGTCTTTTCTTCTATACTAAAAAAGGTATCTGTGACACATCACTGAGCTGTAGGGACTTAATTTACATGCGGTCAGGGATTCCATTTGTCATCATGCTTCTGCATCAGTCCCATCAAGTACTATATTTTGATAAAGACACCAGGAAGTAGCAGCAATGCCACTGTGTTGATTTCATTAATTTCTAGGGCTTCCTTGGTCTACTTCTCCAAAATACCAATCTTTCACTAGGTCCCCCTAAGTCCACTCTAACAGGCACAATGAAAAAAGTTAAAGAATGGCCCAGGGCACAGAGCCAACCTTATTAAGATTATAGTGCCTCCAAATCCTCAGGTTTTAAGGTCAGCAATTCCCTGAATGGAAAACCAGAGTCCTAAAAATTCTCTACCTCTTTTCAAAGCTTCAAAAGTATGTTGGCATGACCAACCTCCTCTGTACCACTGTCCAGACAATGTGTACGGGAGACCCTGGCTTCATGATTTATACCAGAAATACACAGGCCCAGACCAAAGTCATCAGCTGTCTTTTCAGAAGCTTACTGTCTCTCTTCATTTGTTATTTCTGGCCAGTATAATCAAATTGGGATAGATACTAAACTATAGAAATATAGCCAACATTTAACCCCTCTTCTCCTTACCCACCCACTCCTTGGTCTACACCTTGGCTCATATATTCATTTAAGACAGTTCTAGTTAGGGCACAGAATTTCCCTTTGGTGAATGTGTCTGGGTGAAAAAGCCCAGCTATCTCAATCTTATTTTATTTTAACCCAAAATACCATAATGAGACCACATATTGGTCACTTGAGGTTTTATGTTGGAGTTTTAAAGAAGCCAATTCAAAGCAGCACTGGGAAAACAAGAGGATTCAAATCATAAACTGGAAAGAAAAACAAGAATGTTACAAATCTGTCCTGGGCCAACAGAACCCCAAAACCAGATTAAGGAGGACTAAGAATCTGCATCCAGACCAAAGACAATAAACTGGAAAATGAGAAGAGGTAGAGACCACTTAGGAACTTGTTTGTTAGTTAGTTAGTTGGACATAGGCACTTCCTGCCTGTAGTTAGCCAGGCTATTCCAACAGAGTTTACGTAAACAGATACTAAAAATGTTCACCGAAATGATAATTGATCTGAAGGTCGTATAAATTGCATCTCCAGTCCTTTTAAATTGCATTTCTAGTATTTTAAAAGATATTTTACCAGCTCTGGTGTGGTAAAGTTACTGCGGTTTCCATGCACTTTGCGTTCTACTAACACATAGTTAGACACCAAAGGAGAATGAAAAAGGAAAAAAAAAACAGAGAAAATAAAGCTAAAAGGCAGAAGGATGATAAAGTGAGTTTAAAATACACACACGCGCGCACACACACACACACACACAGAACATAAGACTTCCTACTAAAGTATTCATTTGTACATACAAATATCAAATCACAGATTAAACTGTCTGCATACTGCTTCCTGGAAACCACTGCCTTCATTGCTGCTGGGTCACAGTGATCACAGCTACACTTTTCAGTCAGGAGAGAAAAGAGGCCTGGTAGTAGGATATTTGTTTTTAATGGGAGGGTTAGAGAAACCACATCAGGTTTTCAGAAAGCCCAAGTTGAACCAGAACACCGGTTCTCCACTTGGTCTTTCAGCTGTTAATGTTTATTACCTGACCATTTCAGTAACTTCCATTTCTGTGCTAAGCACAATCCTTATTAATTAAATCACACAACTAGAGACAGTTCTTAGCCCAAATGTCTACTCCTTAGAGAGGCCTCATTCACTCCAGAGATGGGGTGACTTGTCAGGAATCTATTAATACTTAGAGGCTTTATTTGCTAGAACTTCACAAAGGACACAAGGAAAGGAATTCACAGCAAAACTCAGGCTGGCCACTAAGGAATGGGGGATGAGGGAGGGAGAAAAGTCAATAAAGATGGCCTACAGATCACCAAAGATCCTGTTCTGGCCATCACAGGCAGAAGGAACATCATGGCATTTTTATTTCATTTTTTTAACGGACAGGGTCTTGCTCTGTCATCCAGGATGGAATGCAGTGGCATGATCATAGTTCACTGTAGCCTCAAACTCCTGGGCTCAAGGGATCCCTTCTGCCTCAGCCTTCCCAGTAGCTGGGACTACATGTGTGCACCACTACGCCGGGATAATTTTTTTCTTTTTTTGATGAAGATGAGGTCCCATCCAGGGTGCTCTCAAACTCCTGGCCTCAAGCAATCCTCCTGACTCTGCTGGGATCACAGGTGTTGGCCACTGTGCCTGGCCATCATGGCATTTAATTAGAGCTCCAATACTGACCACTAAGTGGCATTTGCAAGAATCACTTTGTGGCCAGGCACGGTGGCTCACGCCTATAATCCTAGCACTTTGGGAAGCTGAGGTAGGAGGACTGCTTGAAGCTAGGAGTTCGACACCAGCCTGAGCAACATGGTGGGACCCACTATCTACTAAAAACAGAAAAATTAGATGGGCATTGTGGTGCATGCCTCTAGTCCCAGCTACGTGGGAGGCTGAGGTAGGAGGATCCCTTGAGCTCAGAAGTTTGAGGTTGTAGTGAGCTAGGATGACACCACTGCCCCCTAGCCTGGGCGACAGAGTGAGACCCTGTCTCCATGAAAAAAAAAAAATCACTTTCTTAGTAAAGTTTACTGTGTTGGTCATACTTGCAGATCACCATAGTCAACATCCTAAAATAATCTTTTCCATCTTCATCAAACTCATAGGACCGCAAGCCCAGATTATATAAGAGAAATGAAAGGCACTGAGCCCTCAAGTCCTATAAACTCTGAAGGTAAGGGACTGGCATGTGAGCATACGACAAAAGGTAGAAGGCAGCTAACTGGAAGCCAGGAAGAGGACCCTCACCAAGAACCAAATCTGCCAGCATCTTGATCTTGGACTTCCCACCCTCCAGAACTGTGAGAAATAAATATCTACTGTTTAAGCCACCTAAGTCTATGGTATTTTGTTATAGCAGCCCAAACAGACACCCCCTCCCCTTTTGACCTTTGCTCCATCTAGTAACACTTCCATCATAGGAGGGGCACACACATAAAACATCAGTCTACAGTATAATTTAGAAGTCTGTCAAGTAATTCAGATATACCCTGCAGCCCAGATAAGTGTAAATGCCTAAATCTAGTAGTTCTCAAACTTGAGTGTGCATTAGAATTGCCTGGAGGGCTTGTTAAAACATATTGCCAGAGTTTTGGATTCAGCTGGTCTCCACTGAGGATTTGCATTTCTAAACAGGACCTAGTAATGCTGATGCTGGTGGCTGAGGACCACACTGAAAACCCCTGCACTAATTACTAATTCACCTCTTGAGCTAGAACAGGCACTTAGTAAACTTTGCATTTTTGTTTTAAAAAAACATTAATAGCCAGGCATAGTGGCATGCACCTGTAGTCCAAGCTACTTGGGAAGCTGAGGCAGGAGCATCACTTGAGCCCACCAGTTTGAGGCTATAGTTCCCTATGATAGTGTCTGTGAATAGCCACTGTACTCTAGCCCGGGCAACATAGGGAGAAATGTCTTTAAAAAAAAAAAAAGTTTTTAAAAAAGCATTAATGTATTGTGTTAGCTTCGGCAGCACATATACTAAAATTGGAACAAAACAGAGAAGATTAGCATGGCCCCTGCACAAGGATGACACACAAATTCGTAAAGTGTTCCATATATAAAAGAAAAGAAAGGAAAAGAAAAGAAAAGAACAAAAGCATTAATATAACTGAGATGTAGCTAAGAACTATGGGATACATTTTTAATTCAGTGAAGACCAACACTGTCTTTAACCACTCAATTCTATCCCCCTCTCAAGCAGGGGCCTCTACCAATCAGGAGTAATATTAGGATTTTATTTGACAAACTAATAGTACTTTCACATATCTTATTCAATATTCACTACAGCCTGCAAGGTAGATATTTTTCCTCAGTACATAGTTCAGAATTAGAAAAGTTAAGTGACTCGTCTAAAGTCATAAAATTAAGTCCTCTATGAAACTTTGAATATGGCGCTTAACTTTATGCATTCACTTTCCCAAAGTGGCAAATTAAGACAATCATCCCTGTCTCTCCAGCAAGTGCTTCGAGTTTCTGGAAAGTAAAATCAGTGCAAATATTGTCATAATGCAAGTCACTCTCATGTGGATCAAAGTGAAGGACTCTATCTTAGAGCCTGAATCCCACTCCCAACCCCAAAAATCCCTCTTGAGAAAGGAGGCTATCTAAACCTGAATTACCAAGAGTTTCACACTCCTGAACTAATGCTGGACCAATCTGTGGACTCCACCACCTTAGGACCAGAACAGAATGAGCAAAGCACAAGAGAGAAAAACATATGTATTTGCCAGAGAAGACATAATAATAAGCATCAACTAATTCCCAGCATTTCTGCCCAGGTGACTTATTCTCTAAGGACAACAGAAAGCCTTAATGTCTGCCCCAGAGAGGGGAAATCACTGGGCAAGAAGAGCCCAAAGACATATTGGTTTCCTCCAAAAGGCAGCACTCAGCATGATGTAGCCTTTAACCCTCTACTACATGGGTGAACTTATACTATCCTTAAAGTCAAAGTACACCAGGCTTGAGTCAGTTGAGAGTAAATATCTGGGCCTAAATGTACTCATGCCCGGCAAGCACATTGTGACCTCAAGGAAAACAGGAGGAAAAGTAAAAACACCAAGCACACAGCAAATGTTTTTAAATGGCTGATTATCATACCGGCCACCCAAACTCCTCTGCTGCTGTCATATTGGTGCTAGATCTTGGGGAAAATGGGAGTTCCTTTTAACAGAGATGCCTATAAACAAGCAAGCTGAAAGCTAACAAATTTGAGAGAAAAGCATACAAAAATCTTGGCTGCTGGTGATGAGCCACAGAAAATCATGAACGTTCCAGTGCCAAGGGAGGAGGAAGTCTAATATCTAACATTGCAGACTTGGGAACATAGAAGCAACAAAGCCATAAGGAAGCCCAAATGCAAAAAAGACAAAAAAGGCACATAGCACATTTCCTCTTCATATGGGTGGCAATTCAAGCAAAGCTTTGGGCCTGCAGAGCACTTACCACAGTACCCGAAGCCCCTCAGTATTTAACATCAACATAACTTCCTGGAGGGCAACAAAAATCTGTCCCGGATTACTGGGTGATTTCTAATATGTACCATAACCAACACTAAGTCAACATTTTAAGGATCAAATTTCCTACTCTGCAGCATGTTGGAATGCATTCTTGGCATTAGACTTCTTCCCATTCCAGTCCACCCTTAGAAAATGCAGAAGCCACTAGGAAATAAAGACTCAACCTGTCCCAAGACAATATTCCAGCTATGCATAAGTGACTAACAGAAACAAATAGAAGTTCACTCAGATGTCCCTTCACATTCAGTAAACAACTAATTTCATCCATTTAAGTGGGAGGGGCAATTTTTGTGACTACTCAAGGTAATAAAGTCAATGTTCACCCTAACTTAGATTCCTCTAAAACCTAGAATTGGCTAAGAAGTTCATCACAAGCCCCTAAACACCTGCTGTCCATGGCAGGTGAACTATCGTGACCAATTCTGAGTTACTAAAAAGCCCCTTTTGTAAAATGCCAAAATGACAAGGCAAAAAAGAAGTTGGAAGCAATATTTCTAAACCAGAATCTGTGTTCAAGACTCCATACTTCTACATACACTGGAGCAGTGTAACCCATCCTCCTTTTCCAAGTGAAAGCACTGTGGCAGCCTGGCACTGGACACCCGATGCATCCTCAGCTGTTAAGCATCCACTGATGGTCCTTGACAAGTGCCAGACCCAACCACACATGGACCAGTAGGTAACGAGAAATCCAAATCACTACATTTCAGAGGCTCCCTAAGGAATAAGCATGTGTTTGCAGCATTTATGAGCTTCTCGGCCACAGCCACTCTAATCAAAAACAATATTAAAGGCCACTTCTATGAATAGATAGGCAAGATGCCTATGTGCAGGCTTACCCAACCCATCCATCTTAATATAAAGTCTAATCCAAGCAACTCAGCTTGAGCACAGCTCCCAGCTCTTCAGAAATAACAGCGGCCTAAGAGTCCAACAGGTCTTTGTGACTCCTGTTTTGTTTAAGAAAGGTCAACTAACTCTGCCAAGGAAGAAAAAGTCCAGGCTCACCAACAAAGTTGAACCATCCCACCACTGTAGAGCTGTCCAGGGCACTCTGAAGATGACATGACCTTCCTAACCCAAAATTACTTCAAAAGAGCCCCTGAATTGTCCAAGAACTTGGCGGGTTGTACCAAAGGCCCTACATGACCACAGGAACCACTAAGACCCTGGAACCACTCTTTTTCAAGGAATTTTATGGTTAGAGTCCAAATTCTCAAAGTCTTTGGAACAATGAGACAATTACAGGCCTCGGGATGGATGTGCAATATGGATTCTATAAAGCCCATGGAACTTAGAGTAGCATTATGAAAAGGCAAACTAATATTAATCTTCCTCTCCTTGAACATTTAGCTTCACAAATCATGCCTCCGAAAAGCTGTCCCAGGTTAACCCTGCGCAATTCTGATTGAACCTTATTCTCTAATTCCTTCAGCCCATATAGTTTGGTATACATCCATTTATAAAACCTTGCTTTGCAAGTTTTTCAGATGTGTGCACGTAAGCATGTTTCCCCAAGAAAACTAAATTCCTCTGAAGCAGATATTGCCTCTACCTTTTAAATTCCTTCCTAGTACCCAGTTGGTATTATTACATAGGGCCACAGGGCTATTTCCCACCCCCATTGGAATCTCTAGATCTCCCTGACTTAGAAATGATGCTCTCAACAAGTCTGAAGTTCTAATAACCTCACCCACCACCATGATACTAGGGAAGACCTGCACAATACTGAGCAAAACCACTGTCAGTATCAACCCAAGTTTTTGTATTTTAAGACAAGTTGACAGCCTTTGGTAAGTTAGCTGAACCCAAAAATTATGGTCAGGGCCATAATTACATTCATATCCCCTGGTATTGTATAAACAGCTAAGTCAAAAAGGCACTTCCAGAGGCCAAGCATGGTGGCTCACACCTGTAATCCCAACGCTTTGGGAGGTCAAGGCGAGAGGATTGCTTGAGGCCAGGAGTTCGAGACCAGCCTGAGCAACATAGTAAGACCCTGTCTCTACATACAAAAAAGGACACTTTCAGACTCTGGTCTTAAATGCAATTCTTGTGGGGGAAAAAAAAAAAAAAACTGGTTAGAGTCAGTAGATTTAGTTTAAAAAGATACCTTGAGAAGGTAAATCTGGTTATCTTACAGGACCACCAAAGTAGAGTACCACAGGCAGACAGCTAAAATATTCACAGATTATTCTTCTTCCTCCATAAAAATAACGTGTCACTGAAGGAACTCAGGTATGTTTTTAATCCTAAAATGGCAATTTCAAAAACAAAGATTCTATCTGCTCACATTACCCTTCAAATAAGATTTAGTGAGTCCCCAAACATTTGGACTTTGTACTGATCCAGGAAATGGGGTTAGGGGTATTAATTTTAATATGTATAAATGATACACTGAAGTCCAATAAAAACTACATAAATAACTCTAGCCCTTGGGTGGTGGGCTTATATTCCAGAGAGCAACAGCAAAACAGAGGCTGAGGATGACACTGAAGTTACAGTATCTTTTTTTTCCTTTCTGGTATTCCAAAAATGCAAACCCAACCCAAAATACATCTCACCAAACTACAACCCTTTCTGAAGGAGCAAGGCTTTAAAACTCAAAAGTCTCATAAACCAAGTTTTGGAGCATACTTACCTTACTATTGAACCTTAAAACCTTTCCAAGCTTCTGTTTATTTTCACTAAGAAACTGCAACTGATTTTTAATAGGGCACCACATGCCCTGAACTTAGCACGGAGCCAGGGCCATGGAGGCTTCACTGCCAGGGCAGCATCTTTCCACTTTAAATCTTTTTTAGATCACTTCTTATCTCCACACTCCCTGGCCCCTAGCACTACCATCTTCCCTATCCCCAAGTCTTTTTCACCAGTGTTATTTCACTCTACCACATGAGGAGACTAGCATTATCTTTGCTTGAAAACTGTTTATTAATTTGCCTGTCAAACATTCTATGGAGCCGTTTACATCTTACTACAGAAACCTCCTGGGTACATATTGACAGCTCAGCAAGTATTTACACAAAGCTCTGAAACATTTGGTTCCTTTAGAGACGAAGAAGATGCTGTGTCAAGCAGAGAGTTATCAAACACCTTTCCCTCTCTACCTTTTTCCTTCCTTTATGAAGAGAAGCTTCCTTCTAGCTCACCTCTAATATGCCTAAATTATACTTCTAAACTACTAAGCCAGGAGAGGAGAGAATGGAAATTCAGTGTGCTGGAGAAGAGAAAGAACAGCATTTCCAGGACCACATGCAAACCACACCACATAGTTTTTTTAAAACCATGGGTATGAGAACAGACAAATGCATCTATGAAATTGACCCTGAAACAACTTTTCCTGTTCCAATCTCAGGAACTTTTGCTCCCTCTCAGCAAAACTTACAGGGCAAGTCCAGGCACTCAGATTACAACCAACTGCCCAAACCAGACCTAGACCTGCCCCAACACCAGAGGAGTCTGGAGAGCTTAATGCTCTACCTCTCTACCTCCCTACCCTCCCAAAAGAGGTGGAATGTTAACACTGAATTTATGAATATCCACTTCTCACCCCACCCTTACCCCTCCAAGTGTAAAGCTCCTGGGGATCTTGAAGCACCTATTTTTCAAGTCTTGCTTTAATGAAGTCTACCTAACTTTTCAATTACTGTTCAGTGTTTTAAAACCACCAGCCAGGTGGAATGACTAATGACAAACAGATTAAGTTTCGAGGCAATAGTCTGGTACAGCTTTTTCTGCAAAGGGCCACAGACCATTGTGGCACTCAACTGTTCAGAGTTTGTTCCTGTGAATCCTTGGGACATAACAGCCTTAACTTCCTTAAGCCCAGGAGAAGAAAGATGGTCTCAAAACCCCTGACAAATAGACAGGAAGGAGCTGCCCTAATAACAAGCCAGTTATAGAAGCACAGATGGATGTGTAGCATCAGAGTAAGAAGGTCACGCAGATCACCAACTTCATTTTACTGATGAGGAGAAAACGAAAAACAGAGAAGGCAAATGACTTGCCCGGTGTCACACAGCTTAATCTGGAGCTGCATGTAGAAACTAAACTTGCTCTCTCCTCCTCCTCTTGTAATTCCTGTGCTCTTTACCCTTCATCACTATGCAACACACAATTCAGCGTACATCAGTAATGATAATGACCCATCCAAACAAGGAAAAACTCAGAGATAAAAGCCACAGGGAATCAGGACTCCATTTCAGAGCCCCAGGTATAGCTCACTGGCAGGAAAGAACTATTCAGTGCCAATTTATTTTGAGTATCATATTTTAACCGTATCTGCATGCTTCAGTTGCTTCTAGAATTTTGAGATTTTAAGCCAATCAATAAACCCTTTGGGGGGTGGGAATAGGAAAGTGTCCTGCCCATTACTTTGTTAGCCAATTCCCACATTTTTAAAAACAATTCACTAACCTCTCTGCAAAAGATCTACAGTAGACATCACATCCTACAGGAATCAATCCAACATATGAATGTTTAAAGCAATCCAAGCCATCTTGTTACAGCAGGTGCTGCTTGTCATGATTACTCTGTGTCACACAAAAAGGAAGGGACCTAAAAAGTCCTCACAGGGTCTGATGCACAAGAAGCCAACCTTGGTTCTGGCTGCTTTCTATCTTCTCACACCACCATCTCAACCCCAGTTCTCTCATGAACAGCAGAGAAACATGAAACCCCCACAACTAAAGTGCCATCTCAGTGTGGTTTTCCTGGTCCCTCCTACTTGAGAGAGCTCCAAGAGTCCTGTATTTCAGCCAGCCCAGAATTTCTGCCAGTAGGCATCCCCATAATAAATCCAGGATTCCTGTATCTGTTTCCCAGGAGTCGGAAATATCATTTGATACTTCCATAGCAGAAACAGCCAAACTTCTACAATCAAATCCAACTTGATTCCGGACTACTAATTGTATTTCATTTTTTACCTTGATAAACTGGTACTACTGTCAAGGTATTACCACTAAAGTCATCCCAAGTAAAAACCCTTACATTAAATCCAAGTGCACAGGTAACCTAAAACGATTTCATCAATATCAGGACCCAACACCTTGAGACACAAGTCTACTTATAAAAAGGGATAAAGGAAAAGTTTGTCAGCTGGTATCTTCTCAGCTCCTGTGAAAAAGACATATCCACAATACACGCACTTGCCTAATCTTTATTAAAAAAGTCAGAGTCAAGAGAACATTATCACCTTAGCTGCGTTAAGTCTTTGCAAAATATTCTTAATATAAGACTAGGTCAGAGAAAGAAGGAAGAGCAAGACCCTATCATTTAAGAATGCTTAAGAGCAGGGCATCCTGGTCTGAGAAGAGGGTTATCCTCAAGCAGCAAAGAAGAATTCAGAACAAAGTTTATGCACCTAGACTACTGCCACACACCTGAAGAAGCCCACAAAACTAGAAGTTGCACTGTTTCTTCCACAAGTGAAGGCTAACCAATCCATTCCCTTAGTCTCCAGGGAGTAGGCAACTGAACTAAAACTAAATAGGATTCTATGTTGTGTGGAGGGCCGGATCTAGTGATATTAAAAAAGATCGGAAAATTCATCCTAAGGCAGCACAGACAGGCTTCTAAACAGGAACTGTATTTATTTTCCTATCATTTACCCAGGACAGAGTATAGTACCTAGCATGTAGAAAATGTTCAATAATGTAATGACTGAAAAACAGAAATCAATGTGGCAAAAGTTGGTTTTGTTTTTTTTTTAAAGTTTACCTAAGTATCCCCAAACCATTAGAATTCAAATCAATTTTGCTTTCAAATGAGCCTTAACTTACCCCAAATTATTTCCTCTATTAGTTTTCAGCCAAAACAAAACAGAGGGAATGAGGGGAAGCAGTTATAGATTATAGAATGACCCAGAGACAAGAAGATGACCTCTGTCAGATCAGAACCTGGGCTGGAAAAAAAAAGAAAAAAAGAGGATGCTGTCTCCTAAGACAAAACTTATTCTCCAGACACTAGAAAAACAATTTAACATTCCCCTATTTCTTGCCCAGATGCAGAACGTCATGGAAGATGTGGAATCAAGGCACAGAGCTCCAAGCCCACCATCTAACACAGCTATTTTCAAAATTTCCAGCTCAATGGAAAAGCAGAAAAGTAGCTCTAGGATGGGGAGGGAATACAACCAATTAGGCCATCTAAGTGAACAAAATCTCCTCCAAGCACAAAGGTACAACCGCTGGGGGGGAAGGGGCCACGATCAGAGCTTTGCTTTTCTTTGAAAACATACATGATGACTCCATAGAATACCCAATATTCTGACCAAAGGACTGAAGACAGAGTATGGTGATGAGGGAAGAAAAGCAAATAAAATAAAATAGAACAGAATGTATAAAAAGGTACGTGAAAGTTACAGTTTGTAAGCAAATCTTCCCAAGATATCTTTATATCTTGGAAGACAGGAATAAATGGAACATACATTAAAATGGCCAATCTCTATTTCAAAGCTCTAAAATGACTGATGACAAAACAGAAAACTAGCCTTTTTTACATGCCAGGATCAAAAGATAAATTTCACCAAACCAAGTCTTTAGGAGAAAAACGAAAGTCCCTCTCAAGACCATGAAATGTATCAGCTTCCTTTTAAATTAAGCTGCTATCCCAAACTTCAATTAAAAAAAGAAAGTGTTAACAAGATTCAACATGTAAACAAAGAATGAGGCCAGCCTTCCTTAAAACAGAACACTTGAACCTAATATGAAATTCCCTCAGAAAGCTCCCAGTTCTAAACAAACAAAAAAACGTTTTCTGCCCCCAATAAAGATCCCACATTTGCCACTCAATAAAAAGCCCAGTAAAATAATTTCAATACTGCAAAGCGAACACTGTCAAAATTACTTAAGACAAATGCATCTTCAGAGCCATCAAAGAAGTCATTTATATCATCGGGAAAGTCACAAAACCAAAACAAACAGCAAACCCATTGTAGAGAAAAAAACTCAGCTACTGTTCTGACAACACAGAATCCATTTCAGGCTGCATAAAACATAACAAGCAAAATAAATCCAAGGTACAAGCAAAATGCCATTGCCTCCTCTTTTGTTTCGGGCACAATGTAACAAGGGCAGCCTGTCTGGGGCCCTGCTCCTGCTGATACAGTATTGCCGCTTAAACCTCCCTCCTCAAGGTCACAGCCAATTTCAGCTCTGGAATAAAAGCAGATAGTGGGAGCGATGGTTTGGGTTATCACTGGCAGAAAAGCAGAGTGTAAAAGTTTATGAGCTCATCAGGATTGTTGTACCATTACATCAGAGGCAATTATAAATGGCCAAGAGCAGGAGATGGGGAGCCAATCAGATCACAGATAGGATGTCAACCTAAGACCAACTGTCTCCTGGCTTTGACAGAAGGATTTTACCTCCATAATTCAAATCCCAAACCAAAGCAATCTGCACTTACTACTCCAATCACTCAGCTGTTTACCAGGACTTCCAGGGAGAAGCCCAGGCCACTGGGCCAGCGAAGCCCAAGACAGGAGATGGCCCAGGCTGCCCTGCGTGAACCACAGCCGGCCTCTAGCTGCCCCCAACCAGGTCCCTGCCCTCCCTCGAGGTCCCCACGAGCTCGAGGGGCCCCTCCTTGAAAGCACAGATGCAGGCGGCCTAGAGGAAGGCAAGGGGACAGAGAGGAGCGGCAAGTGAGCAAAGAAACGATCACTCAACTCCCAAGCTCCTACCACTGCCTACACCCCTAACCTGCGCCCCCAACACCCCCTTACCCTGGGCCTGGCCCTTTCCCACACACACTGCCCCGCACCCCCGGGAAGACCCCCGGAGTTCGAAGAGACCAAGGGAGAGGGAGAAGAGGAGCAGACACCTCTGGGAAAGTCCGACACAAAGGCTGAAGGAGAGAAGGAGAGGAAGGCAGACAGGCAGCCATTTTAAGAGAGAAGAGCCAGACAATGGCAGCTCCCCAGCGCCGGGGGCCCGGGACTGAGGGAAGCCCACGGCTGTGGCCCACTCCCCACAGCCGCCACCCACCCCGAAGACCACACTTGCCCCAGCCCCCTCCCTCCTCAGCTGTGTACCTGAGGGGTCCGGGCGAGCGGCTGCCCCCCGCCACCGCTGCTCCCGGGGCTCATGGGCGCGTGGTGGCTCCTTTGTTGGGCCCCTCCCGAAGCGGCCGCCGCCGCCGCTGCCGCCGCCGCAGCCCCCCAACACTGTGAGGCCATGTCCGCCGGGCCCTTGGCTGCGCCCCCGTCCTGGGGCCCGCCGCCGTAGTCGCCCCCGGGGTAGCCCTGGTAGCCCCGGGCCGAGCTGGGCGACGTGAGCAGTTGGTTGAGGGTGGGGGTGGCGGTAGGCTGGGGGGTTCCCCCGCCGGCCGCTGAGGGGCCGCCTCCCCCCATGGCCCCGAAGCGCTGCTGAGCGAAGGACGAAGACGACGAGGAGGCGGAGGCGCTGGAGGAGGGAGGCGGCTTGGAGCCGGCGGCCGCCGCTGCGCCGGAGCCCGGAGTGCCACCTCTCGGGGAGCTCAGCGCGTAGGCCTGGGGGGGCGGGGGGTAGGCGCTGCGGTTAGGGTAGTAGGAGTTGTACTGGTGGTTGGGGAAGCCGTGGTCGTGCGAGTTCTGCTGGGGCCCCGCGTAGGGCTCCAGGCCCCCGCCGCCGCCGCCGCTCTGCAGCGCTGCCAGGCCAGGGCTTTGTTGTCCGCCATGTTGTTGGTGGAAGACGGCGGCCGCCGCGGCGGCGACCGCAGACGGGCTCCGGCCGTAGGGCTGCCCGAAGCCGTACGCTGGGGGCGGCAAGGCGGCCGCGGCTGAGTGAGGAGGCGCCCCCACCCCATCGCTGCTGCCGCCACTGCCGCCGCCGGGCGGCTCCGTGAGGTTATTGTTCAGGGCGGGCCTAGGGCCCGCGTTCCCGTTCGAGTTCTTCAGGTCCGGCTCCGCGCCGGGCCCGCCGCTGCTGCCGGCTCCGCCGCCGCCGCCACCCCCATTGCTCTCGGCCCCGTCCTGCAGCTCCTTTCCCAGCGGCTGCGGCGGCCCCACGGTGGGGCCCTCGCTTTCCTGCCCGGCGGCTGCCTTCATTTCCCCGCGCTCGGCCGCTGCTGCCGCCGCCTCGCCCCCCGCCTCCTCCCGCTGCTGCTGCTCGGCTTTCTTCAGCTCCGAGGGCGGCGGCGGCGGGTTGCCCAGGCTGCTGGCGGCGGCGGGGGCGACCTGCGCGGCCATGATCCCCGCTGTCTCGTCCGCGGAGAGACCCGGCCCTGTCTTCGTCTTCTCCCCCCCTCCCACCCCGCCCCGGGGCCGAGTCCCCCGGGCTGCCCTCCCCACCC
>NW_012147941.1:2520502-2521489 GCF_000956105.1 Propithecus coquereli
GGGACGGGCGGGCTGGAGGGCGCGCGGCAGCAGCCGGGGCGCCGAGAGGTAGAGTCGGAGCGCGGGCCGGGCCGGGCGCCCTGCCTCCCCTCCCCGGCCGCGGCTCGGGCCGAGGCTGCTGCGCGGCAGCGGGTGGGCGAGCAAGCGGTCGCGGGACTGAGCGGCTAGAGCGCCCCACTCTCCTCCGAGTCCCCCTCACTCCGACACGAGGCTCAGCACTGCCATTTTACCCAGCGCCGTCGCGGCCGCCTGACAAACCCGGAGTGGAGAGCGGAGCGGGGGCAGGCCGTGGAACGGACTCGCTCCCTTCCCCTCACAAAGGAGGAGGGGAGAGAACGAGCCGCGGCGGCGGCAGGCTCTCAGCCGCTTTCGCTCGGCAGCGCCGCCGCCGAAGGCTTCGGAGAAAACCCGGCCCGGAGCTCGCGCCTCTCCGGAGCCTGTGCCGCCTCCCTCACAGCGTCCCTATCCTGGTCTGTCCCCTCCCGGCGGTTCCGAGGGGAGCGGGCAGCGTGAACTTTACCCGCGGCTGCAAAATTGGCCTGAGCCCGAGACCGCGGCCGCCTCGGCCCAGGCCTGACCCCCTGGCAGCGGGCCTGGACTGTTGGCTACTGCTTAGCACCTCTACAGCACTTTTCTTCTTCAAAGCCTGCTACAGACTCACTCTAAAGACCCAACTAAAATGAGCTCTGCTTTTCATCCCCTTTAGGCAAGCCCAAAGGAATGACTGATGATTGTTCGGACTATCCGTTTTCCTGCTTGCCTGCCCTCATTAGCAGGTCCTCACAAGGCCCTGGGAGCATGAGGTCCTGATTATCCCCATTTTACAGAATTGAAAGGAGAGGGGAGGGGACTACCTATTACTGAAAGTCAGAGGGCAGAGGAGGGTGGCTTTAAAAAGAAGTGGAGGCTGGGCGCGGTGGCTCACGCCTGTAATCCTAGCTCTCTGGGAGGCCGAGGCGGGCGGATTGTTTGAGCTCAGGAGTTCGA
>NW_012147941.1:2521864-2536210 GCF_000956105.1 Propithecus coquereli
TATATATATATAGGCGGTCAAGTTGTGAAAAAATACAGCAATGGGATCAGAATATCAAAATGGATTTTAAATCAAAGCTGGTCATCTCACCATTGATTTAAGGTGGTAGCCACTAAGGCTGCTTTGAGGGTACAGGACAGTCTTCTAACAGGACAACCCAAGCCCCATTATCACTTCCTAAGAGAACTTACTTCACAATGACCAATAGCCCCAGTCTCTAAAGACAAAACCTTGTAAGACTGAAAACAACTCAAAAAAGAGGCTCCAGGGACTCAAAGAACCTGAGTGTTCAAACAAACCACTGCAGAACAGGGATGCAGCAAATGGAAATCATTTTCTCCTTAAAGAGAAAAAAGGCACAGTCTAACAGTCTGCTTCACTTAGTAAGTGAAGGAAGCTACTCAGATGTATTTTCTATCCTGCAGTGTAAAGATTCTTTAAAGTTTACCATTACATACTAAGAGACCCGATTGAGCTAGAGTTGGGTATAAGGCCAGGTTTATCTGAAAAGATCAAGGCATGCATAGAAAACTCCAGTGTTGTCCTGATCTACAGGCGCCACCAAATCCCAGCAGTGGCCTTTTTTTCTTCCAGCTAATTTGGAATGCTCTGACATGACAGGCTACGAAAGCCAGAGGGGATTCCAGCTCTTCACTAGACCCAAGGCTGCCTTGGGCCAGTGTCCCTAGACACCTGGGTCTCTTTTCCCTCTCAGATTTTATAAATGAAGACTTCATAGCCATGTCTTACAACTTCCAGATTGTGCAGGCTCCTGGAGTTCCAGCCATGTCGCTGATCACCATGAATAATTCCAAAAGCCTGAACTCATTTCTACCTCCAAGAAAATTTAGAGCATCCTACACTAAAAGGCAAAACCTTCCTGTCAATCTAAGAGTGGTGAGGTCCAAAAAAACTCACAGCTTTACTTCCCCACAAGCCAAGAACCAAACCAGCCTACCAAGAACATCCCACTGACAGGTGTGGGCCAGTGCCCTCTTTTACTCACAGTCCTTAGGGGCACCAACTCTCCCGGTGCATTAGGTCCTAGAAACCAAATTATAGGCTGCCTCATAAATAGAGCTTGGCTATTTAATCAACTGCCTCTGAGCTGGCAAACAGTCCTGAGTCCTGCACACAAATGAGGAATTTTTTACATGCAATTACCCTGCTATTTTCTTCAGAGCTGGGGTGTAATGGGAAACCTGGAGCCCAGAGAAAATCTGGAAGCCCGAATGGATTTGTCGCCAAAGAAAGCCCTCACTCCCTTTCTTTAATGGCTGTGAAATATGGAAAGCGCCAAAATCTCTTTCCCTACACGTGGGCACGCTGTTTTGGAAGCAGTCACCATTTTCATCTAGCAATAGGTGAAGTGCACAAAATATATGCACCTGGGGGAGATAATGTGCGATTTCTTCTTTCCCACCTTTTTTTTCCCCCGAATCCTTTAGGTTTCAAGATCTTCCACTCCTACTGTTAGAGCCCCACACCACTATCTCAAGGTCTGCAGCGCTGTGGGAACTTTCTTAGAAACTGGCCCACCGGCTTTCCCTAAGGGCAGTGACACCGGGAAACGGGGGAGGGGAGGAGCTAGGCACGTGGCTGGCCCGGGCAGCGAGACCCCGGCTTGGGGCTGTGGGTCCTCCCCTCAGTGGAGTTTTTTCCCCCACGGCCCCTGCCTTTTAACCCCACACCCGGCAGCTCAGGAATCCCGGCGCAGATTGGAGAACTAGGACTAGGATACCGCTACCCTCGCGAAAGCGCCTCTGCCACCAACAGCCTGATGGCAAATATGGACTGAATCGTTGACATGGAAACCGGACTAAAGTCTCGCTAGCTCTCCCTCACAAGAGAGTTCTTATCGCCGTCCCCGACAGTACGGCGCTTGGCAAACGCGGACTGGATCTGCGGCCCGGAGGATCAGGTGGAGTTTCTGGGCGCATTAACTCCAGCGGCAGAGCAGCCAAGGAAGGGGGGCAGGGCTGCCAGGACAAACGGGCTGAAAATGGCAGAGGATGTGCTCTCATTTCATCCAGCTGCACAGTGTGCATGGATTGGGCCCGAGAATAAGGGAACAACCTATTAAAATCCACACAGTGAACCGCAAAATGTGGAACCGAGGCCTGGACGGTTTGCTAGGAGAGAGAAACGTTTGCAGGGAGAACAGCCCTTCCTCTCTCGCTGCTTGCTTCCCCTAAAGGTCTGAAATAACAAAACTCGACAAACAAACAAAAGATCGAGTTCTGCTCCTCGGGGCTCCTTCCTAGCCCCACTCCTTGTCGGGGAAGACGTTTTAAGCCCAGGGACCCTCGTGAGGGTTGGGTTGGGTTGGGTTCCGAACTAAGGCGTGGAGAATCGGTGGAGCGCCGGGTGGTGGCCCCCACGCATTCCCGCCGCAGCGAACCAGCAGACACCCAGCAGAGCTCTCTCGAGTGCGAACTGGAGCTGCGAGTTTGAGCAAAAGGGCAACTATGTCAGTTGACGGAAGCCAGAAGCAGAGTTCAAAGCCTGGCGTGGATTTCCGTCAGGAGCTGTCTGTTTCTTAAAGTTTGTAACTCCGTGTTAAGAAACAGCCCCAGCGGAGGCTTTGGGATCAGTGTGAAAGTCTAGCACTGCCATCTGACAGCGAGCTGCAAAACTTTGGGCTGCATATTAAGCGAGGAAAGTGGATTGAAGCGAGAGTCAAGGCAATTCATTATGTTACCGGCTCCCAGACGGGAGCTGTAAAATACGAACTGGATCGACACGGGGAAAAATGGAGTGGAGTCTGAATGGCGCTCAACAGATCTTCGCGTTGAAATGTGTCTGCCAAGGACCTAGAAATCCCAAAGGAGCAAGCCAGGAGGCATTAAGCTTGGTGAATGCTCAACAACTGCTTTTCTAGATCCTTTTCCCACTCATCTCAAAGTCTTAAAATAAAAAATTTGAGGGAATTTACATTTCAGAATAATGATAAAGAACATATTTTGAGAAATGTTAATTTCTGAATGAGACTTTTCACAAGAGTAGGTATGAAAAAATAGCCTTAGGCATAGGTCAACTAGCTTAGTTTGTACCAAAATAAAATAAGAATACCCTCACCACCACCTCCCCCAAAACTAAAATCAAAAATAAAATAAATAAATGTTCAGCCTGGTCTGGTTTATGGCAGGTTTCAAACAAAATGTAACACTCGGGCAATCTAACATGAGGAAAAGGTACTAAGGCCTTCACACTCTAATAGTACATCCTCCTCATTCACTATTCTCACTGGTGAGCTTGCTATTTTTTGGAGAAGACTGAGTAAAACTACACTAATATTATCGAAGAAAAAATGAGACTGGAGTTTTGTAAAACTATTGGGCAGATCAAGAATTTGGATTTCTCCTTTCTGCTGAGTCTCATTGAAGATTTGTTTGTATGCATCAGCTGATAGAAAAAAATAGTATATGAAAACCTACTCACAAAGAAGCTTGATAGCCACTTCATAGTTGATCAAAAGAGAAACTTAACTATTTTGTACTTGGCACTTATTATGCTAAGCTGCTTTTAGATTTGGAGGGCTAAGTACCAACAATATTAGCAGGAAAAGGTGAGGTCACCAATCTTAATACAGAAGGCTATTGCCCAGGAACAGGAAAAGTCTGTTATCTTTGACTTTCCATATTAAATCAATGTAGGCTGCTTTGCTTTTGTTTTGTTTTGTTCTGTTCTTTAAACTAGGAAACTATCATACATATAAAATGATTGTAAAGGAAATTTTTGAGAGTTGAGGATGGGGAAGAAAATCAGAAGGAAACATCAAATACTGTATTCTAGGTGGGGATTTCTTTCAGCCCTTACTTGCATAAAGCTTTCTTACACTGCCATTTTACTGAGATAGGAAAAAGAGTCAGAGTGGGGAAGTTTCTCACAGCAACTCTGGAATGGATCTGGAATGGAGCCTTTTATTCCAACACAAGTTCTGTAGAAGAGAATTAGAAAGAGAAGGAAAAACACAGGGCGAGCGCAGACAAAATGGAGGGAGGTAGACATGCAGTCCTGTGAAACAGGATAGGTGGCTAAAAAAGCAAATGTGCTGCCTGTTCTCTGCAACACAGCCACCTCAAGAGAATCTTCCAGCATGATCATACTAGATTTTTTGTGTAAGAATCAAATAAGATCCAAAGAAATCTATCAGGCATAAAGATAGGAAGCGAATGACCCCTAAGGGAAAGCATTCTGTCTAGCTTTAACAAGGTTTAAACCTATCTATCCTGACAGAAAAATGACTTCTTCCAAAGATAAACTGGCCCAAACAAAAAAGTCAGGCCTGGGACAGACTACTGTAGTGGTGGTGGTGTGGCACTCCACACCAGTGAAATGCAGAACTTACCAATGACACTAAGGGAAAGCTGCCAGGAAAAATTATAGAGAGTTTTGGCACTTTTCCACATTATCACTTTCTTCCCTGAAATTTAACAACTGGATTCAGAAGCCACCAGAGGGGTTGGGGGTGGGGACCGGCAGGTTGGTTCTTATTGGCCTACCCCTCCAGAGAGACTCCTGGAGGCCTGTATAGAAGTGTGCTGTTGCTCTTCCAGTCTTGCTATGGGAGGGAGAGAACAGGAGACAAAGGAGGAAATAACCCAGTACACTTCAATGAGCCTATCCAACAGCCCATTTAAAAACAGCACTGAGAGGCGCGCACACACACACACACACTCCTTTCCACCATACGTGCTTTCATTAATAGAGCCCATCCACAAACTACACTCTTAAACAAAAGAGCACATAATGCCATGCACCGTTAGGCACTATTTTTGCCCCAAACACCAAGACTAGGGTATAGATTACACGTTTTAATGGTCCCTTCTGACCTCAGAACAAAGTCCAAGAGCTCATTTAAGTATTTTTCCCCAATAAATCACAGCTCCCTAAAAATATGGACACACTGTCCAGCAAAAACCAGAGTTCATGGCTGATTTCTTTGCCCATTTAGCCCAACTAAAGTTAGAAGTCCAGAGTGTTTAGAAAAGAGGGATTCTAGTTGACTCCCCACCTACCCTCTGGTTCTTTATGAAGTAGCAACTAGTGTTTCCAAGACGGAATCATAGGAGAGTTGATGTAACACATGGCTTCAAAAAGAAGGCATTTTCTAGGAAAAAGCTTAGAGGTCAAGAGGTTGCAACCTGATTGCCTACTGAGGATTTTTAGTAATCCATCATTAGCATAATTTGTCACCGATTGTAGAGAGGTTAGACAGAAACCATTTAATAAGCTTAACCAAGTACTGTAGACCAAGGCCATGCAGCCTCTACCCTGAATACTCCCCTTTCATGATGAAACAACTTCACCCTAAGCACCTGCTCATCTTCAGCAATCCTTGAGTTGCATGTGCTGTTCTGACCCAATTTCCACCAATTCAATCTTCTACTGAGGCTTAGAAATTTTGTGAACATGTTATTCTTTCAACTAGAAATTAATAGTATGACTATTACTAATAACAAACATTCCAAAGCCATATTTATAAACTTCATTAAATACCTTGTTCCTTGATTTAACTATCTTCTAGAATGCTTACTAATGCTATAGAAATTGCATTTATTGCTATTACTTGACAGTAATAGCAACTTCTAAAGTTCTACAGTAAAATTCACAGGAAAGCTCTGCAATAGCAACAGTGCTAGGACTAAATGCAATAGCCAACAGGAGCAGTCATGCTGAGCCATAACCGTTCACTGACATCACCTTTTGACTGCCAGTGAGTGATTCATATCCTCTGTGATCTGCTAATTGAAGATTAATTAATTTAGTAAGTTCTTCACCATTGCATACTCTATGCTGTTGGACCGACTCTCCCCCTTACCTCTACCACACACATGCACACACATACACACAAACCTCTGACATCGTTTTGGGGTGTGATGCCAAAATATTAGAAATATTTAACAAGAACACCAGGAGAAACATTTTCTAAACAACTAAAAATATGGAGGAGACCTGATAATAAGGGACATTAATTTTCTATTTTAGTTAAGGTTTTTTTTTTTTTGGGACAGAGTCTCACTCTTTTGCCTGGGCTAGAGTGCCGTGGCATCATCCTAGCTCACAGCAACCTCAAACCTGGGCTCAAGCGATCCTCCTGCCTCAGCCTCCCGAGTAGCTGGGACTACAGGCCTGTGCCACCATGCCCGGCTAATTTTTTCTATATATTTTTAGTTGTCCAATTAATTTCTTTCTATTTTTAGTAGAGACGGGGTCTCGCTCTTGCTCAGGCTGGTCTTGAACTCCTGAGCTCAAACAATCCACCCGCCTTGGCCTCCCAGAGTGCTAGGATTACAGGTGTGAGCCACCGTGCCCGGCCCCTAGTTGAGGTTTTTACTTCTGTATTTTTAACCCCTGAAAACACACACACATAGATACATACACATGTACACATGAACACACACACACTCGCACAAACACACTTTTTTTTTAAGGGATCACAGATGCTGGCCAGGATTAAGCTTATACCAAACATATTCTGCTCTGCCATTTTCCAAACTAAATGAAACAGCGAAAACATGGAGGAGGAATTAACAGGAATGGAGCACCGCAAAGACAGATGAAAACTCTACAAAAATGTTCTTCATAGAGGTGAGTGGGGGTAGGGGATAAGGAAAGGAAAGACAAGAGTTAAATGAGTATGGCCTACCTAATAATCAATGCAAGGAGACTATAGCTTGAGAGCTAGCTCAACATTTGAGACAAATACCTAGACCTTCATTCTAGGTCGTGTGTCTAAATGGCTATATCCATGTAAACTGTAATGACCAAGATTTCAAATAGACTCACAAAATCTAATCATATGGACTATGTATGCTCAGAAGCATCAGAGCAGAGGTTCCCCTCAAGTCAAATGGCCATCTCTTCACTGTGATGTTTTGAAACCAATTTGGAATTTTTCACTTTTTGATTTGGGATGTCAATCCTTTTATTCGGTTTACTATAAATGGGAGATCCTCTTACCATTACCTTGCTATGATATACAACATCGTATATATACTACCTTTGGACCTCCCATAAAGTACATTATAGGCTGATGTCTACTTAAAAGGGAAAACATACCTCCAAAATAGTATAGGCCTGTTGCATTCAAAATTTATTTATAGGTTCCTCATACTCAAATTAAGATCCCTCCTTTTGCCAGGCAAGTGCAGTGGCATGTGCCTGTAGTCCCAGCTACTCTGGCTGAGGGGGAGGATCCCTTAAGGCCAAGAGTTTGAGGCTGTAGTGTGCTATGATCACACCTGTGAATAGCCACAGCACTCCGGCCTAGGCAACATAGTGAGACTCCATCTCTTAAAAAAAAAAAAAAATCCCTCATTTTCCAAGAAAGCTGATGAACAAAGAGAAAAGAAAAACAAGGAAAAACTGAAGAAATGGCAATTCCCATTCTATGGGACCTTAAAGAGATTTTGGTGAGCACAAGGAAAATAATGGATTTTTTCAGTACTTTGAGATCACTGGCATAATTATCAAAGGTATTATTATTAACATTACCAATGCTCTTATACTGAGGTTTATAGTTTAGTCATTTTTTTCCCCTAGAGGATAAGAGAATTAAGGTAACCATCTCTCTTCCTGCTCTTCCCTTTCCTCCTTCTCTCTCTCTCTGTCTTTTTTTGGTCTCAGGGTCACTGAGGCTCTTGCATTGGGTGATTGCACTTGGACTAAATGGCACAAAAATGTCCACAATGTACAATTTATGCCACACTGTCTGCTCTCAAAGCTCAGGCTCCCGCACATAACAGTGCTCATGCCGGGGATTCCTGCCTGGTTTGAAACCCAGGGCTCCGAGCACAGCCATGTGGAATCATGACATATTTGTTCTACTAACTATTCAACTGATTCTGGGTTTAGAATGGTCTTTGGTCTTTGTAACAAGAGAAACAACTGTCCACCAAAATGAATGGCTAAGATGTATCAAATCAAATAATGTCCTTAATAGGCTAGATGAGAAAAGAAAGAGCAAGCCCTACTTAGAGCCCATTTCATTGCAACAAAATTCTGGTGCTAGATGAGGAAACAGAATATAGTCTCCCAACCTTTTGATCCTTGCTACTGAAAGACTAGAATTTGCTCTTTTTAGATCAGTGTTTGGTGGGTTTCAAAATTAGTGACCTGGGAAGTCCCAGACCAGCAGCTGGCACTTGCTCTCTCCATGAAAGCACGGCTATCCCTTTCAGGTAGTTGGTTCCTCCTGTTTAGCCTTTTTGAGTACCTCAGCTAGCGGAAGACACAAAGCAGAAGAGTTAACTGAAGAAACCCTAACTATTCAAAGCTGCATTTAACACGTAGAACTCCTTGTTTTCTTTTTCAAATTTGAAAATATGTGTTCAACAGAATTCTCTATAAAAAAGATTTTTAAAAAATGGCGTGTCTAAAGCCAGTTTTCTATTACAGTATTTATAAACGTTAGAGTGATATTTACCTTAAACTCTAAACATTTGCCAATTGACAGCATTAGAATCTTCTATAATTTAAAAAACAAACAGAGAAGAAAACAAATTCTTAAGTCTTCATACTGCTTAGGCCTTCATGTGGGTAATGCTGAGTACACAGTGATAGAAAGGTGTTGATAAGAGGTAAAAAAAAAAAAAGAATGATTTAAAAAAGGAAGAAACAAATGTCACTAACTTTGTATGCCAGAAACTTGCCAGTGGCATTTTTTGCCACATTTTCTTCCAGAGAGCAGGAAAACAAGGGAAATAAAGTCCACCTAAAAGTTGAAAGAATATAAAAACAAAAAGAAAACAAACAAGTTGAGCAGCCTCTTGTGTCTATCTTTGTAACCCTCAGAGGAGAATAGCCCATGTATTACATGAGAGAACAAGGCACCTGGGTGCTCACCTAGTGCTGCAGCCTGTGAATCTCCCAGGTCAGAGCACCTCAAGAAGGAAGCCCCCATCCTCACTCTAGCCCCAGCTGGGTGCCCCTGATGTCCTGTCATTTGCAGCAGTGTAGTACTAGGAATCCCTCTTCCATGGGGAACTATCGAGGAGCAACTCAGCTCCAAAACGTGGTTTTCCAAATTGCCTCACTCCGTAGGCTTCCCTGAGGGCCAGGCATTAGGAGAACTTGCCTGCTGCACGTGTAAAGGAAAAGAAAAATAACAGAGGCCCTACACCACAATGAAGAAACTCAGTGTGAAAGAATTTTCAACAAAAGAAAAAATCACTTTTGTTGAATTATTTCAGCTTCACACTTAAAAATCAGAGAGACCATTCAGAGAATGCTATGTGATTGGTTTAAAAAAAAATTAAAGTACAAATTGAAAAATTGAAAAAAAAAAAGAAAATACCAAGGAGACAAAAATTTCATGTTGAATATTCTAAACTTTTACTTTGAATCCCTTAATATCAGAACCAATACAAATGAAAGGAAGCACACATCTCCGTATGAAAAATGATATTTCATATAGATTTTATTAGTGGTCTAAACAAAAATGCCTTCTTCAATGGATGAAAAAAAAATTTTAAGGAAGCATCTTCTATACAACCAAAATTTCAAGATGTAGGAGATTTAAAAGATTTAGAAGAAAATATGGGCCAGGCACGGTGAGTGGCTCACGCCTATAATCCTAGCACTCTGGGAGGCTGAGGTGGACGGATTGCTTGAGGTCAGGAGTTCAAGATCAGTCTGAGCAAGAGCAAGACCCCATCTCTATGTCTCTACAAAAAATACAAACATTAGCTGAATTAGCCGGCTGTGGTGGTGCGCACCTGTAGTCCCAGCTGCTGGAAAGGCTGAGGCAGGATGATTGCTGGAGCCCAGGAGTTTGAGGTTGCTGTGAGCTGTGATGACACCACTGCACTCCAGCCTGGGCAACAGAGCGAGACTCTGTCTCAAAAAAACAAAAACGAAGAAGAAAATATGGAGTGATGCAGACATGAAAAGGAAAGTGGGGTAGATCCCCCCCATACAAATTTTATAATGATAATAGGTGCTATCTCACAAGTGACTGTTACGTGTATGCCATATAGTCTCTAGTATTCACAAAAAATTCACTAAGATAGGTATTATCTTCATTCTGTAGGCAAAGAAACTGAGGCTCATGTAGATTAATCCAAGGTCATAAGACTGGTAAATGATAGAGTCGGGATTCAAACCCAGCTCTCTTACAAATTCTAAATCCTGAGATTTTCAATAAAAATGGACAATAGGCCGGGTGCGGTGGCTCACGCCTATAATCCTCGCACTCTGGGAGGCCGAGGCGGGTGGATCGCTCAAGGTCAGGAGTTCAAGACCAGCCTGAGCAAGAGCGAGACCCCATCTCTACTAAAAATAGAAAGAAATTATTTGGACAACTAAAAATCTATATAGAAAAAATTAGCTGGGCATGGTGGCGCATGTCTGTAGTCCCAGCTACTCGGGAGGCTGAGGCAGTAGGATTGCTCAAGCCCAGGAGTTGGAGGTTGCTGTGAGCTAGGCTGACGCCACAGCACTCTACTCCAGGCAACAGAGTGAGACTTTGTCTCAAAAAAAAAAAAAATGGACAATAAATCTCATAATGTTAGTAATGTACTTTTTCAAGATATCAGTATTACCTGTTATTAAATGAAGCATGATATACGTGTGTGTGTGTGTGTGTGTGTGTGTGTGTGTATTGCCACTAGGAAACAGGGGAAAGTCAAAATACAAATATTTAATTGAAATTTTAACTTCATTACGGGGCTGACATAATACTGATCCCAATCGAAGAATATATAATTTCTTTGGGTCTCTAAGAGCCTCTCATTTCAAGTGTGATCCTAGGACTAGCAGCTTAAGCATCACCTTGGAGCTTCTAAGAACTGTACAATCTCAGGCCCCACCTCAGACATACTAAAACAGAACCTGCATTTTGACTAGATCCCCAGGTGATGTGTATGCAAATAAAAGCTTGAGAGGCGCTGTCTTAGAGGTGGCTGGTTCCAGCAAGAGGGATGCTTCTCACCCCTGTTGAAGTCATTCACATTCATAGCACCAGGGAGGGAGAGGCTGCACTCACATTATAACCTTTCTTCTCTAATTTTTCACTAAATGCTCATCAGTCATTCTTTTTTTATATATGTAACAGCTTTGGGATATAATTACAATTCACCCATTAAGGTGTACAATTCAATGGTTTTTAGCATATTCAGAGTTGTGTAACCATTACCACCATCAATTTTAGAACATCTCATCACCCTAAAAAGAAACCCCATACCCTTTAGCAGTCATCCCCCATTCTCCCCAGCCTCAAACCCTAGATAACCATTAATCTACTTTCTGTCTCTATAGATTTGCCTATTCGGGACATTTTAAACAAATGGAATCATACAATATGTGGTCTTTTGTAATTGGCTTCTTTCACTTTGTATAATGTTTTCGAGGTTCATCTATGTTGTTCACCAGTCTTAATCCTTCCTCATAAGTAGCAATATTCTTTCCATAAATGCGTGGGTGCCAGACAGACATGTGACCCTAACACCCACTCCTCCCAATGGGGCTCCTGAGTGCCATTGCTCCCCTAGAAGTCTCTCTCCTCCCATTACCCTAATAAGGAGGAGTTTAGCAGAGTTCTCTTTTTCCATCTTCTCCCCGGGACTTAGCAGCTCAAGTGCAGCTGGCCCTTGGCCAAGCTTCCTCTCCAAGACACCTGCAGGCACTACCAGTGCTGCCACCTTATGCCCATTTCTTGAAGTAGTGGACACTGGATCAGGCACTGTCTTCCTCCCTGAGAGTCCTGTTCTTTGCTATTTTCACATCGATCAAGATTGTGACTCATGACAGAGTGTGACCAGGAGAGGTCGAGGGTGTGCTGTGTGGGAACTCATGCCTGGTACCTTCAAACAACCAAGAGGCACAGAAAAAAGCAAGTACAAATGCACTTGGGGCTAAAGAGGAGCATAATTTTACAATCTCTCTTCCTGATTCTCTTGGCTGTTTCTTCAGCTTCCATTTCTCCTCTTCTCCTTAGTTCACTTTCATTTCTGTATGTTATTCTTCACAGAATAGGGAACCTAAACATTTCTACCTGGATTGTTTCCTCTTGCCACTGTAAGGGGCATAATAATTGTATTCTTAGACATTTGGGTATGCTTAATTTACTTCTATTAAAAACAGTCTAAATATTCTGCCCTACTGAACAGCAAAACAAGGAAAAGCTTTTCTGTTCTCTAAAATCAAGATGTTCTTCTTTAATAAATGAAGTTACACACATCCAAATTTTTGTTATGAAACACATTTAAATTATAAGTCCCAAAGAAAGACTAGCATAGTAACAAAAACACTCTCCCTAAATGCTCATGCCTGGGTTTGGGATCTTGTCTGAGTTTATTCTGGGGCACATAGTTCCATTACAGATTATCATGCACCATCTTGTACTCCCTGAATAGCCCATATATCTCCAAATCGTGCCATTATTTCTAGGAAGGACTTTCCAAATTAAGGCTCCAAGGACTTATGCCACCTCAAACTCTCATTGCCACTCTATCATATTTGTTCAAGAAATGTTTGAATACTACTATATGCCAGCCCTGTCCTATACACAAGACAGACAACGTTCCAGCTCCCATGGGGTTTAGCTTCTGGGTGGGGGGACTATAACAGCAAACTGTGGCCCTAAGACCTGTGATGTGATTGGATGATTCCCTCAGGGTATCTGGATGAGTCCTGCGACCCCTGAGTAAAACAGGCAAGAAAGACTTTGCTGTCCTGGATAGCAAAGAAAAGCAGATGGCCTCAGGTGGTCCTGGCTGGTAGCCTTGCAGAATCTTCTGCCTTCATCTTGCTTTGACCCTTGACTAACTTCCTGAGAGCCACGAAACTAGCACAAAGGCTGAGAACCATAGCATTAATGGACTTCACAACACTATTGTATTTTTAAACTATAGCTTATATACATTAGGCATTGCTTAGAAATTGTTTTTCTATATGATCTTTGTTAATTTATATAGTTTTATATTATTGATCAGTATAAACAATTTACATTGTGGATTTGTACAATCCTTCCTTAATCCTCGGGAACTCAGAACAAAGTGTTACATGCCTTTCTTATTTTCTACCCCTTTTGTCTTCCACAGGGCTGGGCATACCAATGGGAGCTTGTTAAACTTTTACTGTTAGTCAGCTTGTAGAGGAATGCATTATTCATTCTATCTTGCTTGGGGGTCAAAGCAACCAACCAGATCTAAAGACACATTTAGAAGATCTGTCAATGTAAACAGGTATGTATTTACTCTGACTTTGCTATTGCAATTTAGTAAAGCTTCATTTATCTAACACCTTTGCAGAAGGTGAAAAGCCTGAATTCATTTTCTAAACAATTAAAACTAATCCCTCTAAGTACAAAATGTTTTAAAATATGCCTTTAATGAAATACTATTTTAAATAAAATAGATCTCTGCCTTCTTAAAATGTATAGCAAATATGATTTAACCTCTTCTTATTTTCCTGGTCATTATTAGTATTCAGAATTAGACTGCAAAGTAATGCATCTTTGGGAAATATCAGAATATGCTAGACCTTTGCTCTACCTAAAATGATCCAAGGCTGGTGTGATTTTGAGTTATTTTATGTCCTTCTAATAACTTTCTTTCTGTTTTTCCCTTCCTGTGTTAAACCATTAGATACTACCTCTTGCTACTTTCTAGGTGCCTGGCTTTAGCAATCCTCTTCCTAATCTGTGTCCTAGAAACCAGATAACCAACTTTATTAGCATTGTGTGTAAAGTAAGAGCAAATAGGTTTTGAATATGAGGGTCTTTCTAGGAAGTGAAAGTATTACTTTTTCAAAGTAGTTCAATGGTCTTTTTTTACTTGCTCTAGTGTTTTCAATTCCCCTACTGATGCCCTAAATTGTTGGATAAATTACCTTCTGTAGAAAACTGAGATGTTGGGCTGGGCAGGTGGCTCACGCCTATAGTCCCAGCACTTTGGGAAGCTGAGGCAGAAGGATCACTTGAGCCCAGGAGTTTGAGGTTGCAGTGAGCTATAATCATGCCACTGTACTCTAGCCAGGGCAACAGAGCAAGATCCTGCCTCAAAAAAATAAAAATGATAAATAAATAAAAATAAAATTGAGTGTACATTATATGCCAGGTGTACACATTTTCTTTCCTGTATTTAGAACAGTGCTGCAAAGTATATAACAAGCCTACTTTAGATTTGTGGAAAACTCAGACTAACAGACATTAAGTAATTTAACCAGAGCTACAGGCGTCTGAACTGGAAGAGCTGAGATTCAAATCCAACTCTGAATCCAAAAATCTGGATTTTTATTTTATGTTATTTTTTTTTGAGACAGAGTCTCACTCTTTTGCCCAGGCTAGAGTGAGTGCCGTGGCGTCATCCTAGCTCACAGCAACCTCACACTCCTGGGCTC
>NW_012147941.1:2546740-2562349 GCF_000956105.1 Propithecus coquereli
GAAATCCAAGATCAGGATGCCAGCACGGTCAGGTTCTTGTAAGGGCTCTTTTCTTGGTTTGCAGACAGCTGCCTTTTTGTTGTATGCTCACATGGCCTTTCCTCAGTGCATTCATATATAGAGAGAGAACATGCTTTCTGGTGTCTCTTCCCATATGGACACTAATCCTGTTGGGTTAGGTATCCACCCTCATGACTTCATTCAACCTTAATACCTCCATAAATGTCCTATCTCCAGGAGATACACTGGGGGTTAGGGCTTCAGTGTATGAACCTGGGGGGATACAGTTCAGTCCATATCAGGGGGTCAGTAAGTAATGCAGATAGACACCTGGGGGAAGAATGTTTTAGGCAGAAAGTTTGGTCCAGAGATATATTGGGGAATTGTCAGCATATATTAATAGATGATATTTAAAGCCATCGGATGAAATCACCAGTACGGTGAACGTAGAGAAGAGAAACAAATCCAAAGTCTGAATCCTGGTACACTCCAATGTTTAGAGGTCAGAAAGATGAAAAGGATCCAGCAAAGGAGACAGAGGAGCAGTGAGTGAACAGGGTAGGGAGAAAAAGAAGAGGATGTAGTATCCCAGAAGCTCAGTGAGGAAAGTACTTTATAGTATTTCAAGAAGGAGGGGACGAGTGCTGTGTCACATAGGATGAAGGTTCAGTCTTGACCATTGGATTTACAACGTGAATGTCACTGGTGACCTAACCAAGAACAATTTCAGTGGAATGGTAAAGGCAAAAGCCTGACTGGAGTGAGTTCAAGAGACACTAAGGAGAGAGGAATTCCAAACATTGAGTAGACAAGCAACAAAAGAAAAAATAGATAATTTGGACTATATCAAAATTAAAACCTGTGGGCTGCAAATGATACCATCAAGAAAGTGAAAAGAAAATCCACAATATGGGAGAAAATATTTACCAATTATATATCTGATAAGGGATTGGTATCTAGAATATATTTTTTAAAACTCTTACAACTCAATAATTCACAAAACCAATTTTTCAAATGTGCAAAGGATTTGAATAGATATTTCTCCAAAGAAGATATGTAAATGGCCAAAAAGCACTTGAAAAGATACCCAACATCATTAGCCATTAGGGAAATGCAAATCAAAACCACAATGAGATACCACTTCACATGCACTCAGATGGCTATAATCAAAAAGACAGATATAGGTTGAGTATCCCTTATACAAAGTGTTTGGGACCAGGGTATTTCAGATTTGGGATTTTTTTCAAAGTTTGGACTATTTGCATATGCATAATGAGATATCTTGGGAATGGGACCCAAGTCTAAACATGAAATTCATTTGTTTCATATATACCTTATATACATAGCCTGAAGGTAATTTTATTTTTCCCTTGGGGACACTGAATAAACTATGTGTTGTGAGCCTGTGTTTGACTACGACCCATCACATAAGGTCAGGTGTGGAATTTTGCACTTACGGTGTCATGCTGGTACTGAAAAACTTTCGAATTTTGGAGCTTTTCAGATAAGGGATACTCAACCTTAATAACAAGTGTTAGTGAGGATGTGTAGAAATTGGAACCCTCATACATTGCTGGCAGGAATGTAAATGGTGCAGTGCTTTGGAAAACAGTTTGGCAGTTCCTGAAAAAATCTGGAAAACAGTTTGACAGTTCCTGAAAAAATAGAGTTACATTATGACCTAGTAATTCCACTTCTCGGTATGTACACAAGAGAAATAACATGTGTTCACACAAAAATGTGTATGTGAACATGAATGTTCACAGCAGTATTATTTATAAACAATCCAAATGTTCATTAACTCCTGAATGGACGATTGAAAGTAGTGTATCTATTCAGTGGAATATGATTCAGCAATAAAAAGGAATTAAGTACTGATACCTGCTACAACATACATGAACCTGAAAACATGCTAAATGAAAGAATCCAGTCACAGCTGGGAGGCTGAGGCAGCAGGATCATTTGAGCCCAAGAATTTGAATCTACCCTGGGCAACCTAGGCAGACCCCTGTCTCTTAAAAAAAAAAAAAAATCCAGTCACAAAAGACCACATACTGTAGGATTCCATTACATGAAAATCTCAGAATAGGCAAATCCATAGAGACAAAAAGATCTGTGGCTGTTCTATAGGACGGTGAATGACTAACGGTCAGGGGTTTTCTTTTGGGGGTGATAAAATGTTCTAAAATTGTGATGGTTGCACAGCTCTGTGAATATGCTAAAATAATTAAATTGTGCACTTAAAAACATTTTTTTAGGGATGAAGCTCCCACTATGTTGCCCAGGCTGTTCTCAAACTCCTCACCGCAAGCAATCCTCCTGCCTCAGCCTCCTGAGTAGCGGGGATTACGGGCATGAGCTACTGCAACCAGCTTAAATTGTACACTTAAAGTGAGCGAATTTGATGGTACGTGAATTACTTCCCAATGAACATGTTTAAATAACAAAACAAACAAGAAAATATTGCATAGCAATGACTTGAGGAACAGGGAAATAGAACCCTAGAGGATAATTATTCATATCACCATTTGGGATTCAATTCTCAGTGTGTCTGACTCTAAAGCATGTGTGTTCTTAACCACTTTGCTGTACTGTCTCCTAAGGATTACTTCCTTAGGTTATATTATGTATGAAATAGAATTACTGAGACAAAGGATATGAACAATTTACTCAAGGGCCATCAGGGCTTGCCAGGATTAATATTAATACATGCCCCCCATCTAGGTAAAGTGATCCAAACTGTTCTTTTTTGCTCAGGTGCTGTAACTCATACAGCCTCTTTTGAATGAAACAAACTCTGCTATCATAGTGGATTAACCAGTAGCTTAAACACCAGCCAAAGGCAACTATATACAGGCTAGCCAACTGCCACTGAGGCAGCGGCAGTAGCAGTAGCTTAGTGTTCAAAGGCAGCACTCAGTACCAAGTAATGGCAAATCAATCTAATCAAATTCTCTCCTTAGGGACATATAAATGCCAAGTGAACAAAGAGAAAAGGCAAGTAACTCAAGCTCAAGTTGTTGAGCTTTTAGCAGCTGTGTGGTAAGTGTGGAAAATGAATTATTGATGGAGAAGCTTTCAGTTGTTATCCAAAGAGTGAACCCAAACACTTCTTGAAAACACGCTCACCCCACTAGGAACCCAGATATAGCACTTTGAGGCCGAGTCATTTATACCACTAGGAAAATAAAATCATATGAAGCATTCTCCAAGGATAAAGATGTTTTCAAAGAGAAACCAAGTCATTCCATCAGATTGAATCATTGTACCAATAAAGACTTTAAATAAATAAATTGTCTTTTGTTCCAAGGGGGAAAATGAAGAGAGGTTAGAATATCTAATCCAACAAGGCCTCTAAACTTTCTAAGTCTTCATCAAACTTTAACTAAACTCTCCTCAACCTTTAGCACCCCTTTCCTGCCCTGCACTCTCAGCTAATGAATTTGCTGTTTAAGTCATTGGGAAAATATAGACAATCAGATAGGAACTTTTTCATCCTCTTACCACCAAATCAGCCAACCTACCTGCATTGGAACCCATATTCTGTCTTCTGTCTAACCTGTGACAAGGGAGAAGTGATGCTCTTCCTATTAAAGGCCAATCATTCCCTTTGGGCTCTGTATCCCATCCCCTCTAACCTAGTCATGGACTTCGCTTCTGAAAATTTCACAAATCTCTCCTGAATCATCAATTTCTTCCTTTCTATTGAAAACATTCAAGCATGTTCTAGCTTCTTCCCCATACTTAAAAAACTATTCTGGGAAATTAACAAGAATACTTTGGAGTAGAATTGATTTTTTTTAACTATGATACAAAACTTGGATAAATTCAACTACATAAAAATAAAGATTTCTACAGGAAAAAAAATCACACTTAACAAAGTGAAAAGACATTTGCAACTCATATCACAGACGGATAATGTGTCCGATATATTAAGAGCTCCTACAAATCAATAAGAAAAAGACTGACAACCCATTAGAAAAATGAGCAAAGGGTAGGAAGAGAAAATTCAAAGAAAAAGAAATACAAATAGCTTTTAAACTTTTGAGAATATGTTCAATATCACTCAAAATAAAAGAAATGAAAATTAAAAGTATACCAAGAGACCAGCTGGGTGCAATGGCTTACGCCGGTAATCCTAGTGCTTTGGGAGGCCAAGGCAAGAGAATCGCTTGAGACCAGGAGTTTGAGACCAGCTTGGGTAACATAGTGAAGAGATCCCATCTCTACAAAAAATTTTTTAAAAACTAGCTGGGTGTGGTGATGCACACCTGTAATCCCAGCTACTTGGAAGGCTGAGGAAGGAAGATCACTTGAGCTTAGGAGTTCAAGGATGTAGTGAGTTATGACCTTGCCACTACACTCCAGCCTGGGCAACAGAGTGAGACCCTGTCTCTAAAAAAAATGTATACCAAGAGACCATTTTTCACTTATCAGATTGGCAAAGATAAAATCTCGATAACACACTGTGTGGGGAAATAGGCCTTCTCATCATGGCTGATGGGAGAGAGATTGGTACAAATTATATAGAAGCATTGTGGCACCACTTCTATCAATCTCACAGTGTACTTACCCTTTGACTCGGTAATTCTTTTAAGTAATTTTATCCTAGAGATATGCTGCCACATGTATGAAATATCTATGTAAAAATTATTCATTGTAGCTTTGTTTGTAATAGCAAAAGATTGGAAACAACCTAAATATTCATCATTAGGAAACACTAAGGGATTGAATAAGTAAATAATGGTATGAAAACACAATGTGGCCATGAAGAAAGCAGAAAACCTTTTTGTATAAATATATGAACAATCTCCAAGATATGTTGATAAGTAGAAAAACAAGGAGCAGAAATAGTGTGTCCAGTGAGCTACCATCTGTATAGTTGTTTTAAAAAAGGGAAGGTGGAAGAACATACACACACACAAAATATTTGCTTGTATATAGAGAGGACATTTCCAGAAGGATTCATAAGAGTGCGGAAACATCAAACTAAGGAGGAAAACACTGGCTGGACATGTGCCACCATGCCCGGCTAATTTTTTCTATATAGATTTTTAGTTGTCCAAATAATGTCTTTCTATTTTTAGTTGAGATGGGGTCTCGCTCTTGCTTAGGCTGGTCTCTAACTCCTGATCTTGAGCAATCCACCCGCCTCGGCCTCCCAGAGTGCTAGGATTACAGGCGTGAGCCACCGCGCCCAGCCTTGACTACCTAGTTTATGATCCAGCCTCACCTCTCTTTCTTGAGCTCCCAGTCTCATGTATTAAATATACACATGACAAATCACTGGGACATCTAGAAGGCATCTAAAGCTTAACATTTCTAAAATAGAACTCTTGACTTCTTTACTTTGAAACTCTGTCCATCTCAGTCTTCCCCAGCTCAGTAAAAGGCTCTGCTGGATATCCACAGTTGCTCAAGTCCAAAACCTGGCATCATCTCTGATTCCTCTTTCTCTGATACCTATATTCAATCAATCATCAGGAAGTTCTTTCAGTTTTACTTTTTTTTTTTTTTTTTTGAGACAGAGTCTTGCTCTGTTGCCCCAGCTAGAGTGCCATAGCATCAGCCCAGCTCATAGCAACCTCAAACTCCTGGGCTCAAGTGATCCTCCTGCCTCAGCCTCCCAAGTAGCTGGGACTACACGCGTGTGCCACCACACCTGGCTAATTTTTCTATTTTTTTGTAGAGATGGGGTCTCACTTTTGTTCAGACTGGTCTCAAACTCCTGACCTCAAGTCATCCTCCCACCTCAGCCTCCCAGAGTGCTAGGATTAGAGGCGTGAGCCACCATGCCTGGCTAGTTTTACTTTTAAAATATAGCTTAAATCCATTCACTTCTCTTTTTTAAAGACAGGATCTCACTCTGTTGCCCAGGCTGGAGTGCAGTGGTGTGATCGTAGCTCACTGTAACCTCGAACACCTGGGGTTAAGGCAAACTTCCCACCACAGCCTCCAGAGTACCTGGGACTAAAGACATGTACCGCTATGCCCAGCTAATTTTTTAATTTTATTTTTGTAGAAACAGGATCTTGCTATGTTGCCCAGGCTGGTCTCGAACTCCTGGTGTCAAACAGTCCTCCCACCTCGGCCTCCCAAAGTGCTGGGATTATAGGTATGAGCCACCATGCCACTGCACCTGGCCCATTCACTCCTATAAATTAATAACAAAATGGTAAATAATACAGCCCATACAACTTCCTAGCCCAAAGCACCATTATCTTTCTAGTGTGGTATTAATCTTTTTGCTATTATTGGTAATTTAATATTTCTGTTTCCCCAGATATACCTTGAGCCTCTCAAAAGCAGGACCCATGTCTTAGTTGTCTTTGCACATTTATAATAGAGTGCTTAGTATGTTATAGCTGCATAATATATATTTGTTGAATGAATAAATAAATAATTGGAGGAATAAATGAGTGAATGGTGACAAGTACACTATGGCTCAGGTAGCTAATAGCTCCCATATCTAGTGTCTTCTGACATTCCCTTGCTAGAAAGGCAAAATCTTTACAAAATTTCATATAGTAGGCACCTGTTAGATTTTCTGTTCAGCATCCTATTTTCTGGGAACTGCTTTCTCCACCTCCCACCACACTAAATTCACCTGATAACAGTAGTAGGACTTTGGCAACCATTTTGTGAAATTTTTGTATATCAAAAGACACCATAAACTAAATGAAATGAAAGAACATATGCACAAAGGGCTAATACTATTAATGTAAAAAGAATTGTAAATCAATAACAAAATGATAAATAATTGACAGAAAAAAAGGGCTACAGATAAGAGCAGGGAATTTATAAAAGATGAAATAAAAAATGTCAAAAAATCAGATGTTCAACTTCACTACTAATCAGGGAAATACAAAATAGATTTAATTGTGGTAAAATATTTATAACAAAATTTATCATTTTAACCCTTTTTAGGTATACAGTTCAGTGGCTTTAAGTACATTGTAAGGACATTAAGGACATTGTCTCTAAATGATACCATTGTCTATTCTTACGCAAAACATACCCATATTGGGGGTGGGAAAGGTGGCTCACACCTGTCATCCCAGCACTTTGGGAGGCTGAGGCGAGAGGATCACTTGAGGCCAGGAGTTCAAGACCAGCCTGGGCAACATAGCAAAAACCCTGTCTCTACAAAAATAAAAATAAATAAAATTTAAAAATTAGAGGCACCTGTAGTTCCAACTACTCAGTAAGCTGAGGTGGAAGGATCACTTGAGTTTGAGATTGCAGTGAGCTATGATGGTACCAAAAGAAAAAAAATCCATATTATTTATTCTTAGAAGGAACAGGAAAAATAGTAACTATCCACCTCCAGAACTTTTTTGTCATCATAAACTGAAACTCTATATGCATTAAACAATAACTCCTCATTCTCCTTACTCTCTTACCCCCAGCCCCTGGTAACCATTATTCTGTCTTTTGTCTCTATGAATTTGACTATTCAAGGTACCTCAAATAAGTGAAATCATATATTTTACCTTTTGCACCTGGCTTATTTCACTTAGCATAGTGTTTTCAAGGTTCAGCATGTCATAACATATATCAGAATTTAATTCCTTTTTAAAGTTGAATAATATTTCATTGTATGCATATACATACCACATTTTATTTATTCATTCATCTGTTGGTGGACAATTGGGTTGCTTCTACTTTTGACTACTGTGAATATTGCTATGAGGTTGGTATACAAATATCTGTTCAAGGCCCTGCCTTCAATTCTTTTGGGTATAATATACCCAAAGTATAATTGTTGGATCATAGGATAATTCTGTTTAACTTTTGAGGAACCACCAAATTGTTTTCTAAAATGCTGTATCATTTACATTCCTACCTGTAATATATGAAGGTTCCAATTTCTCCATATCTTTGCCAATACTTATTATTACTTGTCTTTTTGATTATAGCCATTCTAGTGGATGTCAATATGTCATTGTAGTTTTGATTTGCATTTTCCTAATAATTAGTGATGTTGAGTATCATTCATGTATGTTATTAGCCATTTGTATATCTTTTTTGGAGAAGATGTCTATTTAAGTCCTTTCCTCATTTTTTAATTGTGTTTTTTTTGTCTTTGAGTTGGAGTTCAATATATATTCTAGATAATAATCTCTTATTAGATATATGATATGCAGATATGTTCTCCTATTCTATGGGTTGCCTTTTCACTCTGTTGATCACATCCTTTGATGCACAAAAGTTTTAAGTTTTTATATAGTTCTTTTGTTGCCTATGCTTTTGCTGTCATATTTAAGAAATCAATCATTGCCAAACAAAATGTCATGAAGCTTTTCTCCTATATTTTCTTCTAAGAGTTTTATAGTTTTACCTGTTACATTTAGGCCTTTGATCCATTCTTAATTAATTTGTATATATAATGTAAAGTAAGAATCTTTTGTATGTGGATATCCAGTTTTCCCGATACCATTTATTTACATTTTTTTTTTTTTTTTTTTTGAGACAGAGTCTCGCTCTGTTGCCCGGGCTAGAGTGCATGGCATCAGCGTAGCTCACAGCAACCTCAAACTCCTGGGCTCAAGCGATCCTTCTGATCTCAGCCTCCCGAGTAGCTGGGACTACAAGCATGCGTCACCATGCCCGGCTAATTTTTTCTATGTATTTTTAGTTGTCCAGATAATTTCTTTCTATTTTTTGCAGAGACAGGGTCTCGCTCTTGCTCAGGCTGGTCTCGAACTCCTGAGCTCAAACAATCCACCGTCTTGGCCTCCCAGAGTGCTAAGACTACAGGCGTGAGCCACTGCACACGGCCCATTTATTTATTTAAATAAAATCTCACTCTGTCACCCAGGTTGGAGTGCAGTGGTGTAATCATAGTTCACTGCAGCCTCAAGCGATCCTCTTGTCTCAGTCTCCCAAAGTGCTGGAATGACAGGTATGGGCTACCACACCCAGCATCTTTTAAAATGTAAGACATCATTTTAATGCAGCAATTTCACTTTTGGAAATCTTTTCTATGGAAATAAAAACACCAGTACATAAGAATATGCATGCAAAGATATTTTTCATGGCATCCTTTGTAGTGGGAAGATGCTGAACTGGAAAACCATCAAGTAGCTACTCTCTCTCCATCTTTCTCTCCCTGGAGTCACATGCTTTTTTATTTCTATTTCTTTCTGTATTTCTTCTTAAAATTGCAGATGGAGTCTATGGCCATACCACCCTGAACGCACCCAGTCTTGTCTGATCTCAGAAGGTAAGCAGGGATGGGCCTGGTTAGTACTTGGATGGGAGAATTTCAGATGGACCAACAAGGTCACCAGACTTGAGTATCTCTGATCTTGCAAATTTCAGTGCTCACCACTGTCTCAGACTAGAGTTTTTATTTTTTTGTTTACAAATCTACTATGTTGCTTATTTATGTCACTTTTTATAATTTCCAGTTCTCTGCCCAATTTTTCAACTTTGGCTTTGATCTCCTTGAACATAGCACACAGAGTTGTTTTATGGTCTGTGTCCAGTCATTGCAGAATACAGAGTCCCTGTGGATCTGTTTCTATTATCTGTTATTTTTCCTGCTTACTCGTGGTGTCGTGTTTCCTTGTGTGCCTGGTTATCTCTGTACTGGACATTGTTTTTGAAAAAAAAATTTTAGGCATAGGTAGTTATTTTTTTCCTCCAAAGTGGGTCTTTATCGGCTCTTGCCACTAGCAATTAGAGCCAACTTAATACAAGTTCAGGCCTTGAGATTTTTCCAGGCCACTTAGATGATTTGAAGTCAGCTTGCAGTCTATATGGGAGTTAGTTTACTTTATGAGAGTTAGTTTACTTCTAGTGCTTCCTTGTACCTACAATGCAGTGTTTTAAAGTCCCGGGCCAAAGCAGGGGGGGATATGTTAGGATTATTACCCTTTATTGGTCCTGGACTCTAACTTTTGTCCCCATGGGCTTTTAAGGCTGCCAAAAGTGCATCTTAGCTTTCTAGTTACTTCTTCTGAATCAGCAAATGCCTCAGACAAAAGTATGAATGCCAAGCTCCTCACTCCAAATTCCTTACCTATCCAAAATCTTGTCCTCATTGATTCCTCGCTATCTTGCTAGTTATGAGATGATTTTAGAGAATGCTTTTTATGCGTCATTCAGCTTGATTAGCTGTATGTATTAGGAGGACTGACTTGAATTACATCGTCTACCATTAACAGTAAAAGTCCATTCAGTTTACTTTATCCCTATAATAGAAACATCTCATTAGCTCCAGTCGAGGGCCCATTCCTGAGTTTGTGGCCAGGGGTTCAGGGTCATTCAATATATAGGGTATTCACTATGTATTGGCTTTGGGAAGGGCAGGTTTCTAAGAAGGAGATGTTGGTATAGGAAAAATGACTGGCATCTCTAATATACCAAATCACTTGCTCTTCTTTAAATGTATCCTCCTATATCATATTCCTGCGTACTTTTTCATATGCTACTCTGTGAGCCAGAATTTCTTCCCAACCTATTCACCAGGTAAACTCTTACTCCTTTTCAAAGACTTAGCTCAAGTATTGCTACTTCATCTCAAAAACAAACAAAAACAAAAACCCAGACAACTTTTCATCCTTATGCTCTTTGTAACTTTTTTTTTTAACAGCAGAATGTCAAGCAAGCTCTTTTTAACTTGCACAAACCTTTTCATAGCAGTTATTCTATCCTTCATGATAAGATTATTTTTTCACCTATGTGACCTGAGGTTCTGCCAGGCACATTCAATAAGTATTTGTTGCATCATGAATGAATTAGAAGGAACAACACTTGATTAGTTGTATCACACGATGTCTAAGGTTCCTCGAATCTAACATTCCATGATTCTGTGAAAATTCAGCTCCAGAAAATAACTTTACTTTTGTGGTTTGTCATTCACTGGACCTCAGTGCTTTCAAAAAATATTTTTCCTCTTCCTTCTAAGAATAAATAATATGAGTATGCTTTAAGAAAGAGTAAATAATGATATCATTTAGAGACAATGTCCTAATGTCTTTTACTCTAGTAGGTTTGATACTTATAGATTCTGACTCTTTTTCTTTATGTTCATGCCTAGAAGACAGGCTTCCAATGCATTAGTTGGCTTTATGGCTACATCATACTTTGCCCATCTCCTTCTCCATCTCCACAAACGCCTGTTTTTTTCCTTCTACATTTTCATCCCTTCTAACTTTCCATTTCTTCTTCCATACAAAGAAGAAATGGATCACATTACAGGTCAAGTGCAGCAAAAAACCCACACAACTTTTTATCTACACACTTCTGTAATTTCTAAAATCAGAGACCTTAAACATATATCAAGTTTAATAAGCAATCAAAGCAGTTGCTAACAAATTCAGAGCATTCCTCAGGGAACCCTATCAACCAGTTCTAACAGTTGCACTCCAAGGAGGAGATAGCAAAACGTTTATGAGTACTAAGAAGCCACCTTTTGAAGATTTTTTTGAGATAAATACATATATATGAGACAGAGAGAATATATATACATATATGCACACACCTTGAAGTTAGGCACTCACTTATTGAGCACCTGCTATGTGAATTCACATACCAGAAAATTAAACATTTAAATTTAAAGTGTACAATCCAGTGGTTTTGAATATATTCACAAGATTGTGCCAGCATTACCACTATCCAATTCCAGAACATTTCATGGCCCCAAAAGGAAACCCTGTGCCCATTAGCATCATGTTCCAAACCTCCTCCCCTAGCCTCTGGTGACCACTAATTTACTTTCTGTCTCTCTGGATTTGCCTACTCTGGACATTTCATCTAAATGGAATAACACATTATGTGGCCTGTTGTGACTGGCTTCTTTCACTTAGCGTAATATTTTCAAGTTTCATCTATGTTGTAGCAGGGATCAATATTTCATTCCTTTTTATTGTTGAATAATATTCCATTTATGGATATATCACATTTTGTTTATCCGTTCATCAGTTGACAGATAGTTGGATTGTTTCCACTTTTTGGGTGTTATGAATATTGATACTATGAAAATTCATGTACAAGTTTTTGTGTAAACAAGATTAATTAATACAGAAGTATTCATTAATGTACTAATCATATATTAATTGATATATCAATGTATTAATGAATACAGAAGCAGTTGAATGTGATAAGTATCATGTCATGGATCTTTGTTGGTTTGGCTTCCCAGCATCTATTTCTCCTTCCTCTTAGCGATAGTACCCATGTTCTCTTATATGTATAACCACATAAGGAAGCTGACCCCACCCCTACATTCAGGGGTAGACCTAATTTGACTTAAGTCCTGCACAGCATATTCTCATGGACCTTGATGAGATCAGTGATGAGCAGGTGACCTAATTCAGGCCAATGAGCCATGAAAAAGACTTTTGCTGGGACTTCTGGGAAAGTTACTTCCTTGTTTTTCTGAAGTAGCTTCCTTGAGAGATACTCTCTTCTCTCTTCTATTAGAGATGAAGAAAGCACAGATAGCCCTCCTAGAAACTACTGTAGCCATACTGACATAACTAAAGAGGAAATTTAGGAATATCAAATATTTTAGAAGGAGAAATCAGGAAAGAAATCAGGTATTCAGTAACATCATTGAGCCTCAACACTGAGGACAAAGCATTGCCTGAATTTTCAGTTGATCACTAAATTCCCTTCATTGTTTAAGACAGTTTGAGATGATTCTTCTGTTGCTTGCAATCAAAATATCATATCACAATATTAACAGAAATTAATTAATTTTTTTTTTTTTTTTTTGAGACAGAGTCTCACTGTGTTGCCCGGGCTAGAGTGCCATGGCATCATCCTAGCTCACAGCAACCTCAAACTCCTGGGCTCAAGCAATCCTTCTGCCTCAGCCTCCCGAGTAGCTGGGACTACAGGCATGCGCCACCATGCCCGGCTAATTTTTTTTTTCTATGTGTTTTTAGTTGTCCAATTAATTTCTTTCTATTTTTAGTAGAGACGGGGTCTCGCTCTTGCTCAGGCTGGTATCGAACTCCTGAGCTCAAACAATCCGCCTGCCTCGGCCTCCCAGAGAGCTAGGATTACAGGCGTGAGCCACCGCGCCCGGCCCAGAAATTAATATTTTTATAGCACTTTATAATGTAACTCTGAGCTATGTGAATTCAGTGGTAGACACGTTGTATTCTGCCTCTGGGAGTCATGAAAGGCTTCATGTGGAAAGTGACATTTGAATTATAACTTGCCATTTAGAAAGTATTTACAAAGTACAATGGGCTAAACAAAATTTAGCAGATTTTTTTAACTGCAGACCTTCTGAGAGCCTTTATTTATTTTTTATTTTTTCAGAACAAGGTCTTGCTCTGTCACCCAGGTTGGAGTACAGTGGAGCAATTATAGCTCATTGCAGCCTGGAATTCCTGGGCTCAAGCAATCCTTCTGCCTCAGCCTCCAAGTAGCTAGGACTACAGGTGCACACCACCACGCTTGGCTAATTAAAATTTTTTTTCTTTTTTTTTTAGAGATGGGGTTTCACTATATTGCCCAGGCTGGTCTTGAACTCGAGAAATCCTCCTGACTCAGCCTCCCAAAGTGCTGATATTACAGGCATTAGCCCCCGTGCCCAGCCCTGAGAGCCTTTAGTACACTAATGTGAATTATGAATATATCTAAGAGAGGTATATAATATACAGTGTTTACTAAATTTACTTCACCCTGAACACTTAGTAACATCTCAAGGAATACAGCTGGCTAAAGAAACACTGGTATGTACAATGTTAACGGATGGCCAGAAGAGAAGAACAAGATTATCAAGATATCCTGGCTAGCTTATTAGGGAGTTTCTATGAAAATGAGGGCATTTCAAACAATTTTTACCAGATTGGTAAATCCTGAACAAGTAGAATGGATCTAGGTAACTTCTATTTTTGTTGTTTTTAGAAATATTGTTGAAAGCAATTTATGGCAAAGTTGTACAATTTTCTTTGGTGATTAAAGATAGATATGTATGTGAATATGTCTGATCTCAAGCTCTAATCACTCTGTTATTCATTCAGACCTGATGGGTCTGAATACAGTTGTCATATCTAGTTGCTCATTCCAGGCAGCTTCTTGACTAAGTCAAGCTCATCAGCTAAGCTCTTCCAATCTAGAAGAAACGTGAAAGTGTAGTCACCAACAGTAAGTTACTCTTTTTTTTTTTTTCCCACACAACAGGAATTTATTTTCTCATGGTTCTAGAGGCTGGAAGTTTAAGGTCAAGGTGTCAGCAGAGTCGGTTTCTTCTGATGCCTCTCTCCTTGGTTTATAGATAGCCATCTTCTCTCTGTGTCTTTACATGGTCTTCCCTCTCTATTAAGTGAATTACTCTTTAAGGTTTACCAGTAAGGTTCTTTTTCTGGAGTGCTGGAGCAAATTCAACAAATAAAACACAGCCATTAGTAAAATAAGCTAAAGTGAAAAATTTAAAAATGTATTGCCCACTGTATAGGGAACACTTGCAAAATAGAGGCGTGAGTAATAAGCAGCTTATTCCTTTATATTTGATAAGGGTCCTGGTAATGCATTTGTCACATCTCAGCATCACTGTACACTATGAATGTATCCTGAAATAAATACTACATCTTTTCAGCTCTAGCTATCTAACAGGAAAAATTGATGGTTGGAGGGAACTCTGCAAGTTTGCAAGTGATAAAATTAGAGAACTAAGTGTTGTTTGTTACTTTATTAAAACAAAATCATTAAGTCTTTAAAACCCATTTACAGTTATTGACAGTAGCTCCATTTACTCCAAATGAAGAGGTCTTTCTCTTCTACTTTTTCCCCATCAGGTCTGAATGAATAACAGAGTGATTAGAGCTTGAGATCAGACATATTCACATACATATCTATCTTTAATCGCCAAAGAAAATTGTACAACTTTGCCATAAATTGCTTTCAACAAAAGCTTAGTTTACATATAAAAAGATGGTGGGAGGAAAAAGATTAACTAATAAAAGAAACCCAAAGTCTATTTCTAGAAAAGCTACATGGCAGAAGGAAGAAAATAAGAAACACTGACCTTTCTCTTTAAGGGTAAAGCCTCCATCGACTTCTTACATCCATCAGTCATTACAATACTTATCCAAACTCTAGGGTGAAGCAGTATCACCAACATCACATACCTACTGGTAGAAAGCCAGCTTGTCCCAAAGCAGGTAAAGCACACAAAACAAAATTCCTAGGCTGCAAAGATACAAATGCTGACAAAATGCAGTGTTTATAAGGAACTTCTTATCAACAGCTAAGTCTTTAGATGCAGAGAAAACAAGATACTCCTCAAAGTACCAGATTCATATACCAAATATTCACTCTCAAGTTTTGCTACTTTTTGCTTTAGCTAAATCTCTAGCTGAACTTTCTTAAAAGTGTATTAACTATAAGAAAGCAATTGCCTCTGCCCTCCCCTTTAAAAATTGCTACAATATTCTTAGGATCCAAAAATTTGTTCATTACATATATAAAGGCTTTCACTTCCTTCGTGCTAGTTTTTTCTTGATATGTTACTTTGTTCCCTAAACGTGATTCACACAGGTCTTTTCTTTTTTTTTTTTGAGACAGAGTCTCACTCTTTTGCCCGGGCTAGAGTGAGTGCCGTGGCGTCATCCTAGCTCACAGCAACCTCACACTCCTGGGCTC
>NW_012147941.1:2565983-2568672 GCF_000956105.1 Propithecus coquereli
AGGCGCCCCGAAGGATCTGGGAGGACAGGGGGCTGAAAGAGTGAGACTCTGTCTCAAAAAAAAAAAAAAAAAAAAGATGAGGGAGTGGAGCAAATGATGTAAGCAATATAATTTCAAACTTACAGAACATTTTCAAGAATAGTACAAGGAACTCCCATTAAGTCCTATACCCAAATTCATAAATTATTTACATTTTGCTCCATTTGCTTTGTTATTCTCTCCTTACATATGTAGTTATAAACATATGCACATTTTTTTCTGAACCATTTAAAACTAAAAGACATCATATTCTTTTACTCCTGTGTGTATTTCTTAAGAACAAAGCCATTCTCTTATATAACCACAGTATAGATATAAAAATCAGGACATTTAACACTGATAACAGTACTATTGATTCACAGTCCATACTAGATTTTGTCAGTTGTCCTAAAAACATTATTTAAGGTTATTTTTTTTCTGGCCCAGAATCAAATTCAGGATCACACACGTTTACTCGTCATGTTTCTTTTGTCTCTGTTAATCTGGACCAATTCCTCAGTCTTTTCTTTTTGTTTCCTGACCTTGACATTTTTGAACAGTACAGGCCAGTTATTTTATAAAATGGCCCTCAATTTGGATTTGTCTGACATTTCCTCATGATTAGATTCAGTTTGTGCGTTTTTTGGCAGGCTCACTGCTGAAGCAATGTTGTGTCCTCAATGCCTCTTACTAGGAGACATGCAAAAGTCAGTTTGTCTCAATACTGGTGATGTTAGGTTTAATGAGTTGGTTAAGATGGTGTTAATGAGGTTCCTCCACTATTTTTCCTTTGTAACTATTAAGTAATTTATGGAGAGATACTTTGCCATGTTAATATCCTTCTCCTGATCAACCTTTCACCCACTAGTTTTAGCATTCATGAATGAGTTTCTTATTCCGTCATTCATTCTATCTATATTTATTAGTTGTCATCCTGCTGTAAGGAAAAGCTTTCTCTTTTCCTACGTTTATATAATCATTTACCTATTTATATCAATATGTACTCATGAATTCTTATATTATTCAATGGTTTATAATCCATTACTATTATTTATTTTGATTAAAGCAAGGGTTCTTAAACCTTTTTTATACCACGGACCCCTTTGGCAGTGTGGAGAAGCCTGTAGACCTCTTCTCAGAATAATATTTTTAAATGTATACAATAATTACAGAGATTATTACATGGGTTTACAAAGGAAACCTATTATGCAAAAATAGTTATCAAAATGTAAAAAAATTATGAATAATAGGGTTTCCTTATTAACATATTAAAAACCAAGATCTAGTAGTGATAAGTACAAACTATATCAATGTCTCCGCAATAACCGCAATGTGATATGAAATTAACTGTGATTTCTATTGGTGACAGTTGTAAGTGCTCTACTGCTAATACTGCTGTAGTTTGTTGCCTACATTCATATTAAAAGGAAATGCTAAATTTCGATTATAAATCACTAAAAATGAAGATGTAATTTTTTTCCTCGCCCATGTTCATGGACCAAAATGAAATCTATTCCGGGTGCCAGGTTAAGAGCCCCTGATATAGTCTCTTTGTGCCCTTACACAGCTCTCCAAGGCCCTAACTTAATATCACAGAATATTTTTTCAAGCCCCAAATTTCAATTCCCCGGTGTAAAAGGTCTTTCATCAATGTATAAAAACTAAACAAGACTCAAAAGGACAGACTTGAGTAAAAGAAAAAACTGTTTTCATACTCCAGAGTCCTTTAACACTAGCGCAAAGAAAAGACACTTCTGCCCTTGAAGCCGTCAATGATCAGGAGCTGGTTGTGAGTCCCTCAAGACCCAATGTAGAGAAACTGGAGTCCAAATAAGAGGAACGATTTATTCAGGATTTCACAAAGAATGGAGTCCAAGGCAGTGGCCAGAAAAGTCTTCTTTCAAAGGCTTGAAGATGAAAAAGCTTAATTAATGGGCATCTATTCAAACCATGGCTTCTACAATGACGGAAGAAATGAAAGCCTTAATATTTCCACCTTGGGCCAGGTGTGGTGGCTCAAGCCTGTAATCCCAGCACTTTGGGAGGCCAAGGTGAGAAGATTGCTTGAGGCCATGAGTTAGAGACCTCATGTCTACAAAAAATTTTAAAAATTAAAAAAAAAATGGCCAGGCACAGTGGCTCCCACCTGTAATCCTAGCACTTCTGGGAGCCCAAGGCAGGAGGATCACTTGAGGTCAGGAGTTCAAGACCAGCCTGAGCAAGAGAGTGACCCCATCTCTACCAAAAATAGAAAATTTAGCTGGGTGTGGTGCTGTGAGCCTGTAGTTCCAGCTACTCCTGAGGCTGAGGCAGGAGGATTGCTTGAGCCCAGGAGTTTGAGGTTGCATTGAGCTATGATGACGCCACTGCACTCACTCTAAACTGGGTGATAGAGTGAGACTGTCTCAAAAAAAAAAAAATTTAAAAAATGAATTCCAGCTTGGATGTGGTACCAAAAATATGGATCTGCTATCTGATATAGAGGCTGATGATAAAGGAAATGCCTCAGTTCTATCATGAAAACCTCACGACTTGGGCCGGGCGCGGTGGCTCACGCCTGTGATCCTAGCTCTCTGGGAGGCCGAGGCGGGTGGCTTGTTTGAGCTCAGGAGTTCAAGACCAGCCTGAGCAAGAGCGAGACTCCGTCTCTACTAAAAATAGAAAGAAATTA
>NW_012147941.1:2568722-2570064 GCF_000956105.1 Propithecus coquereli
CTACAGGCATGCGCCACCATGCCCAGCTAATTTTTTATATATATTTTTTTAGTTGTCCAGATCATTTCTTTCTATTTTTTAGTAGAGACGGGGTCTTGCTCTTGCTCAGGCTGGTCTCAAACTCCTGACCTTGAGTGATCCACCCGCCTCGGCCTCCCAGAGTGCTAGGATTACAGGTGTGAGCCACCACGCCCGGCCTTAATCTCCTTGTTTTAAGAATATAATTCTGAGATATTATATTCTCATTTTTTCAGTATATTATGCCTTTTCTACCAATTAAGGAATCTGAGTCATAGAATACCGGAAATGAAAATTATACAATTATCTTTAGAATAGATAATATTGATGAGAGCTTGAAATGGAGTGGCCAATGGAAAGAAGCTTAAACAATAATACACTAGTTTATGGGAGAGGGGGTAAAAATAATACCATATAAAATAAACCAACCATGTACAGGAAAAGGTTGGCAATAAGAAAGACATTGAACCTACAAGAGGAAAGGGATATTCCAAATTGCACAGCTCAAAAACTTCAAACCAATCCTTGCCTAATCATGAAGGAACTGAAAGAACCATTTAGTTACATTGCTCTGGTTCTCTAGTAAAAGGAACTAGGTCTAAGGAACTAAGAAACTAAAAAAGAGAAGTAAAAAGGGGTGGCTCAACCTTTGCCATCCAAACACAAACACCAAAGAACTGACATCTGGAGATCTGGGTTTGGGACCTAACTCTGCCACTAACTTGTTATGTAACCTTGAGCAAATCATCATCTTTCATTTTTTTTTTCTTTTTTTTTTTTTGAGACAGAGTCTAAGCTAGAGTGCCATGGCATCAGCCTAGCTCACAGCAACCTCAAACTCCTGGGCTTAAGCCAAGCTCCTGCCTCAGCCTCCCGAGTAGCAGGGACTACACACATGTAGCTGGGACTATAGGTACTTGCCACCACACCCAGCTAATTTTTCTATTATTAATAGAGATGGGGTCTCACTCTTGCTCAGGCTGGTCTTGAACTCCTGACCTCAAGTGATCCTCCTACTTCAGCCCCCCAGAGTGCTAGGATTGTAGGCATGAATCACTGTGCCTGGCCTCATCTTCTTTCAAAATCTAAATTTTCACCTCTTCAGGGCCACATGTGGTGGCTCATGCCTGTAATCCTATCCTAGCATTTTGGGAGGCTGAGGCAGGAGGATTGCTTGAGGCTAGGAGTTCAAGATCAGACTGAGCAAAAGCAAGACCCCATCGCTACAGAAAAATAGAAAAATTAGCCTTGTGCCCAAGAATTTGAGGCTGCAGTGAGCTATGATGACACCACTGCATTCTAACCAGGGTGACAGAGTGAGACC
>NW_012147941.1:2570114-2570714 GCF_000956105.1 Propithecus coquereli
AAAAAAAAAAAACTCACGACTTGGGTTAATTTTTCTATAGGTTTGTCTGCAATGTGATTTTTTTCCTCAAGAAATTAGATAGTGCCACTGTTCTCCCAGTTCAGTAATACATAAACCACAGTATCTTGATTCTAATGTCTATGGGGCACTGTCGTAGGTTATGAATGTCAATACAGTAACATACAACAGTTCTGAAAATTAACCCTAGATTTAATAAGAAGTGATACATTTTCACATGTAATTTTTCATTTTACTTAAGAAAGACAATATTCTTGGGGTTCTTCCAATTTAACTTCTGAATTTAAATGTTAGAAATAAAATAGGATTGAGCTAAAAATCTAGTTAATTCTCTTATAGCACAAACCCCATGAGAGGCATCAGTTTGCAGACCAGGATGTAGCAGCAAGGTTGAAGTTGCAGTGAACTCTGGAGGCAGAAGGAGGAGCCAAGCATAAATATTTAGAGAAGTTGAAAGAAGCTAAAGCTTATAAGATCACACTAGAAGGGTAAATCTGAAAAATACAGTTCAAATACAATATTTTCTAAATTGGTCAAAAGTATTCAGATTTAAGTTATACCTTCAATCTCTCTCTTATTTTA
>NW_012147941.1:2570959-2597433 GCF_000956105.1 Propithecus coquereli
AGGAATTCGAAACCAGCCTGAGCAAGAGTGAGACCGTGTCTCTACTAAAAAATAGAAAGAAATTACTTGGATAGCTAAAAACATACAGAAAAAATTAGCCAGGCATGGTGGCACATGCCTGTAGTCCCAGCTACTCGGGAGGCTGAGGCAGAAGGATCGCTTGAGCCCAGGAGTTTGAGGATGCTGTGAGCTAGGCTGATGTCACGGCACTCACTCTAGCCTGGGCAAAAAGAGTGAGGCTCTGTCTCAAAAAAAAAAAAACCAAAAAAGCAAAACCAAGTAGCTAGGACTACAGGAATGCGCCACCATGCCTGGCTAATTTTTGATATATATATATTTTAGTTGTCCAGCTAATTTCTATTTTTTTAGTAGAGACGGAGGTCTCGCTCTTGCTCAGGCTGGCTTCGAACTCCTGAGCTCAGACAACGCGCAGGCCTCGGCCTCCCAGAGTGCTAGGATTACAGGCGTGAGCCACCACACCCGGTTACCTTCAATCCCTTGATTGTATTAATAACATGGTTTTCTTTGGAGGGTGAGTGGGTTAGAGTTTTGGGTCTGTCTAACCTAAATCAAAGGATTCTCCCCTCTTCCTACTTTAGGAAGTTTGAATTCTACTGCAAACTAGATTCTAATTCTTTACCACTGGTCTTCCTTAAAACTCCTCACCAAATCTATGTATGTAGGCAAGTGTTTAAATACAAGACTATTTCATCCTTCCTGAAATAATAGCTATGTTTGTGAACACATATGCATGGCTAAACAGTACATAATTCCTAAGGCTCTCCCATCTTTCTCAGTTATTTAAAATCTGGAGATTTGGCCATCTTTGCAATTAAATTTCTCTTTCCTGCCATTCCTACAATCTTATTTTTCAATATTGGACTGCATCATCATTCTTTATATTCCTATTAAATCACTTCCCATTCCTGTTTCTTCCTATTTAGACACTTCTTAGCTATCATTGTTCCTATCTCTTGATCTACATGTTCAGAACCTGAGAACTACACACAAAGAGGGAAAAAAGCATTTTGGGAGTCCAGGAATTTGAGGCTGCAGTGAGCTATGATTGTGCCACTGTACTCCAGCCTGGGCAACGGAGCAAGACCCCGTCTCAAAAAAAAAAAAGAAAAATACATGCGTGTGTGTGTGTGTGCGTATAATTTAAGTGATAAAATAATGGAATAGGGCCACACACAGTGGCTCACGCCTGTAATCCTAGCTCTCTGGGAGGGTCGAGGCCGGAGGGTTGCTTGAGCTCAGGAGTTGGAGACCAGCCTGAGCAAGAGGGAGACTCCATCTCTTCTAATAATAAGTGGTGTGCGCCTGTAGTCCCAGCTACTCAGGAGGCTAAGGCAGGAGGTCGGCTTGAGCCCAGGAGTTTGAGGTTGCAGTGAGCTGTGATGACACCACTGCACTCTACCTGGGGCAACAGAGCGAGACTCTGTCTCAAAAAATAAAATAAAATAAAATAATGGAATAATTTAGTAACAATGAATTTTTACTGATTTGAGCCTGTGGTGAAGAGGAGTTTTATCTCTATCAAAAGATTGCTTTTTTTTTCTTTTTGAGAAAAAAGGTTTACAGAACCAATGTTCAGAATATGTTAGCGTGCAGTACTCTCAGTCTACTCATCAAAAACTGTTTTTTAAGAAATCTGGACTGTTTCTTCATATCATCCTTATGCTTAAAAGATATCAGCCCAATAAATGATTTAGGAATATTTGCAATAGAGAAAAATCATGATCTAAAAAACCTGTCATTTAAAACTAAACAAAACTGAACAAAAACAGATCCGCATTTATAATGCTTGGAATGAGACCCTGAAAACACTTAAAACTGAAATAATGAATCTCTAAATGTACATAAAATAACACGTCTCCTGTTTTCTTGAATTTCTGGTTATAGCTTTTAAGTTTGTGGTACACAAAAGGTTTTCAGAGGCAGTGTTTTAAGATTCTCTCCAGAATCTATCACCTCTCTTGCAAGCCTCTCATGGTCTTGAGGTGACTATAATCAGAGCTGAAGCCCAAGGAAGAACTGACTTTGGAGGCTGGAGGGTGTAATTCTGGATGAAACTTCAAACTGTATGAACAAACAAGGGAAAGTTATCTTTCAAAATAAATGGTAGGAGTTTTGTTTTGTTTTGTTTTGTTTTGTTTTTGAGGGGACAAATTTCGTGAAAATGTTTTCCAAACCGAAAAAATGGTGTCGAGTCAGGGCAGAGAATAAATTAACAGTATCTAAGAGAAAGCATTGCACATCGTGTTTTAAAACTTTACGTTGAATAACCTGCCTCACCTCTGAAAGCCTGCGTGCCAGCTAAAATCTCTAACTGGCCCTTCTTCTAACGTAGTCATCGAGACACGGTTGATTTGGGGGTAAATTGCTTCTACAGCTTTTTTTTTTTCTTTGCGACAGAGTCCCCCTCTGTTGCCCTAGAGTCATCTTAGCTCACAGCAACCTCAAACTCCTGCACTCCTGAGCTCAAGCGATGCTCCTGCCTCAGCCTCTCGAGTAGCTGGGACTATGGGCATGTGCCACCATGCCCGGCTAATTTTTTCTATATATATTTTTAGTTGTTCAGCTAATTTCTTTCTATTTTTAGTAGCTACGGGGTCTCGCTCTTGCTCAGGCTGGTCTCGAACTCCTGAGCTCAAACAATCCGCCCGCCTCGGCCTCCCAGAGAGCTAGGATTACAGGCGTGAGCCACCGCCCCCGGCCGCTTCTGTGGGACTTGCTAACTGGGCTGCTGTGGTTTGGCCTGAAGCACTGAGGGTCCCAAGAGGAAAGGTTTGGGGGCGGGTTTTCCGATATTGCCTAAATTGTACAAAGCCGAGGCTTTATCCTGCCAGCTGCAGTTACCGCGCTTGATTTTGGGAACGACTCAAGGAGCCTTTAAGGGTCAGCCTGTCAGAGCTCTGCTCTAGCACCTTCATTTCCCTATCTGTAAAATGGAGCGGGCGGCTACTACCCTGAGGAGGCAGGAACACAGGATTAGAACCCGCGGCCCCACCAACGTGAAAGCAGCCATCCAGTTCGGGCAAGGAGGCAGCGGCGCGAAGAGGAGCGAGAACAGGGCAGTTTGCAGGAAGTGCTTCAGGGTTGGGAGGGGAGACGGAGGGCGGAGGCGGGAATGTGAAAGCCGAGCTCTAACTACGGAGTTTGTACCGAAGCTCAGGAGAGGCGGGGCGAAACTGGGGTGAAGGGGTTAGTCAGTGGATAGGCAAGACGGGCCACCTCCCCCGGAAAAGAGGGAGCTGGGTGCGGGGGAGGCTCTGAGGTGGCGCATGAGGAACGTGGGGGGAGGGGAGAAGCGAACACGCTCAGGAAAGGGGCAGGGAGCGCGCGCCTACCGCACGCATGCGCGCTCCCAGCGCCTCCAGCTCGCAGGCCTGGGCTTCTGACCGAGCGCTTGGCGCCGACGGTGCGGACGTTAGAGCCCGAGGAGTCGCACAGCCTTCCCCGCCCCGCCGGGCTCTGAGAGGGCGGTGGCGCGTCCCTCGAGGTGGTGGGTGGGCACCTGTTTACCCGGTGGAGATTAAGGAAGCAGGGGAAGGGAACACGTTTCTCTAGTGCTCTTTTCGTTTTCGTTCTCCTCCCCGACGAAGAATGGGGCAGGAGGTCCTGGGCGTGTCGGAGAGAGTCCGCTCCGGGTTTTCCCGCCCACTTTAACTCAGTGAGCGCTTCGACCGCGCGGCGCTTCACTCCACCGGGCGCGCCCGAGCCCTCCGCCGGAACTCGTTCCGCCTCCCCCACACATCCTTCTGCAGGAATGGAAAGTGGGCGCTCGGACCTCTTTCCCTGGGAACCTTCTGGCCAGGCCGCCACTCCCTATCTCGCCAGGGTTCCAACTCCCCCAGCCCCTGGCAGCTCGCATTCCCGTCTAATACTGTCGCTCTGAGGGACTACTTGATGTCTCCGTGCGCTCTGTGGTGCGGCCGCGCTCTGAGCTCTTCCTGGAAACTCCCGCCTCGGGGAGCCAGGAGAGCCGGGCCGGGGGGAGGGGTGCGGAGGGGACGCACACGCCCCCTGTCCCGGGGGAGGGCTGCGCGCCCCCGCCCTTCTCCCCGCGGAGGGGAGGGGAGGCGCGAGCTGGGGGAGGGGAGGGAGCGGGGCGCGGAAACGGGGGGGCGGCTTCCCGCCCCACCCCCTGCCTCCAGAACAACGGGTTCCCGCTGCTGCCCCCTGCCGCCCACAGCGCCCCGCGCCCCCGCCGGGCTCTGAGAGGGGCGTCGGGGCCGCCGCTGCTGCTGGGGCCGTGGGAACCGGAGCCGAGATGTGCTAGAACTGACCGGTTTCCTGTTAGAAAACTTCAGTTACTTTAGAGAAGCCGGTTTCTCTAGCTTAGTGACCTCCCTTCTACTTTAAAATGACGAAAGATCTTGGGGGAAGCAGTCGGTTGATAAGACGAAGAGCAACACGACGTTGCTCTGCTCTGACTCAAAGGAAATTAAACAAAATACTGATTGTGAGGATTTTTAAAGGGCTACCAACAGAAGGAACTCGGGTTTTTTGAGTGATAGCTTTTTTCCCCCCATATGTACACAAAGATGTACATACGAGTTTGTTACAGCAGTACATTTGCTCGTAAGCTTACTTGAGTTTGTGGTTAAAAAAACCTCGTGAACTTTTCGAAAGAGAGGCGTTTGTCTCCGAATCCAACAGAAAAAAACCAATTCGAAAGAGCTGAAAAAGTTCTCTTAGAATAGCAGTCACATTTCAACATTTTCCATATTTTGCAATATTAAACTGTGAGGGTTTGTGCCAAATTTTAAGGCAAGATTTCTTACTGCCAAATTACAAATTTCTCAAGATGAGGGGTGATCAACCAAATTGCTGCCAGACCCCATAAACAGGCACTAACAGCACTGCTATAATTACACCTTATTATCTCCCTTGCAGGCTTATTTGATTCACTGCTGGATAAAATCCTCAGCCCGGGTGTTACTGGCCTTTTTCTGGGGCTGAACACCTCCCATGCCTCCGTTTGTCCAACAAGCAGTGTAACCCATTCTATTCCATCTCTAGTCCGTCTCTTCCTCATATGCAACACGATCAGGCAGATTATTTTCACCCCAGCTTCCCTAGGGACTGAAAAATGAAGATGAAAACAAACCTATCAGAATCACAAAAATTTCTTTGAAGAAAAAGATTTAGGCCAAGAAACCAAATTTGTTGTTTAACTTGAGCCCCCTAAGGGGATTTAGCATAGTGGGCTGAATGCAGTTAAACCAGCTTAATCACTTTCTTTGTTCTGGGCTCTTTGCATTTATTTAATGTTGTATTTTAGCACGACTTGACACAACCTAAACTAGTTTTTATGTTAGTGTAGAGTCTAATGCTGTAGACCATAAAACACAACCAAACAGGAATTTCTGTGAAACCCTTGACATTTTGTAAAATTCTGTACTAAACTGCTAGATGACCAAAACTAAAAAAGTTGGGGGGGGGTGGGGTTTCGGTGCTAGGAGGTCATGTTTTTATTTTTTAAAATCCAGAGATAATAAAAGCACAAAAATTTGGCCATGTAGACCACCTAATTCTTTTGATAAGATCTGCTGCGAGCTGCATTTACTCATTTTTGTCTGAAAGATTTTTCTTTTTTCAATAGGGAGAAAAGGAAGAGATCATGCTGGATCTCATCTCCTGATAGATTCTAATTCTTCTAGCCTTTACTCTTCCTCTTAAATAACAATTATACCCTGCTCCTCACCAGCCACAGATTGAGGGGCATTCATTCACAAATGACTCTTGAGCCTCGTTCTGAATGTCTGCTTCCTTATAAAGCCAAAACCTCAATACCAACGCTTAATGAATCAAGCCTTGTGAAGATGCAGGCAGAAAACCCAAGTGCTTGGGAGAAATAATGTCTTTTCTGTTCTATCTTTAAATTCTCTTACAACATGCAGGAATAATAATAATAGCTGTTCTACACTATGTGTGAGCCAGGCGCTGTTTGTTCTAAGCCCTTTATAGGAATTAACTTCTCACAACAGGTCTAAGAAGTGGGTACAATTGTTGCCACTATTTTATAGGTGAGGAAATTGAGATACAGAATTAAGTAACTGGCCCAAGATCACCCAGTCTGGAAACAACTGAGCTAGGATTTGAATCCTGGCTCTTCCTGTTATGCTTTTCATCACTCAAGGTGGTTATAAATTTAACTGACTATAGAATATGAAGTCACCATTAATTCACCACATTTTGTATTCAGAAAGTCCTCTATGTGACCAAGTCCTGGGCCATATTTTTCCCTCTGGAACTCCAGTAAAGTGAAATTTGTTGAGATCTACTTAGGGAAAGCATTCCCAAATCAGATTACCCTCTTGGAAGCCAGCCTCAGACTGTCAGCATATGCACTGTAAGTGCTAACCAGGACAGACAATCCAACCTCACTGGATAATAATGTTTCACAACATCCCTACCTCAAATTATAAAGAAGCAAGATGGTTAAAGATGGTTAAATTTGGATTCTCTGATGTTGGGCAAGGTAGAAACCAGGAGGTGAAATGGGAAGAGAGACAGCAATGGAAGGAAGCTGAGAGAAAATAAATGTAACATATGTGCACATGGAGAGATCAGTATCACACTGCAAAGAATGCTGATCAAGGTCATGCAGAAGAGAAATGTGTGGGGGTGTTATGGCAGAACTAGAAAAGGAGCTAAACATGAAAACTGAGTACATGGCAAGGGGAGGTGGTGGGCAGTAATGTTGGGTTTTTTCCCCATATGGAGCTTCAAATAAATTAAGTACAGTTTTGGCTGGATTAATAGAAATACATCATCTGGAACATGGAAAGAAAGAGCTCCACTTTATTCTGTGTTAGACCACATCTAAGTAGTGTGTTCTCTTTTAGAGGGATATAATAAAGAGAACAACCAACCAAGATGTTGAGGGGACTTGAAACTCTAACTTATGAAGAAGAGTTGAAGAATTCATGAGTGAGCAAAGAGGTGTCTTGAAATACCTCATGGACTATTGTGTAAAAAAGGAATTAGACTTACACTGGAAGGCTCCAAGGCTTTAGAACTGAAGGGTGGGAACTTCGGAGACACATATTTTAGCTCAGAATATGGAACAAGTCATGGAAATGTGAAATAGACTGCCTTGGAATGTAACAGGCTCCATATCACTGGAGGCATTCAAAGTGCACATTGTCACTGGCCTATATAATGTTTAAGGTGCCTTTCATCCTTACCCTGCCATTCACTTGGACACTAAAGAGGGGAAAACAGTATAGCCTACCTCATTGGGTTCTTGAAAAGCACTCAGCACAGTGATAGCCAGCACTTTCTAAAAAGCCGCTAATAACATTCCTAAAGTTATAAGGTTTAATATTTCTACATTCGTCAGTGGGCAATTATTTCATCTTGTGTTTTTAGATCACTTTTTGACATTATCAATATTATCCTGAATGGTGGCTTTGGTATCACTCAGCATCCTTAGGATATCCTTGTGTACCTAAAACTTATTTAGTAGTGTCCAGGGAGCAGTATTGTGATTTCAGTACCACTAGGATCTTAAAAATTGAATTGTAGCCCCACACTGAAATTCTGGAGGCCAACAATGTGGTAAGATAATGTGGGATGACATTACCCCCTACGTTATAGGAATGGTGGAGAAAATAAACAATAAAATCTGGCAGACTGAGAGAACTCGAGCAGTGCAGCTTTGTGTTGACGGTTGAAAAGCAATAGCAACTGAGGTCAGCCTTATACTTCACACACAAGAATCAGACTAGATGGCTCATCTTGAGCAAAAAGTGTCATGAAGCCCATGAAACCAAGTGAAAAAGCCGGGTACTGGGAGATGAAGACAAGCCAACCAATGAGCTGGTAACTTGCTCACTCTGGAAAACTAGTCTGGGAAGACTGCTATTCCATGGAGAATAAGGCTGACCTCAGCAGCATCTTCAAACAAAAAGAAAGCACACATGACTTTTAAAAGGGACAATGAAGTTGTCTTAGCAGTCAAACTTATTTAAATTCTTAGTTCTTCCAACCCAAAGGGAAAATCGAGAGGAGGCAATATGGCCCTGCTTCTGCTGGGTGATTATAGCAAGTGGCTTTACCTCTCCAAGCCTCAGTTTTCTCATCTGTAAATGGGAATAATGACACGTTATTGCACTGGCATGAAAATTATTTGATATATTAAATGTAAAGTATACTTAGCACTGTGCCCAGTGTATTATCAGAATAAAGTTTTATTCGGGAAGGAGGAAGAAAGCGTGGCTATATTAGTGTTATTATGTTAGAGATACAGACTCTGCCATATAGAGATAGTGACATTATACAAACAGAATGGAGAACTATGACACCACACAACCCTCTTATCTTGAAGTCCATCTGAAATGGAATTGCAAGTGTCCTTGCTCCAAATGCAAGGTAAATGATTTCCCTCCTCTCTCCTTTGGTTCTCTTTTTCTCTTCATGCTTTAATCATTTTGACACCAAGCCGTACAAAAGTAATTTAAAATTAACATGTCTGACACTTGGTAGCTAGCAGAACCTGATTCTGAACCCTGCCCCCTCTCCAGGGCAGCCAAAAGTCATCTTTCATTGGCTACTGGTCCTGCAGCAGCTGATCAAGGGCCCAGGAAAACACATCCAACAATTAATTTGCTAATTTAGTTTTCTGTTTAATTTGAAACCAGAAAATCCTCAATCACCCAGGAGCTTGGTTTTCTGGCTTGAGCATTGGCTTCTGAAACTTACGTTCAATAGTGAGCAAAAGAAATAGAAAACAGGGAAAAAGCTTACCTTCTTAGATACACACCATTGCTCCTGTGTCCTTCTGTCCTCAAAATGGTTTTTCTATAGGATCACAGTTCACAAATCCTTTTACCAGGAGAATTGGGAACAATACATTCATACTCAATGTAGGTAAACTGTGCCATGAGCTATGGTGAATTTCCATGCCAATATGTGTTTAGGATTTAAAAACTAAGGGTTACAGACAGACCCACATGGGTTTCTGGCATTAGAAGTAAGCATTGCTCTAAATTGTGAAGCAGCTTACAGCGTCCCTGGGAACTTTTCTGCTGATTCCAATAGGAAGAAGCAAAGGAAAGAGATTTGTATTTGAGAGTTGGATGAGAAAATAGACAACAGGTACCCTTCTAATAGCTTTCCCTTGCTGGGGAGAGTCTCAATTAAGAGGAGGAGAGGGTAGGCTCAACTCTCAAGTGTGCACCAGAACCCATCCCCCTTCTGCCACTCGGAGTGCTCAGTTGGTGGGTTGTTTTTTTTTTTTTTTGAGACAGAGTCTCACTGTGTTGCCTGGGCTAGAGTGCCGTGGCGTCAGCCTAGCTCACAGCAACCTCAAATTCCTGGGCTCAAGCAATCCTTCTGCCTCAGCCTCCTTAGTAGCTGGGACTGCAGGCATGCGCCACCATGCCTGGCTAATTTTTTCTATATATATTTTTACTTGTCCCGCTAATTTCTTTCTATTTTTTTAGTAAAGACAGGGTCTCGCTCTTGCTCAGGCTGGTCTTGAGCTCCTGAGCTCAAACAATCCTCCTGCCTCGGCCTCCCAGAGTGCTAGGATTACAGGCGTGAGCCACCACACCTGGCCTCAGTTGGTGGTTTGATTTTACTTTCTATTTTCCCGCCTCAGAGAGGTTAAACTTTTCTGCTTGATTTCCAGGACCTTGTATAATCTGGCCTATCAACCGTACCTATCAATCCCTATTTCTAACTCTTCATCAAAGTGTATATTCTAATTTGACCAGACTCAATGTTCTGAGAACATGCTGCTATGTTCCTGCCTCTGAACTTTTGTCCATTTCCCTACTGATTTTCCTCCACAGGTTTTTCTTTCCTTTATTCAAATCCTATCTGAGGTGGATGTGGTGGCTCATGCCTGTAATCCTAACACTTTGGGAGGCTGAGGTAGGAGGTTTGCTTGAAGTCAGGTGTTTGAGACCAGCCTGAGTAACATAGTGAGACACCCATTTCTACAAAAAATAGAAAAATTAGCCAGACATGGCGGTGCATGCCTGTAGTCCCAGCTACTCAGGAGGCTGAGGCAGGAGGATAGCTTGAGCCCAGGAGTTTGAGGTTGCAGTGTGCTATGGATGACGCCACTGCACTCTACTGAGGGTGACAGAGTGAGACTCTGTCTCAAAAAAAAAAAAAAGAAAGAAAGAAAAAGAAAGAAGAAAGAAAGAAAAGAAAAGAACAAATCTTATCCAAACCTTGAGGCCCACCAAGGTCTTATTTTTTACATTCAATCTTACCCACCACTGATCTCTCCCTTTCTGTCTTCACATTGGTAGTATTTATGTAATATACCAAATTGTTGGCCATGCTGATGAAAATAATGTTCAGTTATTTTATATTTCAGTTCTAACTTTCCAAATAAACTATAAAGTACCTAGAGTCAGGGTCCACATCATACACTTCCTTGGTATCCCCGACAGGCATTCCCCAACCTGGCCATTCATGATAATCACTGTGTGCTTGTTTAAAAAACGTGTTATACCTGCTCTGAGGTTCTGTTTTGTTAGGTCGAAGATGGGGCCCAGGAATCTATTTTCTGCATGGACTCCAGTATAACCAGTCCCTTGATGGGAGGTGGGGAATCACTGCTCATAGCACATGCCATGGAAGACACTCAACTTGAGTATAAACGTTTGCGTGTAAACTACATATACAAATATATACTTATTTATAACACATGATGACCTCATGGATGGGCATTCTACAACCAAATGTATGCCTCAGGGCACAAATTGGAAGGTAGATAATCTGGTTTACTTGCTGTGACACCAATTTGGTATGTTTGGAAACAGAATCTCCTCTAGGCTTTATGATCTCTTGGTAACTACAACTGTGGAGATCAGGTTGATAGAACTGTAGCTGGTTAAAGACAATAGTTTCCTATCATCCTTCATCAGTTGTAGTCTATAGCATTTGTTTGTGAAGTGATATTTAGGGGCAGGGAGACTTTGGTATGTGAAAAAGCTGGTCAGATTCTGCCCCAGGCACTACAAAATTAGTAAAATGAGTCTCCCTGCCTATATCCTAAATCCAACTCAAGTGTTAAATGTTGGAAGATTAAGCTGTGATTCTCCTCCTGGAGTACTTGTGTTTCAGAGGGAATCCTCTGGAAGTGAGAGAAGAGGATTATCTTAATGACCCCCGACCTTACTTGACAGGCAGCCTGCCCAGAGCCCAAGATTTGGGAGAGCATTCTCACAGAAGATGACCCCCTAGACACTGCTCTGCTTCTTCCTATACTCTGCCATCCTCAATAAAGTAAACAGTGACCAAAAAAGTTTCCATTGTTTTCAGAGCTGAGAGAATAGGACTCTTTCAGTTTAAGTGTGGATATGCTGCTTTGCTATGGGTGTTGTTATAAGAAGCATCTAGGTCAGAGTTCCATCAGTATTTTGCTGAAATACCATATTTTTACACTATTAGATTCAAAGAGAAAACCCATGAAATGTTCTTTTATTTATTCGGCAAATATTAATCGAGTGCCTATTATGTCTTAAGTACTGTCCTATATATTAGAGATACAACAGTAAACAAAGAAAATTCACGGAGATTATATTGTGGAGGGAGAAGGGATGGTAAAGGGGTGAGCTATATATAAGCAAAATAAATAACCATATAGTATGTTAAATGTTAAGTGCTGTGGAGGAGAAATAAGCAGAGAATGGAAATGAGGAGTTGGGGAACATTTACATTTTAAACTGAATGGATAGAGAAGATCTCACTGAGAAGGTGACGCTAGTGTAAAGACCTGAAGGAGACCAGGAAGCAAGCAAGCCATGCACATATCCAGGAAAAGAAAATTCCTAATAACTGATTTAGTACCTCTCAGATCCTAGGTTAAGACACAGGATTTATAAATCTAGCTTAACTCTAGTGCCATCGCTAAATGCAGAATAATTTCCTCTTTGAAAGTTACTCAGTCCTCAAAACTAAAAAGTCTTATAAATCTTAGTTGAAAATTTCGTATCAAAAACTAAGTTTTATTTACTTTCTTTGAAAGTCAAGTAGTACTACCATAGTCACTTTGAGGTATGGAAGTCTTCCCCAAAACAAAACAAAACAAAGCTAAAAAACAAATAAAATTCATGGGAATTTTCAGATGAAAGATTCTCATTTATGCTAGTTAGTTACTTTAACTAAAAACAGTCACAGAAATAATTAGACATTGGGTTTTAAATGGACTACCTTTTTTTTTTTCTTTTTGAGTCAGGGTCTTGCTATGTTGCCCAGGCTGGCCTCAAACTCCTAGACTCAAAGGATCCTCCTACCTCCTGAATAGCCGGGACTACAGGCATGTGCCACCTCACCCAGCTTGGGACTATTTGTTTTTAAAGAATGAAAAAGCTTCTCTAATTTGGTTCTCAGGACAACATTGTGAAATATGCAAGGTTAGCATTATGCTCAGTTTGCACATGAGCATGTTAAGTCTCAGAGAGATTGTCTTGCCTGAGGTCACACAGCTAAAAAGTGGTTGAGCCAAGTGGTAAAACTCAGGTCTTTTGACTCCAAATCCCATGTTTCTTCTCCCTATCATAGTTGCCTTTTCAGTTCCCAAATTAGAAAAACAACTACACCACAGTATTTACTTACAGAATTTAAGCAACCTCTAGATGCCCTGTGAAACCATATCTGTCATATAAAAAAGAAAAATATCAACAGTGTATTGGAAAAGCTAGTTGTAAAGTTAAATTTAAAACCAAAAGGACAGACAGGTGGCACCAGTTCCTGCAGCATAGGTCTAAAAGGCTGGAAGTCTAACTCATAGCAGAAATATTATCCCTTCCTGTCACTGGGCGCTGGTACAAGGAATGCTTTCCACCTGGGGCAGAGGAGATGCTGAGAAGCAGTACAATGTTCCATTAAGTACTAAAATTTATCAACCTAATTCAGGCAAAAGGAGATACAGATAAAGAAAAAGTGGTTATGTTTCTTGAATTTGGTCCTTTTTCTCTATTTCCAAAACCACTCTAGTCAAGGCCCTTGTCACTTATTCCTCACATTTCTGTAAAAGTCTACTATCTGGTTCTCCCACCTCTGTTTCTCCCTCTTTCCTGACTTCTCTCCCAAACCCTTATTGTACGTTTTTCAGACTATCCTCCCTGAAGTACTGTCGTTCTTTCACATAAAAACTTTTAATGGCTCCAAAGTGTAGTTCATTTCAAGACAATAAGATTCAGTCTAGCATTTAAGGCCTTCCTTATCTAATGCGGCTTACTAAAACTGGCACAAGATGAAATGGAAAATCTGAATTTCCCTATGTCTATTAAAAAAATTGAATTTGTTATCAAAAATCTTTCCTAAAGAAAGCTCTGGGCCCAGATAGTTTCGCCAGTGAAGAAAGACCAATCTTATACAATCCGTTCAGAAAATATAGGAGGAGGAAACATTTTCAACTCATTAGACCTTGTCTAGCCAACCTGATCTTTGCCACCCCTACTGCAACCACCAAAAACCATATGTATGTCTCGGTTGTCCCCCACACAACATGCTGCGTGCCTTTGGTGACCTTGTTTCCTTTCTTGGAATTCCCTCCCCACTCCCTTTGCCTATACAAGTCCTTTGGATGGATGAGTGAGGATTCTTAGATGACCTGAAGCTTAGGCCCTATTTTTCTTTGTCACCTAAGGCTAAAGACAAGTACAGCCTTGAGAAGTGAGCACAAAAAAATAATACAAATCAGTATTAGTACTGTACGTAGACATTAAGCCCAGTACAGTGTGCATAAAAGTAGAGTCAAAGGCTTTTCTGGTTCAACAGAGAGAAGTGTTTTTATTAATATTCCACAGTGAAATATAATACTGAACTGTGAAAAATGCAGAGAAAGTGAAGTTTAAAAAAAAAAAAAAAGTAAAAAAATACCAGCAGGTGACTAGGAATAAGAGCCTTATATGACATTCAGTATTGACTCAGTATTTCAACAAATATTTATTGAGAACCTACTATGAGCCAAGTATTATATTAGGCATCGAATATACACATAGTGGTCCCTGCTTTCATGGAACTTATAGTCTAGTGGAAGAGACAGACAATAAACAAGTAAACAGAATTATAAATTGTGATTAATTTTTCTGAATGAAAAGAACAAATTCTGAAAGAGCATATTGGTGGGAACCTGTTTTAAAATTGATGGTCAGGAAGGGCCACTCTGAGGAATTAATATTTCTTGCAGGATGAGAAGGCACCAGCCACTGGGGTGAGGCCATTCTAGGCAGAGAAAATAGAGCATGTTATAGTTCTGAAAATGGAAATTTATCAGGTCTATTAGCAGCCAGAAAGAAGGTCAATGTGGCTGGCAGGTTGGAAAGGTAGTTGAGGCTAGTGACACAGGGCTTGGAAGGAGTTTGTATTTTATTCTAAATAAAGTGGGAAGCCATTAGAGAATACAAGTTAATGAAGAGAGAATTGAGAAAACCCTAGAGCCATAATATTTCAAAAGGCATTATTTGTTCCCAGATTCAAGTGACATTCATTGAACGTCTCAGCGCCAGGTATTCTAAGCGTTCTCACATGCTGTTCAATTCTCACCCCAGACCTGTAAGAGAGGTACTTCTATCATTACCACATTCTTACTGATGAAGAAACTAATGCTCAGAGAGAATCAGTGACTTGCCCAAGATTGCACAGTCCAGAGCCATGGAATTGAGATTTAGTCTCACAGCCTCTGACTCAAGGCCTCTGTTCGTTCCATTGGATTGTCTACTAGTTGCTCGAGCCACAACCTTCACAACATTCTCGACTCCTCTCCACTTCTCCTATTTTGCTCATGATATCCATCAGCAAATCCTGGTACCTCTACCTCCAAAATTTAACCACTTGTCACCACGTCCACTGCTACCAGGCTGACCCAAGCCACCATCATTTCTTGCCTAGATTCCCACACTTGCCTCCTAACTGGTCTCCCTGCTTCTATCCTTGCACCCCTGCCTCCTACTTCCTACAGGGCAGCCAGAATATGTTTTAAAACATAAGCCATATTTACAACTATTACGTACCCATAGAATTTTTTTAAAAATGTAAGTCATATCATAAAACATAAGTTATTGCTCTGCTACAAACCCTCCAGTGGCTTCTCATCTCACTCAGAATAAAAACCAAAGACCTTACGATGATTTAGAAGGCCTAACACAGTCTACCCCTCCAAACCCACTTCCCTGACCTATCTCCTACATTGCTCCCTTGGCTCGTTCTATTCAGCCACACTGGCCTCCTTCAGCAAGGAAACTCTGTGTCAGGACCTTTGCACTTGCTGAACCCTCTGCCAGGAATCCTCCTCCTCCTCCTCTTCCTCCTCCTCCTCCTTCTTCTCCTTCTCCTCTTCCTCCTCATGTTTGTATGGCTTACTCCCCCTCTTTTATGTCTCAGCTCAAAATCACCTTATCAGTGAGTCCTTTCTGACCACCCTTTATAAACTAAAGAACTCTGCCCAAACCATAATTCTACCTCCCTTAACACTGCTTATGGTTCTCAATACCTTTATAACCATTTAATGTACTATATGTTCACTTATTTATTTCTTTGCCCCCTCCCATTAGAATGTAAGTTTCATGAGAACAAGAACTTTATTTTATTTTCGGTTTGTTTCGGTTCTCAGAACACTGTTTTCAGCTCCGGTAACAGTGCCTGGCACATATAGATGCTCAGTGAATGGAGGCAGGTGACTAAATAACAGTACCTATGTATCGGTGAATGAGGATGAAAGCATGTTGTAAACCAGGAAGTGTTAGAAGTTTATTTCAGTTGTTTCTTTGTTTTCTAAGCCTTAAGATCCCCTTTGAAAACCTTAACTAAACAGTGAACCCAAATGATCTTGGATGCAGTACTGTCTCTTGGTAGGCCACCAACTACATGACTGAGCATTGTCAGAGAACCCACTCTTGCCATCTTTTCTTTCTCAGGTTCACTGGCAAAGCCAGTGAGAACCTCTTGCTCCTTTCTAAGGCACCCTTACATGCCTTTGGCTTTTTAGAGTTTTTATTTTGGCCAATGGAAGTGATGGCTGATGCCCTGTCTGTAGTTGGGATTCTATATAGGGAAAGTCATTCAATTAAATCAAGCAGTATTGAATTCTTAATTGACACAAATGAGACAGACAGACAGCTGGAGGAGTGGGGGAGGGACAGGGAGCAGGTGCCCTGCATAATGGACAAAGAAGAGGAGCAGAATAAAAATTCAGACTGATGGTGGAGAAGCTCACTTGCAAGTCTAGATTTTGCACCAAAAGAGAACTTTGCCACAGCTTACTTTACATAGAGCAGAAAGGATCTAGTGGTATCTTTGCCAAGGATGAGGCAACAGGTTCCAAATGCTTGTGCCGTTTTGGCCACCCTGATGGCCAAGTCTGCCTCTTTTCAGGGACTGTCATTTGTGAAAGTCGCTCTTGGTAAAGCCCTCATTCTTTTTTTTTCCAAATATAAACTTATCAGATAATGTTTGAATAAAAGAAATCACTTTTAAAAATCCATTTGTCAAACAAAGTGATTCTTAACACATGAGTTAGGAAGGCGAAGGAAAGGATGTTTCCAGATCTTCAAATGCCAGATAGGGGGGACATTCCTGTAGAGAAGGCATGTCTCTTATCAACTCCAAAATTTCCTCTAAGAATGTTGGGGGCTTTTTTCCTCTTAGCCCCCTCTTGATCAGAGCTTTGACTCCCCAGCTCAGACAATTCTTCTCTGTATCCATGGGAATTGCTCCCATAATTAGTAGTGTCTCCTGCCTGGAACACAGACAAGTAAATGTTCAAACCTGGCAGCTGATCCTGGGAAGGAGAGCTGATTAAATCTTTCCTGTTGAGAGGCACCTTTTCGATTTGAATGTGACACCTCCATCCCTCACCTCAGGTTTGCCTGAGGGAAGCAGTTTCACCCATACCTTCATAACTGAAGAGCCTAATATTTTAAAGATACATTTAATCTTAAAAGGAGCCCACTGATTTCCTAAGTTAAGTAACTGAGGAAAAAGCATAGGCCTTTTTCCTCTCTCCTGGCCCCTTCTCCGCTAAACACCACCCTGTATTTGGTAAGATGAAAGCTCCTGTTGCACAGGTATCATCAAATGCCAGGAGCCTGGAGAAATAAAAGGAGTGCAGAACACCACTAAGTACACATAAGTATTAACTACAAATGGAAGAGAAAGCAGGCGAACTATTTCTTTAGAAGTTTTAGTAAGACAGGCTGGAACCACCAAGCCCCAAAGTGAATACTCTTGGTGATAGTCCGTTCCAGGAAAGCTTTCTACGGCAGAGGTGTATTCTTATCTGGATGTAGCTAGGATTATGCACTACCATTCAAACACGTTCGGGAGGACAATATCCATTTTCCTACTGACATCAAGGCAGCGTTTTAAATTTATCCAGATTTGTTTTGGTTAGTGCAGTAAAAAAGCAAGGTTGGAGAATTATGTCTAACAAAAATAAAGCCATCGTATGCTTCAGGTGTCCCACTGAAAGCTGCTTTTAAAGCAGTTTGCTGCTCCTCAGCTCCAGTCACCTCAGCAATGCTTGCATTCAGGCAGGTTGGCTGTGAACAAAGCACATTTGCTTCACAGGCAACAGCCCTAAACCTCCACTCTCAGCACAAAAGTCTTCCTTAGCAATGTTTTCTACATGGCTCTGGTTAAGGGCCATTCACTTACCTCCAACCTCTTTCTCCTGGGAGACAAAGGCACCTTTGGGCTGAAGTGACACAGGAGAGTTAGAATCAGATTTTGTTATCGACATTGCAGCCTTCAATTTCAGTAAGAGGCTAAATCTGTCTGTTCCAACTACAGGAAGGCAATCTTTATAACCCCTGGAGCACTTGGCCAATTATGCACCTGCAAATATACCATACAGGACATTTCAGGTTCCTAAGCACTTTGAAAACTGATACTTAAACAGTCTCAAGGGATCCTATCACCCACCTCGAATAATAGCTGCTTTGGAATCTGTTATTGGCACCAGGAAAAGAAAGAGTCCTCTGAAGTCATTCTAAAGCCATTTTTATTGTGCATTTTCAAACAAAGAACCTCACCAAAAGAACTTCTGTTACAAAATCAGGGTAGAAAGTCAAACTCATCTCATCTAAGGGTCAATTACCCTGACAATTTTGTGAAGAGATGGGAAATGAGTGTTAGGGAAGAGAATTGTGGGGAGGGGGTGGGATTGGCTTTTAAAATCCCCTGGGTGAGAAGGGTGTTCCCACTGACTCTAAACTCTAACAATTACAACAGAACGGCCTCTGTGACTTTCTGGCTATAAACTTTTAATGATTATTAACTGGGGAAATGTAGAATATGTGGAATTTTAACAATTGGCTTTCAACCTCCATTTGCTTCTTTCTGAGAAACTTGTTTTTGCACAGTGTAATAACCTAAGGCTCAGAATTTACGTTAGCTACCTTGATATTCCTTGCTGAAAAGCTACTTTCTTACATATCTTACTTCCAATAAAGAGGCAGATGCCCTACGTGCTGTTTATCTCAGGAAAGAAATACATGTGGGAAAAGAAGCAATTTTCTTCTCACTGAAATTAAATTAAATCATGACCGCCTGTTGTGGGATTATCCTGCCATCTGCTGTTCAAAACAGAAACAGCAGCAGAGAACAGGACAGAGGAGGCAAAATGTTGGCAAGCTTTGCTCCCCAAAAATGTCCATCGGTTGATAAAGGGTATTGATATAGCTAAAATCTTTCTCTCTCTCTTTTTTTAAGGGTCTTATTCTCTATTTTTATTAAAGTGAGATAGTGCAAATATGATTAATAGCAAGAGTGCTAATGGAAGGGTCCAAGAAATGTGGCTATATCATTTTTGAAAATAGTTGTTAATCTTGTATAAAGATTCCTAGAATGTTCTTTACCTTTGACCTAGTCATTCCACTCCTGGAAACCTATTCTAATAGATGAATCCAAAATCTGTATGGAAAAAGTCATGTGTGCAAAGACGTTCATCAAAATGATCATTTTATTTATTTAATTTTTAGAGATGGGGTCTCTGTCACCCAGGCTGCAGTGCAGTGGTGTGATCAGTGCAGTGGCATGATCACTGCAGCCTCAAACTCCTGGGCTCAAGCGATCCTCCTGCCTCAGCCTCCTGAGTAGCTGGGATTACAGGTGTGTACCACCACGACAGGATCTTACTATGTTGTTCCGGCTGGTCTTGAACTCCTAGCCTCAAGTGATCCTCCCACCTCTACCTCTAGAGTTGCTGGGATTACAGGCTTGAGGCACTGCGCCTGGCTCGCAATGTTCATTTCATATTAGCAAAAAAGAAAAAAAAAGGAAGTAACAAACACAAATATCCACCAATTATTAATAGCAAATGATTAAAAGCATCCACTGAGTAGAATATTGTGACTCTATTAAAAATAATTATATTAAAATTGTGTAACTACATGATAAAGTATTTATATTATAATGCAAAATGAAGATAAAAATGGATTAAAAGAGCATAGAAAGGCCGGGCGCAATGGCTCACATCTGTAATTTTAGCACTCTGGAAGGCTGAGGCAGGAGGATTGCTTGAGCTCAGTAGTTTGAGACCAGCCTGAGCAAGAGTGAGACCCCATCTCTAAAAAAAAAAAAAAGGCATAGAAAATAAATTTAAATTTTTTGGAAATAACCAGCCACAGCAAAATATACCAATAATTATTTGTGAGGCCGTGAAGGACTCAACATTTTATCCTACTTTTTAATCTGTTCCAAATTATCTTTAATGAGCAATATCAACTTGTATAATGGGGAAAAATGTCCCTTAAAAGATGGCTGGATTCTAATTCCATATTTTACTAAAAACACCTAACAAACAAATCCCGTGTGACCATGGACAAGTCACTTCAGCTCTCTGGGGCTCAGTTCTTTCATCTGGCAATTGCTTCCCTCCCCTCCCAGGGTTGTTCCAGGATCAACTCAATAATAAATGCAAAAGTACTTTGAAGAGTATAATATTCCATATGATTTATTATTCATTTATTTTGTCTACGGGTTCTCGCCAATCTTAAACATATCCCTGGTTGTTTCCCTGGGATCAATAGAGAAAATATAAAAACCCAAATTCCCCCTCACTCTTGGCAAAATAATAATAAGATTTATAATCTTGTTAAAAGGCATGTTCTCCACTCAGTGAGTCAAGTCATAATAGGTACTTCCCTTGAGTTCTTGCTTGTCTACCACTCTAATTGCTTTTGATCTAATCTCCCTTCCTCCAGCACATTGCTCAGACCACTGCAAGGTTAGTGAGCCAGTTCCCACCTCCGAATCCTTCAGTGGGTCCCATGGCCTATGGGATTAAGTTAAAGATCCTAGTCCTGGCATCCAAGGCCTCTGTGTTGAATTTAAGTTCCCAGATATGTCAAACTATAGTGTACCTCTTTGATTTTGTTTGTGCTGTTTCCTCTGCCAGGAATGCCCTTTCTGCCCATCTTTTGGGCAGCTTAGATGTCAGCCCCTCTTGAAACCTTCCCTGATTCCCTGGTAGAACAGGCTGCACCTCCTTTGTGCCACTGGCTCCCGTCCCCCACCACGATTTTTATCATATCACTTATCACTTGGTCATGTAAGTTTCTGTTTCTTTATCTGACTCCCTCAGGAGAGTAAAGGCTCCTTAACAATTCAAGAATCTCCTATGAAGTTGAGTATCCCAGCATCTAGTACTGTGCCTGATTTATAGTAGATGTTCAATAAATGTTTGTGGAATAAATAAAAGAATTTATCTAGCATTTTGACTTCCAGAGGGCTTTCATCTTTTTTATTTTTTATTTTTATTTTTTGCTTTCATCCTTTTCGATCATGTGAGGAAGTCAGGGCATGTATTACTGTTACCATTTTATGGATGAAGAAACAGAAACTCTGAGTAGATAGCTGGGAAGTGGCAAAGCGAGAATTTGAGCCCAGCTTTTCTAAGAGGAGAAAAACAAAACCAAACCAAACAACCCTGTAGCAGATACTATTGCTCCGCCCAGATCCTCTCAGATCTCTTACCAGTTCCTCCTGCCTGTTCCTTGGCTGCTGTTTGCTTTTGCTTCCAACAACCAGCTCCTGAGACTCTTCGGAGGAGGAAGGTCCTCAAGTTACTGGAAATGGCTTTGATCCCTCCCTCTTCCCCAGTCTCTAGCAAATGACTGATTAGATGTGGGAGTTTGGAAGCCCAGCATACTTGCCTCTGGGTAGAATTTATACTCCTGAGCTCCCTTAGGGATTAAATTACTTTAGGGACTAAACTACTGTCTCTGGGACTTTGCCTGAAATCTCATCTTTGCTTGGCTTTCCCCTCTTCCCAGTCCTGCTTGCCTGAGGTCCTTGCCAACTTCTCCTTGGAGCGTTTCCTTCATAAATCCCTTACCTGGGAATCCTTGTTTCAGAGTTGCCTTCTGAAGTTCCCCAGGCAGCCAACTAAGCATGTCCTTGGTTCCTACTATATGTCAGAACCTATCAGGTGCTTTTACAAAAGCTAGTTTATTTACACTTCACAAACTCTTTAGGAATAAAGTACATGTATTTAAATTTTTTTACACCTGAACTAAGACTCAGAGAGGTTGGGTAATTTACCCCAGGTCATACAGCAATTGTGAGAGTCAGAAATTCAAACCTATTAATCTTTTTTACTCCAAAGGTTTGTCCTTTTCATTATGACTTGACACCTCTTCTAGCTCCAAACTTACTGTTTTTCTCTTTGTGAAGACTGCACGATAGTCAGACTAAGATAAAATCACTTGGTGGGAACTCTTATTTTCGGTGTTATCTATATATCTGGTTAACTCATTGGCCGTTTTCTACAACTTTTAGTAATGTGAGATTGGGTGGCAAAAATAGGTAAGACACAAAAAGACCTTCATCAAAATAGCCTCTCTTTTTGTTTTCTACTACAGGATTCTCCTAGAGTATCTATAAATCACTGTGACTATGTGATCTTTGGCAAATTTTCTCACCTCTAGATCCCAATTTTCCTATCTTTAAAGTAAGGAAATAAGATAATAAGAATACCTACTACTATAGGATGGGTTAATGAAAAATATTTATTAATAGAATAGTGCCTGATGCAAGTGTACGCTTAATAAATGTTGGCCATTATTATTATTATTTTAGTACCTCTGCTACTTATAAACAGGTTACACTCCAAAAAGCTGTAAGTCCTTTAGTTCACATATGCATTATAGTGATCAACCACAGACACTCAGGACGGTCAAAACACTAACACTGAATCATTCTTATGAGCCCTGGATGTGGCGTACTGAGAAAGGGCTGCTTGCTCAGATATGGACGTTGTTAATTCCAAGTGGGCACATCAGAAATATTACTGAATTGTCCTCACAAGCCACAAGAGTAAAGTCCTATTCCCTCTTGTGGTGACTCCTAGAATTACCATTACCTCTTAAATCATAGATCTTAGAGCACCAAATTTACAAGGATTCTTAGAGACCACTAAGAAATCGCAGTTCAGAGGCTCCCAAGCTGGAGTGCCAAATTCCTACATGTCAGAGAAGGCGCTAATAAATATTTTCAAAATTTCAAAAAGTATAATTAAAATCATTCAATTGCCTTTGACAAAGAAAAAATATTTTCATGCAAATTAACTCTTTTAATCCTCATAACAACCTTTGAGGCAGGTACCACATTGTCATTCCCATTTTACAGATGGAGAAGTTGATTTACAGAGACATTGAATAACTTGCCCAAGGAAGCAAATAGCAGAGATGGGTTTGAACCCAGCACTCTAGCTCCAGGGCCTGTACACTCAACTACCCTGCAGTATGTTTGGAATAATACGCGCTCCATTTCCCCAGTGCCTTCAATGTGCCAGAAGTCTGAGGTTGCAGGGAGTTGTGATGATGCTACTGCTCGCTACCCGGGGCCACAGAGTGGGACGCTATCTCTGCCCCTGCCCCCAAAAAAGTACGAGTTTGTGGATTTTCCCCTGATTTCTGAGCTTCATTTTAGAAGATTTGTCAAGTATAAAAAAGCACAAAAAAGAATAATTGTTAACATTTTGTTGTCTATCATTTTGGGGTTTTTTCTATATGTGACATTTAAAAAATTGATCTTATACTGTACTTCCAGTTACTTTTAAAAAACATTATATTATGAATATTTCCCCATGTTCTTAATAATTTTCCAAAACAAGATTTTATTCATTTGTCTATACAATTGACCCGCAAACAACACAGGTTTGAAATCTGCAGGTCTACTTATCCGAAGATTTTCTTCCTCCTCTGCCACCCCTGAGACAGTAAGACCAATCCCTCCTTGTCTGCTTCCTCCTCAGCCCACTCAACGTGAAGACAAGATCAAATCTTTTATGAGGATCCACCTCCATTTAATGAATAAATAGTAAATATATTTTCTCTTTATGATATCCTAAGATTTTTTTCTGTAGCTTATTTATTGTAAGAATACAGTACATAATACATAGAACATACAAAATGAGTGTTAATTGACTGTTACCAGTAAGTTTTCTGGTGAACAGTAGCTATTGGTAGTGTTGAAAGGAAAATTTTATTTTTATTTATTTATTTATTTATTTTTGAGATGGGGGTCTCTCTATGTTGCCCAGGCTGGTCTCAAACTCCTGGGCTAAAGCAATCCTCCCAACTCATCCTCCCAAGTAGCTGGAACTACAGGTGCACACCACCACACCCAGAAAAAGAAAAACTTTAAACAAATTAAACAGGGTCTAATTGAGCAAAGAATGACTTGCAAACCAGAATAGGTTTGGAATCACTATGGGGATCCTACATGGTCAGATAATATTTATGAACAAAAAAAGGAAAGTAATCTGCAGAAAATGGAAGTGAGGTACAGAACCAGCTGGATTGGTTACAGCTCAGCATTTTTATTTGAACATAATTTGAACGATTGGCTGCCTGTGATTGGCCGAAACCATGTGATTGATGCAAGAGTAGGTTACAGCCTGTTTATACAACCAGTTCACTGTATATGGAGAAATCTTTAGGCTAAACTTAATATATATAAGGATGTGGCAGTTTTACGCTAAACTTAGTTTAACAGTGGTTAAATTTGGGGGAAATCAAAAGTAATAAGTGGATTTTCAATGTGTAGGGGCTGGCAGCTCTAACCCCTGCATTGTTCAACAGTCAACTGTAATATGTCATCATATGGTGTACCACAATGCATTTGTTACCTCATTGGTGTTTTTTTTTTTGTTTGTTTGTTTTTTTTGAGACAGAGTCTCTATTTTTCACCTGGGCTAGAGTGCCATGGCATCAGCCTAGCTCACAGCAACCTCAAACTCCTGGGCTTAAGCAATTCTTCTGATCTCAGCCTCCCAGAGTGCTAGGATTACAGGCATGAGCTACCTCTCCTGGCTTGCTGTATATTTAAGTTTGGTCAGTTCCCCACCAATAAAATAACACTGTGGGGGATACTTTTTATTCCTAGCTCTCTCTTTAACATAAATTTAGTGGTGTGCTGGAAACTATTTGAACTGGTTTATGACAGCCAATTGCATGCATCTCTTCCCAACTACAAGTTCATGCTGATAGCTCGAAATTGGCCATTGTGGGAGTACTTATATCACAAAATCAGCAAAGGATACAAGTCAGGGTCCCCTTTCCTTGCCCTGCCAGTTAAACATTTTGCAGCATACCACTGCATAATTTCCTCAAAGTGGTATTTCAGAATCAAAGAGTAGGTGCATTTTATACACACTTTAAAAATTTTGTTATTGCCACATTGCTCTCCTGAAAGGTCAGATACTTTTACCAGAATGAATCCTGGAAGAATTGATATTTAATCAGGTTCAATGGAGAAGGCAGGATAAACTTCATAGATTTTAAGTGCAGAAATCAATGAGACAGACAAGAAAAACAATACAAAAATTTATTAAACTAAAAGCTGGTTCTTTGAGAAGATCAATAGAATTGATAAACCTCTGGTCAAACTGATCAGGAAAAAAAGAAAACACAAATTGCCAATATCTGGAGTGAGAGAGGGGATATTATTATGGATTAATTAACAAAGACATTGAAAGAGTAACAAGGGAATATTATGAATAACTTTATGCCAATAAATTAGATGCCAACACCTTAGATGAAATGGAACAATTCCTTGAAAGAAATGTTGACCTAAAAGGAAGAAGCTGAGGCAAAATTAGTATAGAAAGTTTATTTGGGCCAAGGTTGAGGACTGCAGCCCAGGACATACTTCCAAGTTGCCTTGGAGAGTGCTCCAGAGAACGAGAGGCTCAAATTTTTTAAGAAAAAAGGACAAATTAGGGTAGGTGCTTGATTACATAAGCTGTTCGTCAGGAATTCTCATTGGCTTACAGAAAACACATTGGTTAGTGATTGGCTATACACTGTGGAACTATAGGGTGGATAGCATTTTATGGTTACTTGGTAGTCTAGTGCCAGTAGAGCAACTGGCTTCAGGAGGTAATTGTTCAGCTCCAGGAGGAGTGATGTGACTGCTGTTTCGTTCCAGTGCCTCTCTGAGCCTGATCATTTAAAGGGGCTCATACTCCTCAGATACAGTTTCTTTTCTTCTTCTTCTTTTTTTCCTATAGACACAGACTTCCAAAGTTCATTCTAGAAGAAATAGATAATCTGAATAGCTGTATATCTCAGGAATGAAATGTGAGCTTAATATCTGAAATCTACCTATGTAATTCACCACATTAACAGACTAAAAAACAAAACCACAACTCCATAAAATTATGACCATCTCAAGTGTGGAGGCAGCACATGGTGGCGAGTCAGTCTGGATGGAGCAGAATCTTGTGCTGGGGACAGAGTGAGAAAAGTCCGGAATGCAAGCGGCAGGCCCTGGGGCTTTATCCACAGGCAGTGGGAAATCATTGCCTCCAAAGCATTCTGGGAGAAAAACAGTTTGGCAGAGGCCCTCCCTGTGACCCCAGCCAGTGACCATTCCCGGGCCTTTCTTATGGAATGCTGATCCTGCTTGTCTGTACATATTGTACATATCGTAACTCAACACATACAGAAAAAGCATGTAACTAAACCCAACACCCATTCATAATAAAAAATTCTCAGCAAACTAGAAAGACAAGAGAATTGCTTCAGCCTGATAAAAGCATCTAGAAAAAAACTCATGGGTAACATCATACTTGATGATGAAAGATTGAAAACTTTCCTCCAAAGATCAAGGATCAAGAAGAAGGCAAGATTTTTTTTTTTTCCTTTCAGAAACAGGGTCTTGCTCTGTCACCTAGGCTGGAGTGCAGTGGCCCCATCATAGCTCACCATAAATCTCAACCTCCTGGGTTCAAGCCGTCTTCCCACTTTGGCCTCCCAAAGTGCTGGGATTACAAGTGTGAGCCACCATGCCCAGCCAAGAATGTGTATTATTTTATATGTATGTGTATATATATTTTTTTAATTTTAATTTTAATATTTTTTGAGACAGAGTCTCACTCTGTTGCCTGGACTAGAGTGCAGTGGTGTCATCATAGCTCACTGAAACCTCGAACTCCTGGGCTTAAGTGATTCTCCTGCCTCAGCCTCCTGAGTAGCTGGGACTAGAGG
>NW_012147941.1:2598573-2649323 GCF_000956105.1 Propithecus coquereli
ATTTTTTTAATGGAGCAAAAGTTTTGAACAGATGGAAGAATATATAGCAATAGTCAATAAGCACATGAAAAGATGCTCAATGTCATTAGACAAATGCAAATTAAGTCCACAAGGAGAAAGCACTTCCTCCCCTCTAGAATGACTAAAGTTAAAAAGACTAATAATACCAGAGATTGGCAAGGCTGTGAAGCAACTGCAACTTCCATACATTTCTGGTGGGGGTGTAAAATAGCACAACCACTTTGGAAACCAGTTTAGTAACTTTTTACATAATTAAACATAAACCTATCCTGTGACACAGCAATACCACTTCTAAATATTTACCCAGAGAATATAAATAAATGTCCACACAAAGATTCCTGCATATATATTCATATTAGCCAAAAACTGGGGGAAAATGAATGTCAGCAGATGAATGAATGTATTAAACAAATGTGGCATATTCACTCAATGGAATACTGCTCAGAAACAAAAGGGAATGAACTACTGATACATGCGGCAAGACAGATGAATCTTCATAGACATCATGGCAAACGAAAGAAGTCAGACACAAAAGAGTACACACTGTACGATTCCATTTATATCAAGTTCTAGAACAGGGAAAACTAATTAATGGTGACAAAAGTCATAATAGTGGCTGCCTCTGGCATTGGGGGAGATTGACTGAGAAAGGGATACAAGGAATTCTCTGCGTAATGAAAATGTTCTGAATCTTGAGAGCAGTATGGTGTAGGAGTGTGCCAAAAGCTTCCAGTTGGACGTATAAAATCTGTGCATTTTATTGTATGTAAATTAAACTGCAATATAGTTGATATAAATGCACATGTGGGATTCCCTCATGGTCTGTCAGCCTGCGCTGGAGTTTAGGAAGGGAACCCCTCTTCCCTGAGTCTGCTTAGTAGCAGGCAGCTATAGAACCGCCAGGAGGTGCACTGGTAGCCTGGCAGAGGCCCTCCCTGTGACCCCAGCCAGTGACCATTCCTGGGCCTTTCTTATACTGATCCAGCTGTTCTCGGCCAACCAGAGGGAACTTGGGCATGCCACAGACATGGGAGGGCCCCTCTATCGAGATACAAAGTTGACAGCTTTGTAGTCAACAGATTTGGGGTTCCAATCCCAGCAGTAGGCTTCCTTTAGAACTGTGTGACCTTGGCTAAATCACTTAACCTCTCAGCTAGGTGAGGTGGCTCATGCTTGTAATCCTAGCACTCGGGGAAGCTGAGGCAGGTGGATCATTTGAGTTCAGGAGTTAGAGACCAGCTTGAGCAAGAGTGAGACCCCCATCTCTACTAAAAATAGAAAGAAATTGGCTGGACAACTAAAAATACATAGAAAAAAATTAGCCGGGCATGGTGGCACATGCCTGTAGTCTCAGCTACTCGGGAGGCTGAGCAAGAGGATTCCTTGAGCCCAGGAATTGAGGTTGCTGCGAGCTAGGATGACTGATGCAACATAGTGAGACCCCATCTCTACAAAAAATTTAAAAAATTAGCCGGGCGTGGTGGTGTACACCTGTAGTCCCAGCTGCTTGAGAGACTGAGGCAGGAGAATCACTTGAGCCCAGCAGTTTGAGATTACAGTGAGCTATCATGACACCACTGCACTCTAGCCCAGGCGACAGAGCAAGACTCTGTCTCAAAAAAAAAAAAGTAAAATAAGAAACAAAACAAAACAAAAAAATCACTTAACCGCTCTAGCGTTTAGTGCTCCAGAAAGGCAAGGAGCCAACGGCTTTCACCTTTGTACCTTCAGTGCCTGGAACACACATCTACTGAATGAGCTGCCCAGTGCTGGGGCAGGACGGCTGTTCTATGGGCTTATAAAGTAAAAGTAAATATCTGCTCCCCTGGAAACAATGTTAACATTTTAGATCTCGAACCCTGTTTGAGAATCTGATGAAAACCTGTGTCCTCTCCTCCCATAAAAACGTACGTACACAGGCCATTTTACATATTCCCACATGCCTGGGAATGCCATGGACCCTGGTTCTGGAAGGTCTCACTTAACTCTGAAGAGTCTATGGAGCAGTCTTGCAACTCAGCTACCATCTATTCTGCACCTGATCTCTGCCAGAGCCTTTATTCACCTTATTTCTTTTCGTCCCTTCCACAATCCGCTGAGGATGGTTTGCAGGTGAGGGAAATGAGGCTTAGAGAGGCCAAGTGACTTGCCCAAGATCACACAGCTAGTGGTGGCTGGCGTTGAGACGTGACCTCATTTGTGCCTTCTGGTTCCAACCCCCTACTCGTGGAAGCATCAAAGCCCATGCAAAGGGCCCAGGAAATGTAACGCTCCATAGCAGCAGCAGGAATGACTTTGCCCAAATCCAGCCCTGGCAAGAAGATTCTGCAATGGATGAGCGACCCCAGGCCCCTCCCAGGTACAGGCCTCACACCGGCTCAGACATGTGTCATCCACCCCTCGATTTCTCAACTCAGCCCACAGCCTGAGGGGTGGGTGTGAAGTGGAGGAAGGGAAGAGAAACAGAGGAAATTATAAAAAGAAGTCTCAGATTGAGTCACAAACATGAGTTATAACTCAGAAAGAGGTTCTGGGGCAGGAGGGGACAGAGAGCAAAGCTTTGCGAGAGGGCTCCCTCTGTCCACGGGGAAGGATGCCCAAATGAACCGACTTCTCTTCAAGCTCTGGATGTCGTTCCCTCTACTTAAAATGGGGCAGAGAGAGAGAGAGAATGAGAGAGAGAGAGAGAGAGAAAGAGAGAACTGGGAGGTTGGAGTCTGTGCCCTGGGAGGAAGGAGGGTCAGAGCCAACACGCATTAAGTGCTTCCTTGCTTGGGCTCTGTGCTATATGCTTCTCACGTATCGCCTTGTTCCACCGTCCCGCAAAAAGTAGACACTACTATTAACTCCCACTTTAAAGGCAAGGAAATTGAGGCAGAGAGTGAAATGGCTTGCCCGAGGTCCACAGGCAAGGGGCCAGAGCTGGACTGTAAGCCAGGACTGCTTGTCCCTCAAGAGAAAAGCTAAACAACGAAACCAGGCCAGCCTAACCCCAGGTCTGCTCCTACCCACTACCCAGGCTGCTTCCTAGTCCTGGTTGCTGTTTGCTTATACCTGAGCAGCTCTGTACATGCCTCACACACCTTCCCCTTTAATGCTCACTATAGCTCTGTTTGACAGTTGGGGAAATGTCAGAACAGGGAAGCCACTTGGCCCAAGGTCACACAGCAGGTCAGTGTTGGGGCTGAGGTGTGATTGCGGTGGGTCTGACGCCACGTCCAGCACTGTTCCCAGTACCCGCTGCCGCCTTCCCGGGTGAGCTGGGCAAGAGTCGAGGTGGTGGTGGGGGGCACTGCAAAGGTCCAGGGGATGGTGGCCCACGAGGTCCTCCTGCTCACCTCTCCGGGTCTTTCCCTCTCTTGGCACAGCCTTTGTAGCCCTCCTTTGCCTGTCACCCACAGCTACCTTCACTGGGGGTGGGTGTTCAGTGAGATTTCCCTCCTGCTACTGTTGAGTCATTTCTCCCCTGAGTCCCCTGCAGTTAGTGGGAACCCCCACGAGAAATGGAGGCTACTCAGAAGACCTCGGTTCAAGGTGGAGGAACTTTCCACCACAGCGGGGGACTGCCTTGTGATGTGGTGGATTCTCCGTCGTGGGCCGTGTTTGAGCAGAAACTGGATAACCATCTATTCCTGTAGTGGGCGGAGGCTGGGCCTAGGGGCCTTTAGAGCCTTTCTGACTGTGAGATTTTATGAGTCACTGTGGGATGAAATTTAGTGTGTGCATCAGGGTTGAATAGGACACGTACGAGCTTTGGAGCCAGACAGACCTGGGTTCACTACCTGGGTCAGCCACCTCCTTGCTTGGGGACTGGGCAAGTTTCCTCTCTTAGCCTCAGTTTCCTTGTTGTAAGATGGAGATAGTAATACCTACCTCATGAGATTGCTTTGAGTATTGGGGATGTAGTGTATACTGTGCCCAGTGCAAACCAGGAACTCAATAAATTATGCAAATAGCTAATCATGGATCAGCGCATTCTTTGGTGGCCTTTCATTAGGGGTTGAGTGAGCAAATTAAATCCATGTGTCAACCAAGGTTACCATGTGTAGGAAACCAGCCTTTTCTCTGGGGGTGCCTGTCTTTGAAACAATCATGGAAAACATGATACATAAGTGGGTAAAACACAAAAAAAATACTCAGGGATTTTGATGTCTGTGCCAACAATTGGGAATCTGAGTCACTGAAGCGAAGGGGACATGTGAGATCATCTAAACAGACCCCTATGCAAACAAGAATCTCCTCCAAGACCTTGACAAGTTGTCATTAGTTCTTTGTGTGTGCCACCCAGGTGATGGGGAATGCACTACCTGCTGAGATTGTCTGTAGGAACCTACCCAAATTTACCACTTATTTTCTACTGTTTGCCATCCAGGAAATAGAACTTTCTAACAACTATGTCCTCTAACCCAGGAGTCCCCAACCTATGGTGAGTTGTGTAATTATTTCATTATATATAACAATGTAATAATAATAGAAACAAAGTGCACAAGAAAAGTAATGCACTTGACTCATCCTGAAACCATGCCCCCCTCCCCGGTCCATGGAAAAATTGTCTTCCTTGAAAAGAGTCCTTGGTGCCACAAAGGTTGGGGACCACTGCTCTGAGACCAGACCCCAATATTATAGGAATTTTCTGATCACATGGGTGGCTGAGGGGAAGGGTAACCAGACGGATCTGCAGAGCACGCAAGCAGGTCTGGGGCATTCTCAGAAGCAGGAAGATGAGACAGCACACTGACGAGGCCTGAGTTTCAGAATCACAGAGATCTCGATTTGAGTTCTGCTCTGCCACTGAGCTGTGTCCTTGGGCAAGTCACTTAATCTCCAATCCTCAATTTTCTTGATTCTCACATGAGAATCAAATGACATAAAGCACGGACTCAGCGTGGTAGTACTACAGATTTTAAAAAAAGAAAGAAAACATAGAAAGCACTTGGCACGCAGCGTTACACATAGTGACCATTTGCTTAACAGATGGCAGCCAACATTTCATGGGAGGGGACATTCTGCAGGGTGGGAGCTCAGGATTGTTACTTGGGCATTAAAGGGAACCCAGGGGACATGTGGATTGACAATTTGTTTTCCCAAGATGTGTTATTGCGATTAGTGGGTTCTGTCCAGGGAGTTGGCACTCAGGGAGGGAAGTTCATGTTGGAGGTGCTGGTGGGGGAACTGTGCTTCTGGAGTCCAGTGAGTTCTCGGAGGGGGACTGTCCTGACTTTGTGAAACTAGAACAGGCTTAACTGTTCTAGGGTTTCACCTTCCTGAACACAGTCATATTCACTCACTTGTTTGATCTTCAGGTGATGCATGGGATGGGCAGGAATTATCCTTATTTGGTAAGGAGGGAAACTGAAGCCCAGAGAGGTGAAGTATTTGGGTTTGGGATCTGGCTGCTGAGAAAGCATTTATGAACATCCACCCCCCACCATCCCCCCAACCTCATCCACCAGCATTTCTTGGCTCTTGAATCTTCCCTCTGGTGCCTGGGGCAAGACACTAACTGCTCAATATCTCAGAGCACCAGCTTCCCTTCCTCCTCCCCAGATGCCTTCCCAGGCCCGTGCTCCCCCAACACCAGCACACCCACGGCTCCCGCGTTCGCTCTCATGCACCCATTCAACAGACACTAGCTGAGGGCCAAGATACCGAGTGCCAGGTACATGAAATACCGGAATGAGCAGAGCACAGCCCACACCTCAGCTTCACAGACCGCTGGGCAGGAAACACATCATCAGCTGCTTCCCAAACAGTGTGGTATACAGAGATGGAACATGTGGGTATCTGAGGACCCTAAAGGAGGGTCACCAAACAGTTCGGTTGGCCTCCTGGAGGCGTCATTTGAATTTTCCCAAAGGATGAGAAACTAGCCAGGCACATGTGGCAGCAGAATCCAGTGGTGGCAGGAGTGTGGCAGGTTCAGGTCTTGTGAGCAGTTTGGGGACAGGTTACCAGGGCTGATGCTGGGGCTCCACCGGGGGCCAGATCACCCAGGACAGCGAGTCTGGGCTAGGATGCCTCAGCTCTATCTTGCGGACAGCAAGGGGTCACTTCAGGGCAGATGCCGAGTCATATTTGTGATTCTAAATGGAGTACGCTGGGGACACATTCTGGAGAGGCTCAGTAGGCTGCTGGAAAGAACCAAAATATGTGGAGGGCAGGGAGGAAGGAGAGGAGGGGATGGATCCCCAAAATATTTAGGAAACAGAACTGACGGGGCCAGGACGCACACCGGATGTGGGAAGTGATGGGACTGAGGATGATGATCAGTTGGGGTGATGGGGTCCAGGGTGGACAACCTTGAGTGGTGGTGCAATGGGAAATTTTGTACAAATTGGGGAAACCAAGTCTCAGAGAAGCGAAACACATGCAACACGGGTGAGGGGCTCAGTACCGTGTGTCTCTGGGTGCTCCTCAGCCCACGGGGCCTCAGCACTGCCCTCCCTGCTACTGAGGAAGGCAGCTGGGCTCAGAACCTGCCTGCCTGGGCCAGCCTCGAAGCCGAGCTGCTGCTGATGGCCAAGATCTCCCTCCATCATAACAGCACCTGTTCACGTCACGTCCAAGGCCCTGGCTCTCCCATCTGTAACGTGAGGGCTGGGAAGTAATGGAAGCAAAGGCCCTGGTTCATACAGCTTCGAATCTTGCCAGACTGGCAGGTCCTCGCTCACTGGTTGTCATCTCTACCTTGCCAGTGCCCCCTCCTCCACCTCCTCCATCTTTCCATGCCGTGTGCACCAGGGCTCAGCACAGGCCTCCCTTCCTTCTCTGCTCAGTCCCTAGAACAGCACTTCTCAGACTTTACTGTGCACACGAATCACATGCAGACCTTGTTATAATACAGATTCCTATTGATCAGGTCTGGGGCCTGAGAGTCTGCATTTCTATCAAGCTCCCAGATGTTCTCAATGATGCTGGGCCACGGACCACACTTTGAAAAGCCCAGTCTCTTGGCTTTATAAACTTTCTCCAAGCTAATGACTCCCAAATTTATATTTCCAGTCCAGACCTCTCCCCAGAACTCCAGCTTCTAATGACAACTCTTATTTGACATCGCCATTCAGATACTTAAAAGGTATCTTGCACAGAGCTCCAAAGATTTCCTATATCCCTACTCCTCCCTAATTCTTCTCCCCAAACTCAGAGATATCCTTGAATCTCCTTTCTTTCTTTCTTCCTTCCTTCCCTTTCCTTCCTTCCCCCCTCCCCTCCCCTTCCCTTTCTTTCCTTTCCTTCTTTTTTGGGACAGGGTCTCCTTCTGTCGCTCAGGCTAGAGTGCAGTGGCATCATCATAACTCACAGCAACCTCAAACTCCTGGGCTCAAGCGATCCTTCTGCCTCAGCCTCCCGAGTAGCTGCGACTACAGCTGCACACCACTATGCCCAGATAATTTTTTAAAAAAATCTTCGTAGCGATGGCGGTCTCACTATGTTGCTCAGGCTGGTCTTTTTCTCTTATCCTCTACACCCAAACTGCCAGCAAGTGCTGCCTGCTTTGCCCCCAGAGCACATCCTGACCCTGTCCACCTCCTCCCCATCTCCACTCACCACCCTAGGCCAAGCCACATTTCTTGCCTGGGCTACTGCAGTAGCCACTAACCTGGTAACCCTGCTTCCCTCCTGCCTCCTCCTCCACCATCAATTCTCTACATAGCAGTCAGAGTGATCTTTTAAAAATGCATCCCACTTAGAATTAAACCCACACCTGATCCTGGTCCTACAAAGCCCCATGTGACTGGCCCCTGCCTCCTTTCCACCCTCCACTTGTGCAAACCCCTGGCTCCAAGGTCACAGCTACATCAGCCTCCTCTCTGGTCCCTGAGCCACCAGCCTGTTTCCCCCTTGGGGCCTTCGTCCTGACACTGCCCTCTGCGTCCCAGTCTTGGTGACCCCTTCTCACCATTCAGATTTCAGCTTCCGGGTTACCTCCCCGGAGTGGCTGCCTCCAACTGTCCAATCTCCAACCCCAATTTAACTCTGCACATGTCTTGTCAGTAGCTGACCTGGGTTTGTCAATTGTCCGTTTCTCCTACGAGCAGGTGAGACCCATGAAAACAATGACCTTGTTCTTTATTTGGCTCACCAGCATCTAGAGCAGGGCCAGAACAGGTGCTCAGAAAGTATTTATTGCATGAGAAAATGGCATTCCCTTCTCTGAGCCTCAGTTTCCCCATCTACAAAATGGGGATAATAACATAATAGCATCTACCTCACAGGGGTGTTAAGATTAAATGAGAACACACATGTAAGGTCCAGGCACAGTGCCTGGCACTTGGTCACCAGTGGTTAATGACGCTGTTACTGTTACCAATACATGATGGAATCCCCTGGCAGTAACGTGTGGGCAGGGCTGGGGGATTCCCACAGACTCCCCTAAAGACCCGGGTTCCAAGCAGCTGGGCTATGTGGCCCTGGCCCATTTCTTGTCACTGTCAAAGTCTTGGACACCCGACAGCAGAGAGAGGGCAAATTCAGGATGAAGAGTGAGCTCAACTCAATTGTAAGTTTATTAGAAAGGCCATGGACAGATGAACCCTGAGTTATCAGCTGAGGAAGAAATGAAAAAAGCCCCTACCCCTCATGGCCCGCCCCACTGGCCTCCCGTGAACTCTGTCCTGTGGCAGACCCCAACAGAAGTCGGCCAAAAGTGCTTTCCACATCCTCTCCCTGGGGCTGCCCGACCTGACCGCAGGGGACCCAGTGGCGGCCGATGTGGATGCTGGTGCCTCGAGCTGGGAGCCGGCAGGGCATGGGTCCTCCCCTGTAGCAAAGTGGTTCTAGAGCCCCCAGCAGAACAGAACGGAAAAGGAGCCAGCTGGGGATAGAGTGAGTTCTGCGAACAGCCAGAGGCTCTGAGAGGTGACGCTGGGCGACCCTGGAGGTGTGTGCAGATGGCTACAAATGGCCCATTGTGGGGGTCCACATGGAGGATCCCAAAGCTGCTCTAAGAAGTCTCAGCCACAGAGAGCCCTAGCGTGACTTGATGCCCCTCCCGGGGCCGCACTGGCTATTTCTGCTCCCACATAGGCGAATGGATCTTGTAAAAATCCATGTTGGCTGATACCATTTTTTCCTTTAAAAAAAGAGTCTGTACAGTGAATCGCTTTCAGCCAGCAGAGCCAGAGCCGAGAAGAGTCCGTCCTGGGGAAGGAGAAGGCACTTCTCACACCCTCACTGGGGGTGATCGGGGCTGGCTGCTTCCGGGCCTCTGGGGGGCTCCAGCTCCCTCTGGCCCTGTGGCTCGGGCCTGCTCCCTCTGGGAAGGATGCTGCGTCCATCAAGCTAGCACTGCTCTGCGGCCTGACAGCCCCGGCCCCTCACAGGGTGGTGGACGGCAGCTTCCTCACTCGCCTCTGGGCCAGGATGGATGACTCAATGGGCTTTAGCTGGGGGGTGGGCTTGGAGCTGTTGAGGGCGGAGTACGTGGCTGCCATGGCTCCCTAGAGAAATGGGGGGAGGTCAGTTCACAGTGGGGGGAGGTGTGGGCGGGAGGGGATGTGTGTCCCAGGGCCAGGCCAGTCCCTCCCCATGTCCCACAGCCCACCCAACCACAGTTAATCCAGCCTCGGGGGTCCTTTGTGGTCATTGGTCCTGCCTTCCCCTTCAGACTGGAGGCCTGAGGTCAGCAGCTGTGTCCTCCAGAGGACTGGGAGCCCAGAAGTGCACTGGGACACCGTGGCATCTTAGCCTGGGCTCCCTGAGGGCAGGGCTGTGTCTCCTCCTCTGTCCCACCTCAAGGTGCCTGGTACAGACATGGCATCTCTTGGCCCTGCCACCTCAAGTCCGTGCTCATGCCACCCTGGCCTCACCCCTGCAGATGCCCAGCAGCCCAGGGTGGCCATACCTTTACAAGCTGCAGGTCCTGGTGGGACAGCTGGCTCTGGGGAAGCTTGTCTTTCTGGGTGATCCACGGGTGCTGCAGGACCTGCTTAGCTGTGAGGCGCTGGTGGGGGTCCACGTGCAACATCTTGGACACCAGGTCCTGGGGGCACAGTGGGCAAGGGGGTGGTGGAAGGGACGGCAGGGGAGCAGACAGCTGTGTCCCGCTCATGGGGACAGGAAGGCCACTATCTCCCTGCAAAAGCCCCTGGGACCTACTGTCCACACTGCTCCAGGGCTCCCACGCATAGTCAAGATATTCCTTTCTCTGGGACTTTGCTGCTCTTGGCCCTTCTTCCTGTATACCCTTCCCTTCCTCCTTCACCTTCGAAGAGTCAGGTGGGAAGGTGGGAAGAGCCTAAGGTTTGCGGTCAGGCAGACTCTGATCCAAAACCTGACTTTTCTACTCATCAAGTGAGTGCCCTGGACAAGTTATTCAACAATCTGACCCTCAGTTTCCCCTCTGAGAGACAGGAATAACAATGCCTGCCTCATAGGCTGGTGGGAGGTGGTACTCTTCAGAAGGGGCTCAACCCTGTGTCTGGCACAGAGGTTCCCAGTGGGAACTCCCAGGCTCTGGTTGCTCCCAAGAACTTTGCGAATACTGAAAGCTCACGTCCACCTCCTTTGAGAAGACACTGCTTGGCTGGGCCAGTCGCTCTGCTCTGTGCCTCTACTGCCTGTACCCCTGGCCAAGGGGACTGGCCTCTCTCTGCTGCCTGGCACCTGTTCCTTGCATGCAGGCCTGTCTGTCCCACCAAACTAAGTGTCCACAAGGCAGGGAATAGATTATGCAGCCCTCTGCCCCCTAGAGGGCCCAGAACATGAGAAGGGCCAGTGAATGGTCACCAAGTTACTCAACAAGGTTGAGAGGGGGTCTGCCTGGGAATCTTCCACTTGGAGAAATACAGCAATAGAACATTCTACTCAGAGAAACAAGGCTGCAGGAAACCTGTTCGTGAACTGCTGAAAAGCGCTGGGTTGGGACCCTGCCACCTTCCTCCGAATGAGCCCCATGCTAGCCTCACAGACTCACCTTGGCCGTCTCTGAAACCGTGTTCCAATTTCCCCCACTGAGCGTAAACTTCCCACTGCCGATCCGGGTCAGGATTTCCTCTGGTGTGTCACTGGGCCCGTTGGCAAATGGAGTGTATCTGCAGAAAAGCCACATAATCTGGGTACGGACTCTGGCCTCCATCCTAGGGCCAGGGGTGGGGTGGGAGACACAGTCTTCCACCTCCACCCGTAGAGCTCCCAAAGCAGGCCCACATCTCCTACTTCAGACCCCCCTGAGGCAGGGCTGGATCTCTCCTATCAGACAAGCCCCACCCGGCCCAAATGCTAGGGCTGGAGCCATGGGAAGGGGTCCAGGCCAGGGGCACTCACCCCGCTAGCATGGTGTAGAGCAGAATACCCAGGCTCCAGATGTCACAGCCTTCATCGTAGCCCTGGCGCTTCAGCACCTGCCAGCAAGGCAGGGGAGGGTGGTCAGCTTGGGGGACAGAATTGGCCACATATCCTTGCCTGCTACTCCCCAGAAGGGTAGGAGAAGGGTTCCAGCCACAGGCTGGATGTTCCCTTGGTACATGGGCCAAGGTCAGAGACTAGAGCCCTGGCCAGTGTGGGGCCTCTGCGAGGGGCACAGGCCTCCAGCACCCCCTCACTCTTGCACCTGAGGAGGCTGGGCCACTCACCTCGGGTGCCACAAAGTTGGCTGTGTAGCAAGGTGTCATGAGGAGCCCGTTCTCAGCCCGCAGCTGTTTGGCAAAGCCAAAGTCACAGATGCGCAGGCACTCGGGATTCCCGGACTCATCCACGTACAGGATGTTGCTGGGCTTGAGGTCCCTGTGCACAACCTAGGGGCGGAGGGCTGGGGTCAGTACTCAGGGTAGGGAGGCTGCCAGTGGCCCAGGCCAACTGCTGGGGAGGAGAAGGTTACCAAGACAGGGCACAGAGAGAGGGACAGATGGAACCAGAATTCCGAAGAAGGGGAAGGGGCTGAAATGGGGGTCTTATGGCTGCTGCTGCTGTCTACTTGAAATCTATGTGTAGATGCCTACAAGGTGGCTCTAACTTAACCTTCTCCCTTAAAATCTACTCATCTCATAATCTTACCTAGTGGCCACTCCATCTTTCCTGTTGCTTAGGTCAAAATCTTGAGAGTCATTCTGAATTGCTCTTTTTTTTCTCATATTCCTCAATCCGTAAGCTCTGCTGGCTCCGCCGAAACAATATATCCAGACCCCGACCATCTCTCAGCCCCTCTACCGGCAGCACCCTGATCCCAGCCACTCTCATCTCCCCCACCCACAGCCCCACAGCCCCACAGCCCCGGCTTATTGCAACCGCCTCTTAATTGGTCTCCCTGCTTCCACCTCTGCCTCCTGTCACAGAAGCCAGGAGCAGCCCGTTACACATATGTCAGATATCATGTCATCCTGGCTGGAAACCCTCCAAGGCCTCCCCTCTTGAGAGGAAAAGTCCTTACAGTGGCCTACACGGCCCCACCGATGTCTCCACTACCCTGCGCCCACACCTCTTCCACTCTCTGGTCTTCTAGTGCTCTCTCCCTTGTTGAATGTTTCAGCCACACCAGCTTCTTCTTCTTTCTCTTTTTTTTTAAGAGATAGGGTCTCACTCTATTGTTCAGTGAGTGCAGCAGCATGACCATGGTTCACTGCAACCTCAAACTCCTGGGCTCAAATGATCCTCCTGCCTCAGCCTCCCGAGTAGCTGGGACTACAGGTGTGTGTCACCATGCCTAGCTAGTTTAAATTTTTTTTTTTTTTTTTTTAGAGATGGGGTCTTATTATGTTGTTGCCCACGCTGGTCTTAAGCTCCTGGCCTCAAGTTATCCTCCTGCCTTGGCCTCCTAAAGTGTGGGGATTACAGGCGTGAGCAACTGTGCCCGGCCTCACACCAGCCTCTCTGCTCTTACTTCAAAAGCCAAGTACAAGGCCGGGCGCGGTGGCTCACGCCTGTAATCCTAGCTCTCTGGGAGGCCGAGGCGGGCGGATTGTTTGAGCTCAGGAGTTCAAAACCAGCCTGAGCAAGAGCGAGACCCCGTCTCTACTAAAATTAGAAAGAAATTAATCAGACAACTAAAAATATATAGAAAAAAAATTAGCCGGGCATGGTGGCGCATGCCTGTAGTCCCAGCTACTCGGGAGGCTGAGGCAGGAGGATCGTTTGAGCCCAGGAGTTTGAGGTTGCTGTGAGCTAGGCTGACGCCACGGCACTCACTCTAGCCCGGGCAAAACAGTGAGACTCTGTCTCAAAAAAAAAAAAAAAAAAGCCAAGTACACTCCTGCCTCAGAACCTTTGCACATGTGGTTTTCACTTTCTGGAATATTCTTCCCCCAAAGACAGGGCGCAGAGAGAGGGACAGATGGAACCAGAATCCTAAAGAAAGGGAAGGGGCTGAAATGGGGGTCTTATGGCTGCTGTTACTGCCTACTTGAAATCTCAATGTAGATGCCTACAAGGTGGCTCTAACTTAACCTGTGCCAAACTTGAACTCCTACCTTCTCCCTTAAAATCTACTCATCACATAATCTTACCTAGTGGCCACTCCATGCCTGGCCCATTCTCTGTCTTCTTTCAGGTCTCAGCTCAAATGCCACCATATCAGTGAGGCATTCTCTGACCATCCCATATGAAATCTTAACCACCCCCCAGTCCTCCTTACTCTCCCTACACTGCTTTATTTTTATTTACAGCATTCACCACCATTTGAACATGTTTGTTTTCTGTATCTGCCTGCTGGAATGTAAGCTCCGTGAGTGTTTTGCTCACCGCGGTATCCCAGCACCTAGAGCGGTTCCTAGTATATAGCAGGTGTTCAGTAATACTTGTTGAATGAATGGATGAATGACACTTACTACTGCAGCCGTAAGCAAATGACTTTCCTCTGGACCCTGTTTGCTCGTCGGTAACCTGAAGGGGCTAAACCACTTCACTCTTCATTCTTCCCCTCTCCTTCTGTATAGTTCTATTCATAGACAATCCTCTAACTGTCACCTAATTCTACCAACAACCCTCAGTTCTCTAACCCTAGTCCACAACTTCCCTGAGTCCAGGCTCATATATCCAGCTACCTATCAGATGCTGGATATTCCACAGAGCCTCAAACTCAACTCATGTTCTCACCTTCTTGCTCCTCCTCCCATGAGCTAATGGAACCTCCCTGGGCATTGGCAAAAACCTTCAATGGCTCCCTACTATCTGTAAGATAAAGCCCAAAGTCCCTTAGCTATCTGTTCTAGCCTCGTCGTCCACTGCATCCCCTCAGGAGCCCTAAGCCCAGGCTGCTGGGGGCTCCTTTGCTAATGACCATGACCACATCTGTCCATGGGATGCCTGTTCACCTCCAACATCCAGCGCAGGGTCCAGCACAGAGCAAGTGCTAAGTGAACCTTATGTGAGGAATGAACAAATCACACCTCTGAAACATGCAGACACCTTGCAGGTTAGATTAGTTGAGTATCACAAGTTGGCCTTGTCAAAGATGGTCCTTTCATAGTCCCTGTCAAGCCCTGAGCCCTGCAGCAGGTGCCCGTGGAGTGGGCAGATAAGAGGGTAGACACGGCCCAGCATGGTTCTCCTCTACAGAGGGAAGATGCAGGCAGGGTAGCCCCAGAGGCACACCTCAAATTCTATCCAAGCCTTGGAGAAGTCCCTTGGGCTCTCTCCTTCAAACACAATCACACGGCCCAGAGCGCAAGCACAAGCCCACTGAGGGCCCAGCCAAGCTTCCTAAAGGTCAGGGATGTTCAGCTTGGCTGAGGATGCCAACTACCCTGTACAAGTTAATTCCCAGTTTACAAAGTACTTTCCCAATCCTGAGCTCACTGGTGCTACCCACTGAATCTCAGTAAGTGGGTAGGCAGGGACTGTTGGCTCCATTTTACAGAGGAGGAAACTGAGACTCTGAGAAGACAACTGACTTGCTTGTGTAAATTAGAGGCAGAGGCAAGACTTCGATCTAGTTCTGACCTTAATTCCATGGTCTTTCCAGTTTAGTGTGGTACAAATGACACTTCTGGGAAACAGGGATATGCAAATTTTTGATCTTTATCCGCAACACAGAGAAACAACATACTCCTATAGGAAGCTGTCTCACCATTGCCAGTAGCAGAACAGTAGGGAGGGGGAAGCACAAAGCACCACAGGTGATTCTGACACCTGACCCTCAGGTGTGTATGTGGGGGAGGTAGGTACATTTTCTTTTTTTCCTTTGTGAGACAGAGTCTCGCTCTGTTGCCTGGGCTAGAGTGCTGTGGTGTCAGCCTAGCTCACAACAACCTCAAACTCCTGGGCTCAAGGGATCCTCCTGCCTCAGCCTTCTGAGGAGCTGGGACTACAGGCATGTGCCACCATGCCTGGCTAATTTTTTGTATTTTTAGTAGAGATGGGGTCTCGCTCTCGCTCAGGCTGGTCTTGAACTCCTGACCTCAAGTGATCCTCCGCCTTGGGCTTCCAGAGTGCTAGGATTACAGGCATGAGCCACCGTGCCCAGCGGAAGTGGGTACGTTCTCACATCTTATTGCACTGAAGTCACAACAGGCTGGGCAAGTCACAAGGGAAGCCAGGTGGAATGGGAACCGTGCCAACCAGCCCAAAGGGGAAGCTGCTACTTGGCTCTAGCAGACAGTCACTATGTAGCAACTTGGACCCAGTTTTTTCAAAAGCAGCCAAATTACCAAACCTTACCAAACCAAACCCCAAGCCAAAAAACACCCCACATCTGGCAGGCCAAACAAAATATGCGTGCAGGCTAAAAGTAGCCACGGAGTCAGACACTATGACCTCTAGCAGAGCTGTGATCTTGGTCACAGGAAGGAGTCAGGCAGGCCAGAGTGTGTCATGGCTTTACCACCCACCCAGAGCTGTGTGGTCTTGGGCATGTTATTGAACCTCTCTAGCCCTCAGTTTTCTCACCTGTAAAATGGGGCTGATCATGGTGCTCCACCCCCAGGGGTGAAGGGAAGAGCCTACTTAGCCCAGGACTTGGGAAATGGCAGCTGTTGTCACAGTATCCACAGAGCTGCCTGGGGCTGAACCCACCATCATGCTGGATGTGAAGATACAGTGAGCGCCTGTGAAGAAGCACTTAAAAACTACAGGACAGCAAAATTAGAGGACAGATGCTGTCCCAAGCAGCACCAGTTGAGAGCACAGACTCTGGAGCTAGATCAGCTATGAGGCTTTGGGCCAGTTACTGAGGCGCCCAGAGCCTTGATTCCTTCACTTGTAAAATGGAGATAGTGACAATACCGCCTTTGCAGGCACAATTAAATGAGTTAATACGTAAAGTGCCTAGACCCCTGCCTGCTTGTGCACAGTGGCATGTAGTGTTAGCTGCCGCTAGCAGCAGCAGCAGCAGCAGCAGCAGAGGATGTGCGTTTGGGCACCTGTGACCAGCCAAAAAAGAGGTGGAGTTGTTCTGTAGGAATCACCTGGTTAAAGAGAGAAGCCAAAGCATGGGGCCGACTCTCTACAATCCCGTAGCCCTACAGGAACAACCTAGAGGGAGGCCGGGGACTTGAGAGGGCTCCACACATGAAATAAAGAACTCCTGCAAAATACAATGGGAAGGGCACACAACCCAATTGAAAAAAATGGACAAAAGACTCGAACAGGCATTTCACAAAAGAGGCTTTATATGTTTATTGTCCAAACAGCAATAAACACATAAAGAGGTGCTCGACTTTATTTGTCACCAGGGAAATGCAAATTAAAACCACAATGCAAGACTACTCCACACCTACTGGAATGACTATGGTTAAAGAGATAGAAAATATCAAGTGTTGGTGAGTACCAGAACCCTCACACACTTCTGTTAGGAGCATAAATTGGTAAAACCACTTTGGAAAACTGCTTGGCAGTATCTACGAAAGATGAACACGCAGACGCTATGATCCAGCAATCCCCCCTAGGTGTACAAACAACCTTAAAAGGTACATACGTTCACCAAAAGACAAGTACTATTAATAGAATAGCACAGCAGCATTATTTGCAATAGTCAAAAACTGGTAACAATCCAACATCTATTAAAAATAGACGGGACAATTAAATCATATGAAAATGAACGAACTGCAGACACACAACAATGTGGACGAATCTCAAAGACACCATTGAGTGGCCAGACACAAAAGACAAAGTTTATATAAAATGCAAAACTAATCTATTAGAAGTTAGCTTAGAATGGTTACTTTAGGGGAGGGAGCTTTTGAGGAACTGGAAATGCTTTGTTTATTGATCTGGGGTCTGGTTACATGGCTATATTCACTTTTTGAAAAGTTATGGACTTGTACATTATGATTTGTGTACTTCTCTGTTTATACAATACTTAGATAAAAAGGTAATATTAAAACAAACAGGGGTTCCAGTGGCCCCTGCTCCCTGGTCATCCCCTTCCTATCCCTCAGCTAGTGTGGGATCCCCAGCTTATAACCACAGCTACTGCTGACGCCAAATCAACCCGGAGAATCCCCTCCAAATATCTCAATGAGAAGAGCTTCCCATTTCCTCATCATCTCCTCCTGGTATTTGGAAAGAGCCAGAAATTTTGGAGACCCATGGATTTCTGGCTTCGGGATGGAGAAAATTTCCTCCAATAACTTCCCTATCAAGTGGCTGTCTTGAACACCCCTAGTGGAAGGGTCTCACTGCCTTTGGAGGCAGCTTGCCACTCTAGAAAGTTCTTCCTTGCTCTGAGCTTCAGGCGACCCACTGGTAACTCACTGGCTTGGCTGTCTTCTAAACCTTGGAGGTAACCTTAACTAATATTCACTTAAGAACAAAACAGGAAAAGGAAACACATTTACTCTCTGACCTGACATGGTAAATATTAGTCTGTTTGCACTGGCCATTTCAAAAACCAAAGCCACTTCAAACATAACCATTAAAAGCACACGTGGTAACCAAATCGAAGCTTTAGTTATGAGACAACATTCTTTTTCATAAAAGAATTCCTCCTAATAAGTTAGACATAATCAGGCATCGCCACTTTCACAAACCCTACCGAAATAACAGATTCAGGCAAAGATCCTGAAAGGACAAAAACCATCAGATGAGGATCTTTACGACCACGAGGTCAGATTGTTCCCACCTGACATGACTGATGGGGGGGGCAACGTGACGTGCACTCACGAATGTGATACAAGGTGAATTGTACCACATGTCCCATGGAGTGGATGACCTTGGCCTTCTGAATTTTATTCCCATCCCACCCAAAAAAGCTGAAGTTGAATCTAATAGACATTAGAGAATGTGTAGGTTACAGAAAATATAGGCAATAGAGAAACAATGTAGATCAAACAGACACATCCAGAAGGTGGGACATCCCACAGAACTGATCTCTTCAAGTCAATGGCATAAAAAAGGAAGTCTAAGTATGGAGGTAATGTGGGTGTGTTCATTTAGCAAAACGCATCGAACTGTACACTTAAGATCTACTGTATGGGCTGGGAGCGGTGGCTCATGCCTGTAATCCTAGCCCTCTGGGAGGCCGAGGCAGGAGGATCACTTGAGCTCAGGAATTCGAGACCAACCTGAGCAAGAGTAAGATCCCGTCTCTACCAAAAAGAGAAAGGAAAAAAAAAGAAGTAAAAAAACCCAAAACCCAGCCGGGCGTTATAGGACACATCTATAGTCCCAGTTACCTGGGAGGCTGAGGCAGGAGGATCTCTTAGAGACCAGGAGTTAGAGTTTGCAGTGAGCTACAATGACACCACTGCATTCTACCCAGGGCCACAGAGTGAGACTCTGTCTCAACAACAACAACAAAAAAAACAAGGCAATAAACCAATCACAAAAAATACATTTTTGAAAGGACATTAAGGGAAATGTGTCTATGGACTAGGTACTACGTGAAAACAAGTAAACGTTAATTTTGTTAGTTGTTATGAAAGAAAATATTCACTGCTTTTATTTTTTTATTTTATTTTTAAATTTTTTTAGAGACAGGGTCTCACTCTGTAGCCCAGGCTAGATTGCAGTGGCACAATCATAGCCCACTATAACCATGAACTCCTGGGCTCAAACAATCCTCCTGCCTCAGCCTCCCACGTAGCTGGGACTGCAGGTATGCACCACCACGCCTGGCTAATTTTGAAAAATTTTTTGTCTCCAACCCATGGAGCAGCAGGCAATAAAAAAAAAAAAAAAAAAGAAAGTAAAAAATTTTTTGTAGAGATGGGGTCTCACTATGTTGCCTAGACTGCTCTCAAACTCCTGGCCTCAAGTCATTGTCTCACTTCAGCTTCCCAAAGTGCTGGGATTACAGGAGTGAGCCACCACACCCAGCCTGTTTTTAGAGTTACAGATATACGACTAAGATGATGTGAGGTCTGGGACGTGCTTTCAAATACTTTAGTTGCAGGCATTTATGGATCAAGTCTCATAATGTCTGCAACTTCCTCTCAAACGCATCTGCAAAAACATATACTGTATACTTATATTTATAGAGAGAGACAGAAAAAGAGAGATAAAGCAGGTGTGGTGGGCTGTTAAGATTTGGTTAATCTAGAGGAAAATGACTTTCATTGTACTATTCTTTAAACTTTTCTGTAGATTTGAACTTTTTTCTCATAAAAAGTTGAGAAAAATTCTTCAGTAAGAACAAAAAAGAAAGGGAGGAAGGAAGGGAGGGAGGTAGGAAGGGAAAAGGAAGAAAGGAGGGAAGGAGGGAGGGAGGGAGGGAAAGAAAGCAGCAGCAAGTGTGGTAAAAACCCCAACAATCCTTAAATTTGGGTGATGAGCACATGGGGTTCATCACACTGTTATGCACGGTTCTGTGCTGGTCTGGTCCTGTTTCCCCTGCACATCTGTGCAGTGTTTACTGCAAGCCCACACTGGACCATGGTGCTTCCCCACGAAGTACCTACCTTGCTTCACCCCACAACCACCCTGCGATGCGCCAGCTCTTGTTATCACGAGTTTGCAGACGAGGAAATGGCTCAGAGGGATGAAGCGGTTTTCTCAACCTCACCCACGGGTAAGTTAAGAAGCCAAGGCCTGGACTCAGCCAGTTGGATCCCAGAGCCTGCATTCTTAACCCCCACACTGTCTAATCAGAAGCACCCTAAAACGTGACCTCATCCAGACAGAACTCATGCTAACGCTACGGTTTCCGGCTTTAATACGCCCTAAGTAACTTCTCTCCTTCTTTCAGCGCTGCAGCCTTGACCCAGGGTCATCTAGTGCCCCCTTGCCTTGTGCAACAGTAAAGGCCAAGTTCTGCTGTTTGGACCGACACCTCTTCTGCAGCACTTCTGTGTTTCTAGCAGCATTTCCTCCTGCGTCCACTTCCTCTATCTTAGCAATCAAACCCATGGCCAAGTTCACCTCCCTGAAGCTCCACACAGTGACCCTGCCACTGTGTGGCAAAAAACTACTCTCCACCTGCACGTCCCCACCCAAATTCCTCAGTCTGCCATTCTGGCTCCACTCTTCCCTGGCTGTGTGACCTTGGGCAAATGACCTCACATCTCTGAGCTTCAGCCTTCTTACCTATAAAGTGGGGCCAATAACAGCACCCGCCCCAGGGTTGTTGTAAAAGTCAATTGAGATCAGGTGAGGAAACCTCACCTTACATTAAATCTTAGCATGGTGCCTGGCACACAGTAGGTACCGAATAACGTCCCCTTTCACAGTGTGGCCTCATCTCTCCCGCTCTCCATTCCTGGCATCCACCTACTCACCCAGTCTCCCCTGTGTCGGGATGCGGGGGTTGGGGGCTGCCACTCCTGGGCTGGCCCACAGTTCACCCACCGCCCCCTGCCCTGCCCAGCTCAGACTCACCCCCTGGGAGTGCAGATACTCCACCGTCTTGCTGATGGTGTGCAGGACGCAGCTGGCCTCCCGCTCCGAAAAGAACTTGTGCCGCAGGATCTTGTCCAGCAGCTCCCCGCCCCGCATCAGCTCTGTCACCAGGTACACGTGTTTGCCATCATCGTACACCTGCCGAAGACCTTACCATCAGGGTCCTCTCCCCAGTGCCAGGCCCAAGCCCCTCTGGTCACAGCTCCGAGGACCAAGGAAGAATGACAGGAGCCTTAGACGTGTGTTCTGCTCTGTGCGTCAGTGCCCCTGGCAGGGCCTTGCCCCATCTGGGCTCCTGTCCTGCCTGGATGGGGGATGCTGGCCCTGGGCTTCTGCTGAGCAGAAGGGCTCTCAGGGAATGCCTGCGTCTCAACTGAAGGACCCCCGGGGTGTGGCCAGACCAGAGGGAACAAGGGTCCTCCTCCTCTGCTCACGAGCACTGGAAAAAGGATCAGAAGTGAAAGGAATGGCAGCCCCGAGACAAATCCGAGAGCGCTGGGTGCCCCGGCGCCCACCCCAGTCTCAAGGGCCCCACTCACATCTTTCAGAGTGATGATGTTGGGGTGCTGGCCGTACCGCAGAAGAATCTCTATCTCTTCCGAGGGATCCCGCTTGCTCTTGTCAATGACCTGAAGAGAGGAGTGCATGTGGCAGTGGCAGGTTGACAGACTCCGGTGTCCCTCCCTGCCACAGAGCCACACCGCAGGGCGTAGGGGTCGCAGCTGCCCGCCTTTCACCCATCCGCAGAGCCCGGGCATCACCCTCCCCGCCAAAGGGCCACAGCTACACTGGCCTCACCCCCAGCCCAGCAGCCTTGGCCGGGACGTGGTCAGGAGGCCCACCTTGACAGCATACTCCATGTTGGTGGCCTTGTGGACACAGCGCTTGCACACAGAGTAGGAGCCCACACCGATTGTCTCCTTTACCACGTAGCCGTCGCTAAAAACCAGGTTCTTCCCATGGAGTTGCTGCAGGAAACCAAGACATGGGCCTGACCCCTGGCTCCGGAATGCCAGGGGCCACCGCAGCACCCCAGGCCTTGGCTCAGTGGAGATGGAACCAGGGAAGAGCCAGGAGGCCTGGGGTAGAGTGGGTCATGCGACCTCAGGTGAGAACCTGTCCCTCTCTGGGCCTCAGTTTTCTACTCTATACGATGGGCACACTTGCTGGCTCCCAGCCTGCCTGGGCCGCAATCTGTGGTCAGAGGGTGGCAGAAGAGGTGGGCAAAAGAGTCACAACATGCACATCGAGAGGTCTGTGGTTCTGAGAAGACTGGGCAGGTCTGAGAGGGACACAGGAGCCCTGAGTTGGGTCCCATCTCTGCCATTTACTGTGGCTTTGGGTGAGTTGCCTCTCCTTTCTAGGGTGTCACGGCCCATCTCACGGGGCGTCTCAAAGTGCTGAGACATTACCAATAGCAAGTGCTCGCATGGTGCTCAGTGTGTGCTGTGGGCCAGGCACTATGCCAAGCACTTTCAGCTGGGTGTATGTCCCAGGGACAGTCCTGGCTTGTGTCTGTTGTCCTCGCATCCAGTCTGGTTTAATTTTTTATTTTTTGTAGAGACAGGGTCTCGCTGTGTTGCTCAGGCTTGTCTTGAACTCCTGGCCCCAGCAATCCTCCTGCCTTGGCCTCCCACAGTGCTAGGATACAGGCGTGAGCCATCACGCTCGGCCCTCAGGCTGGTTTAATATTTGTCCTGGACAAAGATGTCCCAGGCTGGATAATAAAGTACATAGTCACATTAACTTTACACACATTAACTCACGCAGTCCTCGCAACCACTCCATGGAGGCAGCTTCTATCACTTGCCCCATTTACAGATGAGGAAACCAAGGCACTGGGAAGGCAATCGTCTCACCCAAAGTCCCTTACTTGTAAGCTCTGGACCCAGGCAACGTGCTCTGGAGTCTCTCAACTCTAAACTGTCCACGGAGCAGTAGAAGTGTACAAATGGGGGACAAGTATGAGGAGACACAGCCTCCTGCCACCCAATCCTGCAAGAGAACTGCCAGCTACCCCACTGCCATGCTGGGCACCCCCTGGCATTTACCCAGCCCCTGGCTAGGTACCGGGAAATTTATAACCATGTTGTCATCCAATTTTCAGGGCCACCATGTGCGGTACAAATGGGGAAAGTGAGGACAAGGAGGCTGGAGGCCCTGTGGGTGCCAGGGTGTGAACCCAGGCCTGTCCGACTCCAAAGCCTGTGCTCTCAGCCGCCTCCCTTGTGGCTTCCAGATGGAAAAGGACGACGGAGCAGCAGCCCCCACCTCTCTCACCTGAACCACCGAGTGCAGTGGTGCCTGTGTGGCACGAGGCTTGCCGTCATCCTCCATCAGGCCAGTGGCCACGAAGCTGAAGCCACGAAACAGCTGATGGGCACCAGCACTAGGGGGGATGCCTGGGGAATCTGTAAGGACAGGAGGAGGGTGTGAGCCTGAGGAGGTGCCCTTGACCCCAAGGCAGCCCAGCAGAGGGGACCATGAGCTTCCAGGCCTGCCCGAGCACCTGGCCACAGTGGGAGCGCACGCAGGGCCCAGCCATTCCAGGCCCTAGCCCTGCTGCTCACGTGTGTTTAGACCCGCCCAGTCCGGACACACGAGGAACATAAAGACTCCCACATCGGCCGCCAACCCAGGCCAAGACGGTTGCCCCTTCCTGGCTGCCTCCTCCCCAGCCTGTCGCCTGAGGTCTGTCCCTTCAGGTCCATCTCTGCACAGCAGCCAGAGGCATGGTTCCAACCACCAATCTGCCCCCGCCGCCTGCACCCTTCAAATGCTCCCCTCTGCCTTCAGGAGGGAGCCAGGCTCCTTAGTCTGACAATTGAGGTCCTTGTGACCGTAGCCTCCCTCCCTACCCAACAGCTGAGCCACACTGGACTTCCTGGATCCTTAGAGGGGGTCTCTGAGCCACTGCACATGCTGTTCCCTCTACCCGATCATCCACTCCTTGCCTGTCCACCAAGGCTCAGCTCACGTGCTCCCTCCTCTGAGAAGCCTTGCCTAGTGCTGCTCCTCTGGCCCCCGGCCCCTGTGAAGCTGCACTAGTCACATTGCCCAGCCGCTGTCTTCATGCCTCTCTCCCAACGATGGCCTGAGCCACATGAGGACAGAGCCTGGGCCTGTCTTGTTCACCATCAATACCCCTACAGCTGGCACACAGTAGGGACCTGGTACATAATTTGCCAGATAAATGAGACAGACTGCCTGGAGAAGTGCTGAGCTCCCTGTCATCAAAGGTGTGTAAGCTGCAGTGAGAAAAGCACCCCCTCTGCTAAAACATGCCCAGAACCAACACTCCCACCCCCACTGCCAAAATCCAGCCAAAACATTAAGATTTACCCAGCTCCCTCCCAGAAGCCTCCTCATTGGCTTCTTGCAGCAACCCCAGGGAAGAGTGGGTTCGTGGCTATGCCCGTGTTCCAGATGAGCACACTGAGGCCCAGCAGTCAGAAAAGCCAAAGCCAATTCTCACGCCTGCCCCTGACCTGTGGGCGCTGTCCCCTCTGCTCAGCCAGACCGTCCCTACCACACAGCGTTGTGGGGTCAGATTCCTTATCCCTGACATGAGGGTGAGCCTGACGCATCTGGTCTCCCCAGTGGGCTGGAAGATGCCCAGGGCAGGGGTCCTGACTTTTCTATTGTGGCCGTAACCACCCACACACCCCTACTCCCTTGCCTGGACACAAAGAGGCCCACAGAGGCCCAGAGTGGGAGAGTCGGGCACAGTGATGCAGGGACAGAGTCAGAGTCCCCCACAGCCAGACACTCACCGCCTGTCTACCCACACACCTGGGCCTGCCAGAGTCCCCAAATCCCTGCCCCCCACTGTACCAGCCCAGGACAGCCAAACCAGATAAGGGACATACCCCTGGGTGTGCGGGACGTGAATTCAGTGTCAAAGTAGAAAGTGTCATCAGGCTGAGCCACGGCTGGCTTAAAAGGTGGCTTGATCTCGCGACGGTACAGCTTCTGCAAGGCGAGGTGGGCCCTCTGGTCACCACAGCACCCCCAACAGCCCACCAAGAGCCTCGCGCAGGAGCAGGTACTGGGCCTAGAACAGCACAGGCCATACTGCCCAGCAGACAGGACACAATTGCCTATCCTCAGGAGGCCAGCCCTTGCCTCCAAGGGCAGGCTGTCAACCTCTGCTCCTGCATCTGAGGCCTTTGGCAGACCCGCCACCACCCTTCCTGTGGCCACCATGGCTGGGGCCTGGCCAGAGCCCTGGCGTGGACGGACACACTCACATTCCAGTCGATGGTGGAATAGAAGACGTGCCGCTTGATTTCCTCTGCCCCATCGGGGCCGGAGCCTGAAACAGCCCAAATGAAGGGTCTGCCCTGGATGGTCCAACCCCCAGAGCCCGCCCTGCCCACCCAGTGGCCTCACAGTGCTCTGGGACCAGCTGCTGGAGCAGGGGAGAGGAGGGGCTCACCCTGCCCTGAATCTACCCAGCCCTGTTGCCCACTCAGCATTTCCCACTTTCTGGAGCTTTTAATGATCAAGCTCCAATGTACTGATGGAAAAAGAAAGGCCCAGAGAGGTTAGGCAACTTCTCCAAGGCCATGCAGTCAGGACAGAGGCGGGACTTGTTCCAAGATCTATAGCAGGCCCCTACCCATTTCCACTGTAGGCCTCATCTCTGTTCCTCTTATCCTACTGCCATTTTCAACCACTTGACCCTGTCAAGGATCTGGACTTGACCTTACAAAGCTGGCCGTGGACCGGGTGAACCCAGGAGCCAAGGAGGCCAGCACACACTGACCTCCTATCGCACGCCAGGCACGTTCCCACGCCTCATTTCAGCAGAGCCCAGCAAGCTCAGCACCACTACCTCCATTGAGACGAGGAGCCTGGGGCTCAGAGAGGTGAATCACCTGCCCTGGGTCACTTAGCATAAGTGGCACTCATTTGTTCAACAAATATTTATGGAGGGACTGCTGCGTGCCAGGCAGTGGGGACCTGACACAGAGCCGTGGCTGGGACCTGAGCCTTCTGACTCCTGAGCTCATGCTATTTCTCTTGTGCCAGCAGCCTTGGCGGAGAAGCTGCGTGGGGGCCTCTGTCCTTGTCCCCAGAGGGAGTGGGGATGACTCAGTTCCTGCCTTCCCCCTACACACAGGTCAACCCCCCTCTGCAACACCACACATGGAGCCAGAAAGCAGGGTGGCCCGCGGCATTGTCTGCCCACACAAAGGACAACGGCCCCTTTCAGCCCCAGATGTAGCCCTGTGGCCCAGACTGCAGCTGGACCCCGCTCCCACCGCCACACCCCTACCCTGGGCTGGGGCTGCTTACCGAGCCGGTTGGCAGGATTCCGCTTGAACAGGGCCCGCAGGAGGCTCTGGGCTTCTGTGCTCAGAAACTGGGGCATGCCCAGCTTTGCCCTGAAACAGCCCCGGGGCTCGTGAGGGCTGAGTCCCACCCCAGAGGCCCCATCTCCCCTCCCCTCTGCCCAGGTCTAGCTCAGTCCAGACAAGCCATCCACTAGGTCGCCTCCCAAAACTGTAGGGATCCCTGTACGGGCCCCAGTGGATGAAAAGGCGGCTCTGGAAGGCACATTTAACTCAGGGGACTGTCTCATTGATGGGGAATCTGAGGCCCCCAAACTGGGGCCGGGGCTTGGGGGAGAGCCTGAGGGGGAAGGCAGGGCTCTGCTTACTTGAGAATCAGTGTCATGGTCTCCTTCCGGTCCTTCCCCTGGAAGGGTAGGGAGCCCGTCAGCATCTCAAACTGCAGAGGACAAGGGTCTATCAGGCTCTCGTCCTTGTCTCCCATGCCTCCCCTCCCCCCACCCAGGCCACTCTGCTCCACAGGGCCCTTGCTGGCTTGCTGTTCGTCAAAGTCCACCTGGAGCAAGAGCTGTGTCTGCCCTCTCCCCTCTGCCAACCCAGACGACCAAAGGAACACAAGTGGCCTGAGGCCGGGGAGAGGCCCAGAGCTGGGTTAGGGGCACCCCAGGTAGGGTCAGGCCTTGGATTCTTCCAAGGAAGGAAACTAAAGCTGTGTGTAGGGTGAGGCCAGCTTGGCTGAGAGAGGAGAGGGGGAGAGTCTTAGAGAAGATCAACCCCTCACTGTACAGATAGGGAAACTAAGGCCAGAGGCTTGGGCTGGATCCTTTACGCCTGCCTGGGCACTCACCATCAACACCCCATAGGACCACCAGTCCGCACTGTGGGTGTGGCCCTGGCGGTTGACGACCTCAGGGGCCATGTACTCCACTGTCCCGCAGAAGGAGTAGGCCTTCTTTTCATGGTCAATGGCCTCCTTGCTCAGGCCAAAGTCTACAGAGAAGAGGGCAAAAGGACACATCCTGAGGTCCCCTGCCTTCCTTACTGCTACCTTTGGGGTTGCACACCCAACCCCCTGCCTACAGGCCTGATGGTGTCACCCCCATGACATTCAGGAGGAAGCTAAGGCCAGAGAGGTTGGGTGATTTGCCCAAGGTTACACAGCGGGGAGCTGGGATTCAAACCCAGGGTGTTCCAAGTCTGGGGCCTGGGTTTCTGAGCACTTCCAAGTAAATGGCACAGCCTCTTGGGAAGAATGAGCCCTGGCACTCAGCCAAGACGGATCAGGAGCCTGTTCTGCTCTCCCCTGGGGCCCGCAGGGCAGGTGTCCTCCACTCACCTGTGAGTTTGATGTGGCCCTCCTCGTCCAGCAGGATGCTGTAACAGAGAGATGGGTTCTGGTGGCACCACGGGGCTGTGGGAGTTGGGCCCGTCCCTTGCAGGTGCTCCACCCAGATCCACCTGATCAATGGGTGGGTGCTGCAGGTCGTGGCAGTGCCTACAGGTGTGTTGCCTACTTTTTGTTTGTTTCTTTGTTTTTTGGTTTTTTTTTGACACAGGGTCTCACTCTGTCTTCCGGGCTAGAGTGCAGTGGAGTCATCATAGCTCATTGCAACCTCCTACCTTTTTTGCTAATCCTAGAAACAACTATGTGAGGTCAGTACTCTTACGGCCCCATTTTACTAATGGGGAAACTAAGGCTAAAGGAAGTTAAGTAACTCCCTGCAGTCACTGAGCTAGTAGGAAGTGGAGACAGGATTTGAACTCAGGTCTGCCTAACTCTAAAGCCAAATCTCATTCCACCTCGCCCCCTGCTCCCAAGTTATCATTTGAGGGAATTGAGATGTAAAGGGAAATTCTGGAGAGAGCCATATCAAGGAATGACCTTTAATGGTAACACCTCAGATGTCATACTAGATTAGCAAAAAAGGTAGGTAAGGCCGGGCGCGGTGGCTCACGCCTGTAATCCTAGCACTCTGGGAGGCCGAGGTGGGCAGATTGTTTGAGCTCAGGAGTTCAAAACCAGCCTGAGCAAGAGCGAGACCCCGTCTCTACCAAAAATAGAAAGAAATTAATCAGACAACTAAAAATATATAGAAAAAATTAGCCGGGCACGGTGGCGCATGCCTGTAGTCCCAGCTACTCGGGAGGCTGAGGCAGTAGGATCGCTTGAGCCCAGCAGTATGAAGTTGCTGTGAGCTAGGCTAACGCCACGGCACTCACTCTAGCCAGGGCAACAGAATGAGACTCTGTCTCAAAAAAAAAAAAAAAAAAAAAGGTAGGTAACACACCTGCAAGGAGGGGGCCTAGACCTTGACAATGGCAGCAGTAGCAACTGGGCAGCACCCCAAGTAAGCCTGCTGCCGCCACCACCCACCCCAGTCCTCAGACAGCCCAAGAGAGGGGGACGCTGCTGGGGAGAGCCACACCCATCCCATCAGGTGACCCTGTTCTAGAAGAGGCCTCCCCTGGGGAGGTCTGGGTGGGGGCGTCCACTCACTTCTCAGGCTTGAGGTCTCTGTAAATGATGCCCAGGCTGTGCAGGTGGTCCAGGCCCAAAGCCAGCTCGGCCAGGTAAAATTTCACGTCCTCCTCCGTGAACATAACCTACGACAGACAGGGGAGCTTCAGCTGGGACCACCTCTTCCCCAAGAGCCAGGGCAGCAGGCAGTCAGCAACGTCCTTGTCCTGAGGGTCTACCCTGGGAGGACCCTTGGACACCCCAGTGTCATATACCCTTCTTGCCACAAAGGAGTTTGAAGAAGTCACTAACATACAAGTCACTCATTGTGGCATTGTTCAGAAACAGCAAAAAGTAGGCAACAGCCCAAGGGGCCAAGAGAAGATTGGAATAAAATGTCTCCCCACTTGTTCTGATAGGGAACGATCTCCAAGATCTCCAATCTTGACAAAAGCAACGTACCGAACAGCGTATATGGAATGGCACTTTTTACGTAAGAAAGTGGGGGTAGGGATTCAGAACATACATTGGGTTTGTTTGCAAAAGAAACATGGGAAGGTTTAACAAGAAACCAATAAAAATGTTTACCTATGGGGGGAGGGGCTGGGGGAGGAGGAAGACTTCTCGATGAATATTTTTCTTTTGAATCATGTAAATGTATTACCTATTCAAACATTAAAATAACATTTTAAAAATTAAAAAAGAAGTTTGGTTCTCTTTAAAGTGTGAATTGTATTAATGGTCCCAGTTTTTATATCCGTCTCAAATCCTTCTCTATCAGTGCAAAATCCTTTTGGTTAACACGTGGGACAGGAATGCTAGAGTCTCCAGCTTTCTGGGCAGCTTCGGGCTTTTCCTGGGTCCTCACAGCCTGGCCCAGTGCGGCCCTGGAAGAATGGAGGTGGAGAGGGGAGAGGTGCCCTTAGCTCCCCAGAACCAGGGTAGCATCAGATCCAGGGTCTAATTCTCCTCGGCTCTTCTTGGGACAAACTCTCAGGGGCTCTGTCAGGGTGGTTCCAGGGCCAGGCTACACTGGACAAGTTCTTTTTTTTTTGAAACACAGTCTCACTCTGTTGCCCTGGCTAGAGTGCCGTGGCATCAGCCTAGCTCATAGCAACCTCAAACTCCTGGGCTCAAGCAATCCTCCTGCCTCAGCCTCCTGAGTAGCTGGGACTACAGGCATGTGCCACCATGCCTGGCTAATTTTTTCTGTATATTTTTAGTTGTCCAGCTAATTTCTTTCTATTTTTTTGGTAGAGACGGGGTCTTGCTCTTGCTCAAGCTGGTCTCGAACTCCTGAGCTCAAACGATCCGCCCGCCTTGGCCTTCCAGAGTGCTAGGATTACAGGCGTGAGCCACCGTGCCCAGCCATGGACAAGTTCTTTTTTTTTTTTGAGACAGAGTCTCACTCTTTTGCCTGGGCTAGAGCGAGTGCCATGGCATCAGCCTAGCTCACAGCAACCTCACACTCCTGGGCTCAAGCAATCCTTCTGCCTCAGCCTCCCAAGTAGCTGGGACTACAGGCACGTGCCACCATGCCCGGCTAATTTTTTCTATATATTTTTAGTTGTCCGATTAATTTCTTTGTATTTTTAGTAGAGACGGGGTCTCGCTCTTGCTCAGGTTGGTTTCGAACTCCTGAGCTCAAACAATCCGCCCGCCTCGGCCTCCCAGAGTGCTAGGATTACAGGCGTGAGCCACCGCACCCGGCCTCATGGACAAGTTCTTTACAGGGCCCTAGGATGGAGCTGGGGAGGGGACGAGGCCCCTCCCTGGGAGGGTGGCCTCTTCGTACCCCCAGCTCCATCCTGGGGCCCCATGGCAGTGGGATCTCATCTCACCTCTTTTGAGAGGCGTGTGAAGAGGTCTCCGCCACGCAGGAAGTCCAGGATGAGATAGAGCTTGCCCTCGGTCTGGAAGGCTGGGGAGAGGGGAAAAGCAACGGCAGAGTCAGCTGGGCCCCCCCGGGCCTGGCTCCCTCAGCCTGCAGGTGGGAGGGGGCATAGCGTGCAGCGAAGGCAGCAGACCACGGGCAAGGGCGAAGGCTGGATGGGGCAGGAGCTCAGGTGGGGCCTCAATCTCACCGTAGTGCAGCTTCACCACAAACGGGTGGTTCACGTCAGCCAGGATGTCTCTCTCCATCTTGGTCCGAACACGGTCACGCACTGGCCGGAGGAGAAGGGAAGTCACCGATAGTCTGGACACCCAGCACAGCCACTCCCAGGCCCCAGCTAAGGGCTCTCTTTTCCACTCATTCCTCCAGGCCTGAGCTCCTGCGGCTCCCTCGCTGGGGATTTCGGAGACACTCAGTTTTCAGATTCCTTCCTTCCTTCCCAGTCTGTTTCAGGCTCTGCGGTCTGCTCTCTGCTCCCAGCCCTCATGGCAGTGCCCAGGCCTTGGCGCCCTGCCCATCTCCCGGGCCCTGTCTCCCCCGACACCCCATCAGATGCCATTCAATCCAGCCAGTCTGTGCAACTCGCTGTCCTGCTGCCCTGTTGTCTCAGGTCCCCAGACTTTGCCTCTGCACCTCCCCCATGCCTTCCCAAGCTCCTCTCCTGGCACAAAAATCCCCAAATTCTAGTCCGGAGCCTGGTGAGAACAGCCGCCTGGGAGCGAGAGAAGCCAATTCCCTGGGCCTAAATTCCCGATTCACAGTCTAGGTGGGCATCCCTCACGCATTTTTTTTTTTTTTTTGAGACAGGGTCTCGCTCTGTCACCCAGGCTAGAGTACAGTTGTGTCATCATAGCTCACTGCAACCTCAAACTCCTGGGCTCAAGCCATCCTCCTGCCTCAGCCTTCTCAGTAGCTGGGACTACAGGTGTGCATTGCACTCAGCTAATTTTTTCTGTTTTTGGTAGAGATGGGGTCTCGCTCTTGTTCAGGCTGGTCTCGAACTCCTGACCCCAGGAGATCCTCCTGCCTTGGCCTCCCAGAGTGCTAGGATTGGCTGTGAGCCACCGCGCCCGGCTCCCTCACATACTTTTTTTTTTTTTTTTTTTAAAGAATAAAAGGTGCCAGGCAGTTCTGACCATCAGCAGGTTCTTTGACTCAGTTCAGGCCTCACGTCTTCCAGGAAGGTTCTCAACCTGCCCAGCTGGGCAAGGGCCTTGGGGCTCCTGCAGCGCCCGGGCTTCCCCTTCCGAGCACTTCTCACGGTCCATTTCAGTTTTGTGTATCCCTCACTAGACACAGCAGCGACCACACTGTTAACTGCTTTCAAACCACCTCTACGCGCCTGCCCAGGCAAACAGTTCCTCCTTCCCAGGGGACCTTTCCTCTACCATTTTTGGTCTGGACACCTCCTAACTCATCCTCCAAGGCACAGCCTACATGGCTACTGCTTAGGTGTCCCCTGACCTCTGAGCCTACCCTCTCCGAGGCTACATCCCCCCACCCCGGGCTCCCCGGCCCTCGGACATCCGTGCATACCAGTCACGGCATGGGCTGCACCGCACTGCCAGGGTGTGTTTGGCCTCTGCCGCCCAGCCTGTGAGCTCTTCACAGCAGGGACCAAGTCTTCACCTTTCTCCCTGTGGCTCCCACCATCCCTCCTGAAGGATGGCTCCCACCACCACCAGGCTGGCTTTGGGGCACTAAAACCACCTGTGACATCCTTAACACTGCCTATGTTCCCCCATTCGCCCCCCAGCCAGGGCTTGGCTCTGACTTCACCTGGTCAGTGGCCGTACCGGCTCCCAGCCCAGTCAAAGAGTCAGTGTCCAACTCAAAGCCCACCACCACCCATCCTCACACCTGTGTAAGGCCCCAGAACTCTAGACCTGGCTTGGGGGCCCCCTCTGAACCTCTCTGCCATCCAGCCCCATGGCGCTGCCTCGACCCACCCTCTCTCACCTGGGCCAGCTACCTCCCTGGACTGTCTGCCTCTTCTCCCACACCCTTCTCTGCCCAGAGCTCAGGGCCACAGAGGTCACCCTCAGACTCTTCTAGCATCGTGAAGCAACTCTGCTAACAGTCAGAACGCCTGTCTGACCAACCTGGGCTCTCAGGGCCCCACTTTCCCCACAAGCACATACACTCACCCCACTACCTCCTTCCAGACGTTCACAGCCACAGTCCCTGGCACTTGGCTTGGTGGGGGAGAGGTCGGGGTCAGGGCAGAGGGGCTGAGAATAGGCCTGTTTCTCCACCTTCAAACTAGGTGCCCCTGAAGACAGAGCCGTCTCCTCACCAAACCCTTGAGGTCCGGGCTGTCTCCCTCAGTCCTGTGCTCAGCCTGGGCTCCACACAGGCAGGTGCCCCCACTCACCTTTCAGGGTCGCCTTCTTCAGCACCTTCATGGCGTACAGGTGCCCACTGTCAGGCCGGGTGACCTTCCGCACCAGGAAGACCTGAGAAGGCAGAGGGGAAAGCAGGAAGAAGCTGGGAGGGGGTTGAAGCTGCCAGCTCCTGGTCTCCAGGTCTCAGGCTGACCTCTAACCTCCTGGGGCCCCAAGTTGACCTTCTGCTCCCCCGGGTACCAAAGTGGCCTCTCACCCTTGTCCCCTGATACTGTGGGCCCCAAGGTGACCCCTAACCCCTGTCTCTGACATGACCAGTGCTGCCCTCCCAGCCGTGGGCTCAAGACTCACTTTGCCAAAGGATCCCTGGCCCAGAACCTTGAGGAGCTCGAAGTGGGACGGATCCGCCTTCTCGGCGCCGGCCTTGACGTGGTGCGTGATGGCGATCTCCTTGAGGACGCCCTCATCCTGACGGAGGGACAGAGCTGTGGGCATAGTGGCCCTGACCAGGGCCACAGGGGGCATATCTCCCCACCTGACCTCCACAGACAGGCCTGCAGGCCCACAGACAACCGCCCTGGCAGGGCCAGCGTCCAGGTTCACTGGCATCGAAGGGCCTCAAAGGCTGGGAAGGTCACACCAGACAAGGCAGCACCTCTCTGCTCCCGCTGCTCCGGCCTCACCAGGCCCAAAGGGATGCCCAGGAATGGCCGGGCTGAGCCAATCCCAGGCTCTGGCTGAGGCCCAGACGCTTGCCCCAGGTCCAGCCTGTAGGGCTCCCCTCCCCATGCTGCTTTGGTTTGCCACAGTAGGAAGTAGGGTTTGTTCTCATATGTGCCTTTGTTCCTGGTCAGGGTGGGATAAGAGGAGCCCTCGGTTCTGTAGGATGGAGCTTCGGTGCACAGAGACCCAGGAGTCACCTGAATGCCCCCATCGTCAGTCTGTGGTGGGTCAGAGTTAAGGCCAGAGACTCCACGCCCACCTTCCCAAACATCCCTCATACAAGCCTACTAGAAGGCCCTTGCCAGGTCCCAGCTGTTCTAGGACCCTCTACCCTCCCTCCAATCTGCCACTATTGCCCTGAAGCGCCTCCTTACTTCCCCAGGAAGCAAGTCTAGGCAGGGTCCAGTCACCCAGCAGGGCCAGGCCTGGGCCAGGAGAGCCCAAAGCCAGCTTAGGCCAAACTGGCCTCACAGGCACCTGCTCCAAGGGCCACACACAGGCCAGGACCAGACATCCAAGCACACTCACCGAGTCCCGCTGGGGGCCAGAGCCAGGGCCAGGGACAGGCAGAGAGGTCTGGCTGATCCTGGGCCGCTGCTTCCTGGGCAGCCAGGGGAGCAGGGCCCAGAGCCGCAGACGGGGCGGCTTGGGATCCTGCTCCATCTGCCCAGCAGGGCCACGGCACCATGGCAGGAGCAGGCAGCGTCCGGGGCTGCTGCGGAGGTGGCCAGGCCCAAGGCGGATGTGCAGGGTAAGGGCGGGGGCTGGGCCCAGCCCAGGACAGCCAATCACTCAGGGCCTGTGGTTTCCTAGCTCCGGGTCTACACCCTCACCACGTTCCCTTCCTCTCTCTTCTCCCCCTCCCCAGTGCCTGAGGGCTGCCCTCTGGCCACCACCCCCATCCTCCCTGTGGGTCTGCAAAGGGAAATCCCCATGTCAACCCAGCTACGGAGTAGATAGGTACCCAACACGCAGAGACAGCCGCCACCATGTGGAGGCAGATAAAGAGAGACACCCAACAGGCAGAGGCAGGCACCCAACAGGTGGAGACAGATAAAGACTGGCATCCAACAGGAAGGGGCAGGAGGGTACACATCCCCAAAAGGCAGGATGGATAAGAACATGTACCCAACAGGCAGAGGTGGAAGCAACACATATCCAATAGGCTGAGACAGATGGGAACATGTACCCAACAAGGGGAAGCAGGAGGGGACTCATATCTAACACAGAGGGGGCCAGAGACTTGTACCCAACATGTCGAGGCAGATGGGCATACAAATCCAACAGGCAGTGACAGAAGGGGGCAGGAACCCAAGAGGCAGAGACAAAAGGGGACACAAACCCAACAGGCAGAGACAAAGGGGGACATGAACCCAACAGGCAGAGACAGGTGGGGATATACCCAACAGGCACCCAACATGTGACATGTCCCCAACAAGTGAAGACAGGCACTCATCAAGTGGAGAATGAGGCAGGAACTCAACGACAGAGACAGGCGGACAGCAGAGACAGCCAGAGTCAGGGAGGCCCAAGCAGACTGACAGACGCCCAGGGCAGATAGAGTCTGACACCCGGTACACAGGCAAGCAGCAGGGCAGGGATCCCCAGGAAAGGGTTAAGGGCAGAGCTGTGGGTTCTTGCTGGTGTACCTGGGGCTGGGGAAAGAGATGAGGGGACACAGCCTGCAGACCCCCAGCACTCAGGACAGCAGTCCACTATCTGTGGTAGACCCAGCTCTGAGGTCTTCCATTTCCCTAGGATTTTCTTCCCATGCCAGGGCCCACGGGGCCTATCTCCTGAGTGCAGTCTGATGGCTTTGACTCTGATCCAAATAGCCTAAAAGCTGTTAGCCCCATTTCAGGAACAGGAAACTGAGGCCCAGAGGACAGTGACTCATCCAGGTTCAAAGCAAACCAGTGGCAGAGCCAACCTGAACCCAAGTACCTCCCCTGGTCACTGCCTGGCTTGGGGTCAAAAGGCCTTAAGTGCCAGGAAAAGGTGGGCAGGTAAGTCGGCCAGAGCCACTTCCTGCCCACCCAAGCCCACCCTCTCCCTGGGTACTAGGGTCAGCCTGGGACTTCCCACTCTAGGTCTTAACTCTCAGAGACACACCCAACCTTCAGGGAACCCTCCCTGACAGACAGGAGACTGGGTCTAACAACCCCACATGAAAACCAAAAAGCTGTGGCTAATCAGACCCCTGAGTGTAACCTTCTGGTAAGACAGGCAGGAAGCCCGGCTCAGAGAGGGGCTGAGATGGGCCAAGGCCACACGGCAGCCCCTGTCCACCCCACCCTGAGATCTGAGGCTCCACCACTTCTGTCTGCTTCTGACTGAGAACACTCCCTGGGGACAGAAGCAGCCACCCGGAAACCCCAGGGGACAGAGGCACTGACAAACCCATTCCTTGCTCAGAGTCACGGTGACAGACACTGCTGGAGGCAGGCCACCCTTCTGCTCACCTTTCTGGGACAGGGGACCGAGTCTCTCTCAACCCTGGGGAAATCTGCCGGGGTCTGCATGGTGGGGCCCAAGCCAGTGGCCAGAGGCCCCGCTACTATTCTTACTTCTGCTTTTCTTAGCCTTCCTGGCCCAGAAGGCAGGGTCCTTGGCCCCCCTCCTTCTCACTTCCCCCTCTGCAGGGAGGAGGGACAGAGGTGGGCCAGGCTCCCCTACTGAGGAGGCGACAAGCAGACCCCAAGCCCATGACCCCAGGGAGGGCCGGGGTATACCCCTCCCTCCCTCCTCTGACCCAAAGGAGGGGAGACAGGAACAGAAACAGAAGTCATAAGGCGAGGAGGCAATGACATAGGGGGCATCCCAGTACCCGAAAATATCTGCAGAGGGGACACAGGGCAGAAGTCAGCAAGGCCACAGTCTGACTGCCCCAGCCCAAAAGGGCGGCCCCCAGGGCAGGCACCACTAGACCCAGCCCTGCCCCTGCTCAGCTGCCTGATGACGCCTGCCAGTCCAGAGCCCTGGGTGGGCAAGGGGACAGAAGGCCGCTGTAGCAAGTGACCAGTTGTGTGGCTCATGCCCGTAGGGAGCCCAGAGCAGGAAGATCACTTGAGTCTGGGAGTTCGAGGTTGCAGTGAGCCATGATGATGCCCCTACACTCTAGCCCGGGTGACAGAGCAACCCTGTCTCAAAAAAAAGACAAAAAAGAAAGTGGCCGGGAGGCCTGGCAGGAGGAGGAGCCAGCGGCTCCAGGGCAGGGGTTGGCCAGGCCCAGCTGCCATGAGGCCTCGCCCCCTCACTCGCACCAGCACACCCCAGGAACTGACACGCGCACTCGGGCTGATGATCAGAAACCCTTTCCACAGACATCCCCTATGGAGAAACGCGCCCCCACGCACACACGGACTTCCCCTTCCCTGTACTCTGGGCCGCTGATAACAGTCTCTGCAGGGGCCTGGCTGCAGGGATTGTGAAAGATGCCTCCCCGGACTCGGCCTCTCAGTACCCCCCAGCTTCCTCAGGCTGGAGTTGGGAGGCTAGGGCAGCCCTGGGAACCCCAAAGGTCTCTGAGGGGCCAGCACCAGCTCCCCCAACAATCCCCCGGTGCCTCAGAGGCAGAGGAAGAACCTCTGTGGCTACCAGGGTACCAGAAGGGGCAACAGGAAGGAAACAGTCTCAGAACTGCCTTCGCTGAAGGGTGTGTGGGGCCTGAGGCCTCTGGTGGCAGGACGGGGGGAGGATAGCCACCAGCCCACATCCCTTGGTCCCTGCCCCAACCCCGACAGGCACTTCCTCTTTATTCACTTCCTCTCACAGAACAGCTGGGAGAAGCCCAGAGCCCCCTAGCCAGATCCCTGGCCCCTAGGGTCCCCACCCTGGGCCTTGCTCTGCCAGCTGTAGCCAAGCCCACCTGCCAATCCCTGGCCGTAACGGACACCAAAAGCTCCTTCCCCAGCTGGCAGCATGTGAAGGTCCTCCCAGGTGCTACCCCCTCTGGTGGGACATATGTCCTCAGATGCATCTCCCAGCATGCCTCTGGGCAAGTGAGGAGGGGTCCACAGCTCCCAGGCATCCTCAGGTGGGGGCAGGCCTCAGGCACTAGGTCAGGACTAGTGCGGTATGATGATGTGAATTGTGCCTCCTACTGAGCATTTAGTGCACTTGGCCATTTTTTCCTTCAACCTCTGCTGAAGTGGATTCTGCCAGCCTCTGTTTGGCACTGGGTCTTAGCTCCAAGGAAGGTACTGCCATCCCCGTTTCACAGATGAGAAAACTACACTCAAAGAGGGTGACTTGCCAAGGCCACATGCCTAGAAAGGGGGAGAGCCAAGTACAAAATCAAGGGCTGTTTGCTCCCAGAGCCTACACTCTTAAGCATTTCATCACTACCCTCCCTGCAAGGCCGGCCAGCCTGCCTCCCCTCTGGACATCACTTACTGCTCCTGGCCCCTGCTCTGTCCCAGGCCAGGAGCAGACACTAGGAGGCACAGGTGTTAAGGCAGACTCTGGCCTTGTCCTCAGGTAGCTCTGAAAAGAAATACGTGATAACAAAACACAACTGTCCTGTGACATCTGCAATCAAGGTGTTGTGGAAGCCCAGAGGTGGTGACTATCTGCCAGGGGGTGAGGTCTGGAAAGCCCTTCCGGAGAGGGGCAGTGCAGCTGGTTGGCCCGGCAGAGAAGAGGAAGAAAGACACTCCAGGTAGAGAAAGACCAGTGTGAGCAAGGCGCTTGAGGCCAGGAGTGCAGGTGGGAAGTCAAGAACTGGCTACTCACTAGCTGAACATTCCCTGGCAAATCTCTTTTCCTGTCCGAACCTCAGTTTCCTCCCCTGTAAAATGAAGGTGAAAACTACATGCTCCACCCTCAGAAGGTTGTTTCTAGAAGCAAAATGGGCCATGGAGACGGAGGGACATGGCAAACAGAACTTCCCCTTGGATTAGTTAGACAGTCTTACTGCTCAGGGTCTCCCCTGGGCAGGCCACAGGGCCCAGGTGCTGAGGGGGCGGGGGTGGGCTGGCCTGCTGTGGCCAGACCAAGGGAAGTTCCTCCCAACACCTGAAGCTGCCCGAGGCTCGCCGAAGTCCACAGTCACATCCTGCCTAAGCTCCGGCGAGGGGAGCATGAGGGATCCAGGAGGGATCAGGGTTTCATAAACAGGAAGAGAGGAGGGGAGGGGGGGACGCTTAGCTCTCAAAATAGACCTGCAGACGCTTCAAAGGGGTCCAGCTCCGGAGACAGCAGGGGCAGAGGGCCTGGGGTGCCCAGTCCACTCCCAGGAAGGGAGGGAAGTGAGTGGAGCCCCAGTGTGCCTGACGATGCCAGAAGCGCCCAGGTGCTAAAGGGATCCGGGGGGCTCTCACTGTGGACTTGCTGTCCACACCATTGCTGCTAAAACTCAAATCCCCCTTTCTGCCTGTAATGAATAAAATAAACAAGCATTAAACACCAGCATTGTGCTGTATACTTTAATTTATGCCCATCACATTCTCTCTTCCAGTGCCCTGAGAGGTGGGCTCTATTCTCCTTTTACAGGAAAAGGATCTGAGCCTCAGAGGGGCAAGTTACTTTTCCAAGGTTACAAGGCAAATGAGAAACAGGAGCAGGATTCCAAACTCAGAATGCATGACTCCTGAGTCCCCTTCTCTGTCCCTTCTCCATCTGGAAGGTAAAACTCTTTCTCTGGCTGCAAAAATCCTGCCTTTCGAGGCCCAGCCAAATGCCAGCTCCGCAGGCAAGTGGCCCAGTGCCCCAGAGCCCACTCCAACTCTTCTTCCTCTGCCACATAGAGCAGTGACCGTGTGTCTGGTCCACACTCAGCCCTGAATTGAGATGCCACCAACTGAGTTCCCCAGGATGTGCTTATTTCATCATGTCACTGAGAGAAATGTGGGCACCTGGAATGTGGTATGTCTCTGCCAGCACAGGACCTAGCTCAGAATGGAGGTTCTATGTGCCTGTCCATGGCCGTGTCCTTCCCCATCACAGTACCACCACCTGGCTCTCCTGTCTCCACACTCCACCCAAAGCCTGGGAGCTCCCGGAGGGTGGGTGGGTGTTGACTTCATTTTAAGGCCCCCCAGTGCCACACAACAGGATGCCCTGAATGTCTGATGAAGGATGAACTGGCCCATTGCCCCCTCATCCCACTGCACAGTGATGAGGTCCTGATCACAGGTTGAGCGCCCCCTGGTGCACTAAGCCCAGTAGTGGGCATTAGGGACACTGGTGGCTGGGGCAACAGAGATGGGTGAGCCAGTGCCCAAGACTGGCAGCACTTGGGATCACAGAAACCCAACGCTCCTCTTCTTCAGCACTCGGGGTTCCCTAGGCTATAAGTAATGTGGGCTCTGTGGTCAAACAAGACTTGACTTCATCACCCACCAGCTATGCAACATTGAACCTCAATTTTCTCATCTGTAAAATGGGGATAGTGACAATTTATCTCTGAGGATGTAGTAAGAACCAAAGCTCCTGGTATAGTGCCGGGCATGGGTTAAGCTCTTTCTCTTCTTTAATGTGGTATCCAAGACTCCTTGTCCCACATATCTCAAGCCTTGTCTCCAGTTCCACCCCAGGGTCTTCTGCTCTAGGGCAGGAGTCATAGCCTTGGGAGCAAATGGAGGTCACCTGCCTGTAAAGCTCCTGCCCTCTCAGTCAGCCCCTCTAGCTCTTAAGGTGAGAAGCTGTGCTCACCACCAGCTCCCTAAAAGCTGCAAGCTCCTCTGCAGCCCCCAGAACCTCGGCCCTGAGATCTGAACACCCTGGTTCTTCACTGGGGACCTACAGTCCCTTTGTTTTGTTACTAGGCAGCCAGAGGTAGCTACTTCGTGGGAGAACATTCTCCACACACGGGCTGCGATAAGCCAAGGGCCCAGTTCACTCTGCTGACCTGCCTCTGAGGGACCAAGGTTGCGAGGACGGGGGAGCCTACTTCTCTCACCCTGCCCCACCCGCCAGCTCAGATACCTTATCTTAGGAACCTGAGTCAAGGTAAACATCAGAACAAACCCTGAACCCAACTCAAAGGTCAAGTTTATGGCAGGTGTGGAGCTTGGGCAGACCCAGGCCTGGAAGGTGGGGCTACAGGCAGGAAGTGGAACTGACCACACAGCAGGGCATTCCTGTTGCCAGTGCTGGAGCTGCTGTGTGCCAGGCAGGTACTACCTCGTCGTCCTTTACGTCACTCCTGTGACACAGGCACTACTTCCTCCAACTTACAGGTGAGGAAACTGAGACTCAGAAGGGAGACGAGCTTCTGGTCAAATGGTGGACGCGGAGCCAGGACTTGAACCCAGGTGTGCTCTAACGCCAGAGTCCAAGCTCTGCCCCTGACTAGGTGGCTTCCACAGCCTCTCCACAGCCAGTATCTCTTGTGATCTGTGAAGGGGGTGTGGTCTTTCAAACTATAGAGATGACAGGGGACAAGAACCCACCCAAGGTCACACAATTGTCACCCAGTCCCTGGCACTTTTGGCAACACACAAAACCAGTGACAGGGGCTGAGGGGCTACAGGAAGGAGCCTAGGAGAAGCAGAGAGAGCAGAGGTGAGGGAACAAGCCTCTGGCTGGGAGGCAGGAGTCCTGAGAAATGGCATGAGTGCCACATGCCAGGCCTGGGCCCAGTTAGACTTGAGAGGCCATCAGGTTCCCCACAGCACCACCTTCCCAGCTCACATGCCAAGACGCTTCCAGGCCCTCAGCAGGCCCTGCTCTACCAAGGGGAGGAGCAGCAGGGCCGGCCTGAGCCTCTCCCATCACTTCTTAAAGCCAGCTCAAACTTCATGAGTAAATAAACCACAGAAGTGTCCTGGGCTGGGTGACAGGTAACCGGAGTTCTAGCCTGGATTCTGCTTCAGACCCCTTCTGGGCTGCAGACCCTTTACCTATAAAATGGGAAGGTTGGAGCCAAGTGATTTCTTTTTTTTTTTTTTTTTGAGATAGGGTCTCACTCCATCGCCCAGGCTGGAGTGCGGTGACACGATCATAGCTCACTGTAACCTTGAACTCCCGGGCTCAAGTGATCCTCCTGCCTCAGCCTTCTGAGTAGGCCCACACATCACCATGCCTGGCTAATTTTTTTTTAATGTCGGGGTCTCGCTATATTGCCCAGGCTGGACTCTAACTCCTGGCAGATCAAGGGATCCTCCTGCCTGGGCCTCCCAAAGTGCTGGGATTACAGGCATGAGCCACCATGCCCAGCCAGAGCAAGTGATTTCTATGCCCAGGGTTGCCATGAGGACTTGGTGGAACCAGAGAAGGACAGCTGAGCTGGGCAAAGGGGCATGAAGCCAGGGCCCACCCTCCTCGAGGCCATGCAAATAGCAACCCCCAGGGTCCCCAGCCTAGGGTGCTGGCTCTGGTCCTCACCTTGGATGGCTGAAGTCCAGCTTCTTCCCCTGAGGCCTGTCCATTCTGGAAAAGAGAAGGGAGATTGGGGAGCATTGTCAAAACTTACCAGTGTGGAAGAAAGACAGACTCCATGGGACACCCCCACCCTTGGCTGTTCCCAATAGCCAGGGAGGCCATCAGAGGCAGAAGTTCTGGATGGGTCCCCTCCACCTCTACGTTCATGGTGGGGGTGCAGATACCAGGTACTATCAACTCAGATAGAACATTCCCAGGGCCAATATTTCCTCCCTCGTGCTCTCTGCCTGGCAAATACCTCATCTTTGAAGACTCAGCTCAAATATCACCTCCTCCCAGGGAGAAGAGGGTTATGTGTGGCTCCCAGGTCCACCAGAGACAAATTGTGTGACCTCGTACAAACTAATCAACTGCGGGACCTCAGTTTCCAACCCGTAACATGGGGTAGTTACTGGGACCTCCCAGAGTTGCTGCAAAGGTAGAGGGAGACAAAGTCCAGGCCAGAGACAGTGGCTGCCTTACTCTGCCTCACTCTGGGACCCTTCCCCTGCCCTTGCGGACAGAATGACCGCTGCCTCCACTGCGCCCCTGCATTCCTTCATTGTACGTGTCACACTGCAGGGACTATTTACACACAGGCCTGCCCTTCCTAATAGATGGGAGTCCGGGAGGGCTTGGTGCTAACAGCTGCTCTCTTCCGAGCCCCTGCCACATGCCAGGCACTGGGCTCAGTGCCTCACACCTGTGGCACCACGTAATCCCCACGACAGCCCTGGGAGCCCTGGCCCCATTTGGCAGAGGAGGAAACTGAGGTTCAGAGGGACCTAGTGATGGCATCTAAGGTCACACAACTGGTAAGTGGGGATTTGAAATCTGATCCAAAATCCAGGAGGTGGTCAAAAAGCTCAGTCGAAGAGCAGCCCACACCCCAGCCAGGGGAACTCTCTGCAGGGACGGGCAGATACTGGAGCCACCCCTGGGTAGGCCTTCCTTTTCCAGCCCCCAGACCTCACCCTCAGGTGGGCATTAAATGCTCTGAGGTGGACCAAACCCAGCCCATCTGTTTCTTGTGTGATATGAGGTGAGTAACCTACCCTATCTGAGCCTTGGGAAGCTGCAAGGAGCTGTCCTCACCCCTCCTAGCACCGCAAGAGTGTGGCGAGGCAGACAGGAGGTTCCCAATGGCTAAGAAGACCCAGCCTAGGGCAGGTCAGGACTTTGGAGCCAGGAACTGGGTCCACAGGGCAGCTGTGGCCTTGCTTGGCAGCAGCAGGCACAGCTGTGTTCTACCCATTACATAATCTCCCTGCCCCTGGGGCAGCCTTCCCCTGCCCCTCCCAGGACATCCTGCCCCCTGATCCCCTTTAATGCCCCTAATCCCCCCCCAAGGGGCCAAGTGTTCTGCAGGCCCCTCCACACACACATACAGACACACTGCCGTCTCTCAGCAGCCTGGGGAGGAGGGATGGTTAATCAGGGCCCTGGAGTCAGGGGGATGCATTTGTAAACTAAGTTCCACTTCACCCAGCATTCTAGACTCTTGACATAATTCCCACAGATCAACATAGCAACCTACCCACCAGCACCTCCCCACTCAGCCTTCCCCACTCCAAACCCTCATCCTTCCTAAAATCCATTCACCCACTCACTCACTCACTATTTATTGAGGATCTATGTACCAGGCACCAAACCCTTCCATGGCTCCCCACTGCCTGTAGCATAGAGTCCCAGCTCCTTAGCGTAGAATTCAGCGCCATTACCTCCAACTGCCCAGCACAGTGATTAAAAATGTGAGTTCTGCCAGGTGTGGTGGCTCACACCTGTAATCCTAGCACTCTGGGAGGCCAAGACGGGAGGATCATTTCAGGTCAGGAGTCCAAGACCAGCCTGAGCAAGAGTGAGACCCTGTCTCTAAAAAAAAAAAAAACCAGAATGGGGGTTCTGTAGCCAGGTGTGGTGGTGGCATGTACCTATAGTCCTAGCTACTTGGGAGACTGAGCCAGGAGGATTGCTTGAGCCCAGAAGTTCGAGGTTACAGTGAGCTATGATAGAGAGAGAGCGCAGTGGCACTCCAGCCTGGGTGACAGAGCCAGACCTTGTCTCTAAAAAAAAGAATGTGGGTTCTAGAACCTGACCTTGTGGGTTCAAATTCTGGCTTCTACCACTTGTGTGACCCTGAGAAGGTTAGTTCATTTCTCAGGGCTTCAGTTTCCTCGTTTCCTCATCTGTGAAACGGGGATAAAAGTAATGTACCTCATTGGGTGGTTGCAAGAAACAAATGACACAAGGCCTCTAAATACACACATCTGGCATGTAAACTGGTCTACAAACAATAGCCATTTTTATTACTAGGCCCTATTTTTGAACTAAAATGAACAACCTGAGACCCTGAACAGAACAATTTGTTTCATATCCCCAAGCATTTGCATGGTGGCTTCCTCTTCCAAGAAAATCCTTCCTGCCTTGTCACTTTGGCAAACTCCTGGTCTTCCTTTAGGACTGAATTCAATGTCTCCTTCTGTGTCCACACGGCTTCAAGTTCTTTCCTCCCTCCTTGGTCCTCCCACAGCACTGTGTATACCACGGGTTAAATCAGGAAGGAGCCACGGCTCGTCTATCATCATCTCCGTGGCACCCAGCCAGGGTCTAGCATGTAGTTTGTCAAATGAAAATTCAATCCAGCAGAGAGCAAGAGGCCAGAGCAAGTCCTATTACTCCCAGTTTTTCAGATGACACTCAGAGGTGAGTCTCTGGCCTGGGCGCCATCCTTATAGAACCTCATACCTGTGAGAGCTGATGCATAGGTCCCTAGAGGGAAACGGGGCAGCCCTGGAGAAAGGACTGGGGGGCGCGGAACAAGGACCATAGGTGAGCTTCCCCCTTGGAGCCTGGGTCCTGGGAAGGCAGAGGTCATCTGACCCTCTGGCCTGACTGCTGCATGGGAGGGTGGAAGGAACATAGCTGTGTAGCCATGAAGACAACGGCCACTAATCCCAGCTCTGCCTGCCACTCACTCTGACCTTGCATCTGTCACAATACTTTCTGAAGCCTCGGTTTCCTCATCTGTATCATGAGTGCAGGTTTGTCTTGTTGACGACAGCTGCACCTTATTGCTTGGAATAGCATTTGTCACAGAAGTACTGAATAAATAAATGAATGACTGAATGGGGCCAGTGATGCTCACCTTGCAGAAGACTGAATGAAGGACCTTGTCTAAAGAGCCCTTTGGCCTCTTAGAGCAGGGGTCCCCAACTTATGGTGAATTGTATTATTTCATTATATATTACAATAAAATAATAATAGAAATAAAGTACATAATAATGTAATGTGCTTGGATCATCCTGAAACCATCACCCCCTTCCCCAGTCTGTGGAAAAATTGTCTTCCATGAAAACGGTCCCTGGGCCAGGCACGGTGGCTCGTGCCTGTAATCCCAGCACTCTGGGAGGCTGAGGTGGGAGGATTGCTTGAGGTCAGGAGTTCGAGACCAGCCTGAGCAAGAGCGAGACCCCGTCTCTACCAAAAATAGAAAGAAATTAATTGGACAGCTAAAAATATATAGAAAAAATTAGCCGGGCATGGTGGTGCATGCCTGTAGTCCCAGCTACTTGGGAGGCTGAGGCAGGAGGATTGCTTGAGCCCAGGAGTCTGAGGTTGCTGTGAGCTAGGCTGACGCCACGGCACTCACTCTAGCCAGGGCAACAAAGTGAGACTCTGTCTCAAAAAAAAAAAAAGACCCCGTCTCTACTCAAAATAGAAAAACTTAGCCAGGCATGGTGGTGCACGCCTGTAGTCCCAGCTACTCGGGAGGCTGAGGAAGGAGGATTGCCTGAGCCCGGGAGTTGGAGGTTGCTGTGAGCTAGGCTGATGCCACGGCACCCTAGCCCAGGCAACAGAGTAAGACTCTGTCTCAAAAAAAAAAAAAAAAAAAAAAAAAAAAAGGAAAAAGAAAACAATCCCTAGTGCCAAAAAGGCTGGGGACCACTGTCTTAGAGGATGGAGATCCTCTCCCCTCTCTCTTCCTCAAAGCACTGCTCATGAAGACAGCTGCCAGGGCCCCCTTCCCAGGGGTCAGAGATAGGTTCCAACAGGCATCTTTACTTCCTACCCAAGCAGCTCTGTTGTGGGAAGAGAGGCCCAGGGAAGCGTTTGAAGCTGGGCAGCAGATGGAGAAGGACAGCACGTGCCCTGCAGGCAGGAAGCAGCCTCAGGAGCTGGGTTCTGAGCCCAGCATTGGCAGCCCTGTGCACTGCTGGAGGCTGGGGGCCAGGTGCCAGGGCTAGCTGGCACTGCCAGCCCTCGGCAAAGACTGGACAAGGGCCCTGCGGGATGCGGAGAGTCTGCCAACATCCGGAGCCTCTCTTGGAGTACCTTCCACCTGGGCCAGTGTGATGCCAGCCATTCCCCACCCTTGAGCCTCTCCCACTTGGTAGAAGACAGCGAGAGATCTAGGTTCCAATCCTGGCTCTGACATTAAATCATATGCCAGTTCTCCTTTCTCAGTCCAGTTGTCCCCTCTGAAAATGCGGGTAATACTCTCTACCTGAAGAAGTTGTATGAGAATTAAAGAAGGGTGACATAGGTGAATCGGAGTGGGTGGCACATAGTAAAGCTCTGCATGTGGCAGGACTGGGCCTGGGGACAAGACTACTGCTTTCAGCAGAGCCAGGGAAGGCCTAGGCAGAAACCTCACCCAAACTTCCAAAACCTGGGCCACACCCTGGGCAGGCCCTGTCTTTCAGAGGCCCATTTTCAGCAGCATTATGGGAGGGCAGAGCAGTCCAGACCCCAGGCCTTTGGCAAATGTCTCAGTCAGTCTCTTGCCTGTCTCCTTCCTGGCAAGGAGCTACCGGCAGTGGCAGTGCCTGTACCTGTGGGTCAGGCCGCTGTATCACTTACATGTCACCTGGGCTAAGAACAGAGAGGCCCTGTTCTCCGGTAAGAACAGCCCAACCCTCACCCTGGCTGCCCCATGGCTCCTGTTACCCAAACAATAACACCCAGTCACCGGGCACCTCCAGGAATGGGGGTGGAGAGGACAGGCAGCAGTATGCGGGACTCTCCACCCTCACAGGCCCCGGAGGCAGAGGCTAGAACTTAGCCCTTCCCACTGGGGAAACAGAGGCTCAGACAAGCTGAGGACTGGCTGAGGTCACACAGCATTTCTGGAGTGAAGCTCCTGAGGAAATCACGCCCCCCTCCCCACCAAGCCTGGGAAATACACTGGTCTTCCCCTGCCACAAAGTTCAGGTACTCAAAACCAAGATGGGTTTCCCAGTTAAACCTGGCCCCCTGGTGAAGCTGGCCCTGGCCTCAGGGTTCCCCAAATGGAAGCAGGAAGTGCCCTGGACCAGGAATTGGGACTCAAGTTCCTGGTATCTCATCTCCCTACTAGTATAACCCAAGGCAAGTCTGCAGGTTATGTCTCCCTCCAGCCTCTCCCAACTCTACCTTCCCCTTGGGAGGCCTAGGTCCCAGGGGCGTGCCCGGGCAAAGGAATCCATCTCTGAGCGCACCCCCCAGGCCCTTGTGCCCCAGTCCTAGTGGTGGGGGGGGGCATAAGGGCTGCAGAGGGCAGTGTTCCTCACCTCAGAGGGTGAGTCAGCGAGAGAACCTCTGAGCAGCCTAGCAGTGCCTGTAAAAACCCCATGGCAGGAATCCCAGAGCAATTTACTCCAAATTGCGCCTTCAGGTTGGTTACCTAATCCTGCCGCGCCCACCCTCCAATAGGCAGTGTGTATTGGCCATCCCTTTAAAGGAGAAGCACATCCTGGGCACTGGGGACCTGTGTCCTCACCCTGATCTCAATCTGTGGTCCTAAGAGGCAGGACACATGGTGGCTGCTCTAGCTAAGAGAGGACAGAGGAGGGGACCTAGGCAAGGGCTAGAGGCCCAAGCCAGGAGAAAATCACCTTGGCTCCTGGGCTCAAATGAGGTCTTCCATGCCCTCCTTGCACACCCCCAACAGCCCCCTTGGAAGGGGAGAATCACCTGCCTCCTTCCCAGCAAGATGCTAAGGGGGAAATTTTTGACCTGCAGGTTCAGGGGCTTGACTTTGACCCTGGGGGTCAAAAGGCATAGGAAGAGCTGGCCTTCTGCATGCTTAGGGCCTGGCACCATAGAGCTCTCAAAGGAGGACAGGAGCTGCTTCTGGGAGAGAGGGAGGTGGTTGTCTAGAGAGTTTAGGCTGGCAGAGGCCAAACTCCCCATGGGCCCGGCCTTTCCTATGGGAGAGGACACAAGAAGGGAGGGAAGCAGGCACCAAAATCCCCTCACCAATAATCTTCACAAGGTCTCAGGGTTCTTTCTCCCTCTCCACAGCCTAGGGTAGGGAAAACAGTTGTCCTCTGGCCCTAGCCTCAGAGCCGCAGGGCAAAGAAAACCAGGCGTTCCAGCCCCAGAGGGGCGGTGCCATCCCACATTCCACAACCGCCAGGGGTCAAGGGGGGCAATCCTTCCAGGGTCAGCAGCGGTTAACTGAGAAGCCGTGAGCTCTTGCGGGAGGCACTGGGGGAAGTAGGGGGGGGTCCCATGACCCTTGTCTCTGGTAGAATTTCATACATCTGGCGCCCAAGCCCGGCCCGTCTGTACTAATGGAGGAAGCTCCGACAGCTCCCGACAGATGCCAGGACCCGTCCTGGACGTGTGGGGTGAAGCGAGCCAGATCCCCACAGGATCCCCTCTCCTGGCTATGGCCGGGAAGCACTCAGTGCCTGGCTGAACTGCCCCTCGCACACGCACACCGGGGCACAGGGGGGTGGAGCCGGACAGTGGGCAAGAGATCGGAGGGCACTCGCGCCCTCGCGGGCGCCCGCCCAGCTGCAGCAGCGCCGCGGGCCGCCCCGCCCCTGTGGGGATCCGGGCACGCCGGCCGCCAGCGCCCGTCCCCCGCCCCGCTCACTCACCTCCGGGTCCAGCGGCACGAGCTCCATGAGCGGCCAGGGCTCCTTGAGCTGAGCGAGCGGCATCGCGCCGCCGCCGGACAGCCTGCGCTCCTCCGGCTGCCCCGGCTGCGCTGCCTCCCGGGTCCCGGGGTCCCCGGCTCTGCGCCCCTGCGCCCCACGGCCCCCGAGCCCCTCGCGCTCGGGCTGGGCCGTTCGCCGCCGCCGCGGCACTAGCACTTCGGCTCCCTCCGTCACCCGGCGCCGCCGCGCCCATTGGCTACCTGCGCGGGGGCGGGGCCGTCGAAGCCCCGCCCCAGCCCCCGCAGCGCGGCATTCCCTGCGCGGACCCCCGCCCCCGCCGCGCCCGGAGCGCCGGCCCCGCCTCCACCGCGAGCCCCCGGCCCGCGCTCCGCTCCGCCCAGAAGAGGCCCTGTTGGCTCCTCCCTACCCAGCCGAGTCCCCCTGCGCAAACCATGCCCGGGCACCGCTCTGCTCATTTGGAATACCAACCCAGATGTTCCTTCTCCTTCCAACCGGGGGCAAGCCCCCTGTCCCCTCTGCCCTACTCACCGAGTCACACAGGGTGTCTTGGACCTGATCCAGGCGGAGGCTTGAAAGGAGCCTGTGCCCTGCTCGCCTCAGGCCCTCACCTTACCAGGCCCTAGAGATCCCCATTCCGATCCCAGTGCTGGCACGGAAGCCACCACTGGGATCCCGAGGTGATCTCCGTGCCCCAGCCCCAGGTAGGCTCCAACTCTTCTGTCACCACCATCAGGACCCACAGCGCCCCAAGAGTGTTTTTTTAATACGCATCTTTTGCAGTCTGTGCTGAGCCCTATCATTTGAGGGGGCTCCGTTCAAGCCGAGTCTCCTTGGAGTCAGCCCAGCTCTGCACTGGTGTGGACTTACGCCCCTCTGAGGAGGGCAGGCACCAGCTTTCCAGGATGGACCGACACTTGGTAGGACTTCGAGCAAAAGGATTTCCTCTGGAGAGACTCTGCCGAAAGAGAGCTGAGGGGTCCAGGTGTGGTGAGATTCATTCATTCACACGTGATGAGCGGAGGGATGGGCTTGCTGGTTTCACAGGCAGGAGGATTGGTCAGTTATTTGCAAAGCTGTTCTAAGGCGGGGGATGGGAAGGAATGTTTATCAAAAGCGAACCAGGCTCCACCAACATGTGATTTCCTTGAGAGCTCACCACCACCTAGTTTACAAATCAGCCTCAGGAAGACGAAGGGACTTCCCCAAGGTCACATAGCCGGTTGAGAACCGACTGGCGCTGAAAAAATCAAAGTGGATGAGGGTTTCTCCTGAATCCGAATACTGCCCTTATTCCGTGACTTTCCCAGCGTGGGACCTCAGCTGTTGACCTGAGTTTTGAGTGGAAAGGACTTTGGAACCCAACCAATCTGGATTTGAGTCCCAGTTCTGCCACCTCCTCAACCTTTGGGAACTCATCTTATGTCTCTAAACCTCAGTTTCCTCATATGTAAAATGGGAATTATAATCTCAATCTATCAGGTACGTAATGACTAAATTCATTTCATTCAATAAATTATTTATGGCTACATATTGTACACCAGGCCCCCTTCCCGAACATGTATTCTGAGCCAGGCCTTGTTCTAGATGCTGAGAATATAGCAATGAATAAAACCAAGTCCTTAAAAAAAACACAACAAAAAAACCCCAAAGCCCTTGCCCTCATGGAACTTTGATTCTGGTGTGATTAAACAAATAATTACAGCTAACACCGACAGAGCACTTAATCTGAACCAGGCACTGTTCTAAGCACTTTACCTGCATGCACTAAAAAGGTGAGGATGAAACCCCAGGCTGCCTGGACCAGAGTTGGCCGCCATCATTCACCTCAGTGTCAATGTCACTCAGCTCAGTTGCCTGGAAGCAGTTTGTGATGTCCCAACCCTTGCTGCTCAGGGCTTGAATTGTAATACTTGGACATACTTTGAAAAATTATTTGTTGTTTATGTGAAATTCAGATTTAACTGGGTATCATGTATTTTGATTTGCTAAACCTAGTAATCTTACTCAGGGCTCAGGACAGACCACAGTCAGGTGCCAGACACCCAGCTTGCAGCC
>NW_012147941.1:2650236-2655315 GCF_000956105.1 Propithecus coquereli
CTCCCAGAGTGCTAGGATTACAGGCGTGAGCCACCGTGCCCGGCCTTATGTGATTATTGATTAACATCTGGCCTTTTGACTAGACTGTAAGCTCTGAGATGGCAGCGATTGGACCTTTTTTTTTTGAGACACAGTCTCGCTCTGTCACCCAAGCTAGAGTGCAGTGCTGTCATCATAGCTCACTGCAACCTCCAACTCCTGAGCTCAAGCGATCTTCCCACCTTGGCCTCTCGGAGTGCTGGGATTACAAGCGTGAACCACCACCCCCGGCCAGCAATTGGGTCTTACTGGTTTTTTGTTATCTCCCTGGAACCTGACACACTGCCTGGCACATGGGTGCTCGAAGAGGCTAAGTGATATGTTCAATATCACCCAGCTACAAAATGGTAAATCTGCGACTCAGACCCAGGCAATCCAATCCCATGCTCTGAAATGTGGCACTCTGCGTGGTGGGTAGATGCTATCTGTTAATAATAGTAATAGTAATGGGGTTAGAACAGGCTGTTCTGGGCAGTTACTTGAGGTGTTTGTTAAATGAATGAGTCATGAGTGTGAGAGGGCTCTGCTGGACCCAGATGAGGCATCATCCTTACCTGCGGAAGAGGTTATTCTGGCAGGGAGTAGGGGGCTGAACTGACAGGAGCTGAGGGCCAGGTTTTGGGTCCCTCTGCAGCAGCCTGGGATGCGTTCGCTAACAAGAGCACAGGTTCCGGCTGGGCCCGGGCCCCGGGAGAGGATCTGTCATGTTTTCTTGGCCTCTCAGTAGAGGGGAGTCCTGGCACATGTGTCTGCAGGCAGCAGGTAGAATAGGTGAGGGGAGTAATCATAATGGTAGTTACCTTTAACAAGTGATTATGAAGTGCCAGCACTAGGTTGAGCATTTAAATAATAAAAATCACCAACTATGAGGGCTTATCGAGAGCACTGTGTGGCCTGCCTGGAGCTGAGTATTTTACAGGCAAGAGCTCATCAAATGACTCAACAAAGCCACGAGACAGAAATTACTGTCCTCATTTCCAGGTGAGAAAACTGAGGCTCAGAGAGGGACAGGGTTGCCCATGGCGGGACACTTAGTAAGTACTGCAGCTGGGGTAGGAACCCACTTCTCTCAGACCTGGAAGCCCATGCTCTTAATCACTTCACCACACTAAGCCCAGAGGGGCTCGGGGTGCTCAGCGTGCACGCAGAGGGCAGCAGTGGTGGGATGAGGGGGCGGGGTCCCTTGTCTGTCTCATCCAGGTCTGAGGGATGGGGGAGGTACCACTCCCTTGCTGGAAACCCTCCTGTGGCTCCCCCACCACACTTCAGAAAAAATCTGAAGTCTTGGCCAAGCCCATGAAGCCCCACAGGCCAGGCTCCTGCTCCCTCTGGCACCTCCTCTCCAACCACTCTGTCCCTGGCTCCTTGCCCTCCTGCCACCAGGCATCCTTGCTGCTCACTGGACATGCCAGGTATGCTCCCACTCAGGCTTTGTTCCTGCCATGCCCTCCACCTGGAACATTCTTTCTCCAGCTCTGAATTCACTCCCTCGCTTCATTCATACCTCCGCTCAAATGTCACCTCAAAGAGGACTTTCCTGATCCCATCCAAAATTGCTCCCCATCAGTGGTTTTACCTGTGTTATCTTTTTTCATGACATCCCTTCTAGCAATCACATTGCATACTAACCTGTTTGTTTCCCCACTAGAACAAAGCTCCATAGGGCAGGCCTTCTCTATTTTGTTTGCCGCTGTACCCTGGATATACCTTACATATTATAGGCCCTCAGAATATGTGGACAGAGCCACACCAACCTGCACTCTAATCCCAGCCCTGCTACCTCCTAGCTGTGTGACTCTAAGTATTTCAGTTAACCCCTCTGAGCCTCAGTTTCTGCATCTGTAAACTAGGGGTGAGTATTAAGTGAGATCAGGCAATAAAATACTTGAGCAGTGCGTGGCACACGATAGGTGCTCAATGGGAACGGTAGGTAACAATCGTAGACTCTCTTCCCCCTGCAGAGGAGTGGGTGGGCCGGAGACTGGGACTTAGGGTTTGCTAGTGGGTTCTCCATTGATGAGAAATGAAGACAGTAGGAGAGGCCTCAGCTCGGAGAAACTCCCATGATGGTGATGACGGGGCTGGGAGAGAGCGGGGCCAGGGAGGAAGAGGAGGAACGGAAGCATGCAGGTGGACAGTCCAGGACTGCAGAGGGTCAAGGAGAATGAGACAGGAGCATTGGTCAGTGGGCCCCTCCATAGGGCAGTGACACTGACCTGGAGACTGGGGGTGAGGCAAACTCTTGCTGCTATCATTAAAGAGGCTAGGAGGTGATGGCAGAGGGGACGCAGTAGCAGGAAGAGAAGGAAATGGAATTGGAGTTAGAAGGGGCAGAAGAGGGAGCAGCTGGTCATCAACAAATACTTACTGGGCACCGGCTGTGTGCCAGGCACTGATCTAGGCGCTGGGGATATCACAGAGGAGCAGACAGGGTCTCTACCCTGTAGGATAGGGTGGGTGAACTACAGCCCACAGGCCAAATCTGACCTACTATTTTTTTATGCCTGCAATTTAAGAATGGTTTTTACATTTTTTTTTTTTTGAGACAGAATTTCACTCTGTCACCCAGGTTAGAGTGCAGTGGTATCATCATAGCTCACAGCAACCTCAAACTCCTGGGCTCAAGTGATCTTCCTGCCTCAGCCTCCCAAGTAGCTGGGACTACAGGCGCATGCCACTGTGCCCAGCTTATTTTTCTATTTTTAGTAGAGACAGGGTCTCACTGTGTTGCCCAGACGGATCTCAAACTCCTGGCCTCAAGCGATCCTCCTTCCTTGGCCTCCCAGGGTGCTGGGATTACAGGTGTGAGTCAAAGCACCCAGCTGCATTTTTTAATTAATTACTTAAAAAAATCAAAAGAAAAATCAAAAGAAGAATGTTTTATGACATGTGAAAATTACATGAAATTCACATTTCGGTATCCATAAATAAAGTTTTATTGGAGCACAGCCATGCTCCGTTTACGTATTGTCTATGGCTGCTTTCTCACTACAACAGCAGAGTTGAGTAGTTGCAACAGAGACCATATGGCCTGGAAAGCCTAAAATATTTACTAGCTGGCTCTTTAGAAAAGAAGTTTGTCAACCCCCGCTCTAGGAACTTACATTCTCTTTGAGGGGGCCAGACAGTTAAACAAGCAGGTAAGCTCTTTTCAAGGCACTTCCGAGGACAAGAGCCAGCTGGCATCAGTGTTGCCTCACACCATGCTTCTCAGCCACCTTCCCCTGCGAGGGAGCTGCTCCTTCCAGCCGGGCTATGATACAGAGCAGAGCAGGAGGGTCACTGTGATAAGCCCCCAGCCTCTGGGCCAAGAGAATCTAGCCTTTTCCTGGAAGGAAAAAAAAAATCACACTCAGTGATTTGCAAAGTCCAGCACCCACCAGATCCCCTTCCCCTCTCCCAGATCCCGGACCCAGGAACAGCTTCTGGATGACTTCAGAGGAACATCATCACCTTTGTGGTCAAGGCTTGCCACCTGTGCCCCTGCACCTGTGCAGTGCTTCCCTCTTTCCAGAAAGTCTTCACCCACGCTGCACTACAGAGCCCTCAAAGGGGTAAGACCTGGGTAGGGATGGTTGGTCCCATTTCCAGATAAGGAAACTGAGACTTAGAGAGAAATGACCTAATTTACCCAGGTTTATGCAGCTTGAAATAGCTTGTGGAGCCAAAATTAGAAAGTAGTGGAATGTCAGCTTTGGAAGGGGCCTTTGGGGATTCTCTTAGCCAGAGATGAGAAACTGGTGACCTGAGGCAGAGGTGAATCAGGTAAGAGTGGTGGTGAGTCTGCATGTGCAAGAACTAAGGTGTGCATTGTCTGTAGAGAATTTAAAAACAATCATAAAACTGGGTAGGTCTGCTTCTTCTTATCACCACGCTTTGGCAATTCTAAACAATGTCGATGATAAAATTGTCCTTCCCAAAGAGATCCTTCTGTTGGTCAAAGTTCTAAATAGTTGCTGTGGTTACTGTGAATTTTAAGAATATAGGCCAAGCACAGCAGCTCATGCCTGTAATCCCAGCATTTTGGGAGGCTGAGGCTGGGAGCATCACCTGAGCCCAGGAGTTTGAGGTTGCAGTGAGCTATGATGACACCATTGTACTGTAGCCCAGGCAATAGAGCAAGACCCTGTCTCCAGAAAAAAAAGTAATCTTCAAATTAGTACATTTCATTTTTATTACCTAATCTTTAATAAATAATATGTTCTACACAGTAGCTAATTTTGAGAACTCTCAGTTGTTATACAACTGGCCCCCAACACACAGGGACTCAGCTACATTAAACACCTTTGGTTTGAGAGTTAGTTCCTAGTAGGTCAGAATCACATGTGCCCACTTCAGGAGCAGTTCATGTTCCCACAACCCTGTGTTTAAACAGAAGATTTGAGATCAACAACAATAGCACAGTGATTATCAATACGAGGGAACAAAACTTGAGCTACTTCAATTCAATCGCTCTCTGCAAATCATTCTCTGAACCCTGCCAAGTTCACTCTTTAGGAGGTGTTTCTTTGTGTGTGTGTGTGCCTGTGTTCATTTTTGTAAAATACTCCATAAATGTAACTGAAAACTATTAGTCCATTATTTTTTTCCCTTTTGAACTGTAATTTTTATTTTAAAGACTTTTTATTGGTCGGAGTGTATATATGAAGTTTAATAAAAGAAAACTTTCACTGTGTTTACTTTCTGGCCATTATTATTTGTTTTATTTCATGATTATTACTGAAGATAATTCTGTCATATGGCAGTTAAAATATGATTTGCTTTGTATGTCAAATACACTAGGTATACCATTGGACTGAAGACAGAATAGGACCTACAGATGCCAACGTCATTATCTTCTTCATCATAATCATCATCATTATTATTACTTTATTGAGTACCTGTTTGGTGCCAGACACTGTTCTAAGGTTTGACATGTATCATCTCATCTAAAATTTTAAATATAGACAGGATCCCACAGGGCTGGGATTAGCTGAAGCAAGTAAGGGCAAGTCATGTGCAAGGTCAGATTCTGTCTTTAATTTTTTTTTTTTTTTTTTT
>NW_012147941.1:2655761-2656565 GCF_000956105.1 Propithecus coquereli
GCCAAGTTTAAGTGAGACTTAGGAAGAGACACCGAGACAATGAGAGGCAGGGGCTGGGCAGGGAGGGGGGTGCGGGGAGAAGATGGGGACAGCAGGAGTGGTTCTGCCTTCAGTCTTCCCCTCCCGGGCCCTCACCCTTCTCCTCTCCCAGGTATCTCCCCATCAAGCGCTTCGTCTCACTTGAGGACTCATTCCAACTTTATATGATGAATAAGGTTTACTTCCCGTGTCCTCTCTCCCATGGTGTTGGAGAGAAGCTAGGTCATGCTGGCAAGAGGAGAACCCAGAGGACGCCTGGGCTCTACCTGGGGAACTTGGGCAGGTCAGCTTGCCTGTCTCTAGAGCAGGGATGGCAGCCACTCAGCAGAGAGCTGTAGAGACCACACACCATAGTCGAAATGCTGATGCTGCTGCAGTCTCAGCTCGCACTTCACTCCTTCTCTCTCCGGGCGCCAGCCACTCGCTTTCCTTCAGTTCTCCTGCCACAGGGCTTTTGCACATGTGGCTCCTTGTACTTGGCAGCTTGGCAGCATGTACTCCTTGTACAAGGCAGCTCAGTTGCACATCACTTCCTCCAGGCCGTCTTCCCTCACCTCCTGTTACATACACCCCTAGCAATAGATACTTCTCCATAGTGCTCCTCAAAGTCGTACTTTTACATGTATTTCTGTGATTTTTTTTTTTTTTTTTTGAGACAGAGTCTCACTTTGTTGCCCTGGCTAAAGTGAGTGCCGTGGCGTCAGCCTAGCTCACAGCAACCTCAGACTCCTGGGCTCAAGCAATCCTTCTGCCTCAGCCTCCCGA
>NW_012147941.1:2670251-2671671 GCF_000956105.1 Propithecus coquereli
CCACCATGCTCACCTAATTTTTACTATTTTTAGTAGAGACCAGGTCCCACTCTTGCTCAAGCTGGTCTCCAACTCCTGAGCTCAAGTGATCCTCCCGCCTCAGCCTTCCAAAGTGCTAGGATTACAGGCATAAGCACCACACCTGGCCTATGAATGTTCTTAATAGCATCTAGAATGGTGAATCTATTCCAGAAATTTTTCAATTTACTTTGTCCAGATCTATTAGAGGGATCATTATCTATGGCAGCTATTGCCTTACAAAATGTAGTTTTTAAAATAATATGACTTGAAAATCTAAATCATTCCTTGATCCATGGGCTACATAATGGGTATTATCTTAGTGGGCATGAAAACAACATTAATCTCTTGTACGTCTCCATCAGAGCTCTTGGGTGGTCAAGTGTATTGTCAATGAGCAGTAATATTTTGAAAGGAATCTTTTTTTCTGAGCAGTAGGTCTCAAGAGTGGGCTTAAAATATTCAGTTAGCCATGCTATAAACAGATGCGCTGTCATCTAGGCTTTGTTATTCCATTTATAGAGCACAGGCATAATAGATTTAGCATAATTCTTAAGGCACCTGGGGTTTTCAGAGTGGTAAATAAGCATTGGCTTCCACTTCAAATCACCAGCTGCATTAGCCCCTAAGAAGAGAGTCAGCCTGTCCTTTGAAGCTTTGAAGCCAGGCATTGACTTCTCTATGAAAGTCCTGGATGGCATCTTTTCCCAATATAAAGCTGTCTTATCTACATTGAAAATATGTCATTTAGCATAGCCATCTGCATCAATGATCTTAGCTAGATTTTCTGGATAACTTGCTCCCGCTTCTATATTAGCACTTGCTGCTTTACCTTTCACCTTCATGTTATAAACAGGGCTTCTTTCTTTAGACCTCGTGAACCAACCTCTGCAAGGTTCTGACTTTTCATCTGTAGCTTCCTCACCTCTCTCAGCCTTCCTAGAATTGAAGAGAGTCAGGGCCTTGCTCTGGATTAGGCTTTGGCTTTAGGGAGTGCTGTGGCTGGTTTGATCTATCCAGACCACTCAGACTTTCTTCCTATCAACAATAAGGCTGTTTCGCTTTCTTATCATTCCTGTGTTCACCGGGGTGGCCCTTTGAATTTCCTTTAACAACTTTTCCTTTGCATTCACAACTTGGCTAACTGACACATGAGGCCTAGCTTTCGACCTATCTTGGATTTCGACATGCCTTCCTCACTAAGCTTAATCATTTCTAGCTTTTCATTTAAAATGAGAGATATGCAACTATTCCTTTCACTTGAACACTTAGAGGCCGCTGTAGGGCTATAAATTGGCCTAATTTCTTTTTTGTTTCTTATTTATTTATTTATTTTATTTCAGAATATTATGGGGCTACAAAAGGTATTTCTATTTTTAGCTCTCTGAGGTATCTCCAAATT
>NW_012147941.1:2673107-2676929 GCF_000956105.1 Propithecus coquereli
AAAAAAAAAAGAAAAGAAAAACTCAGCTGGGTGTGGTGGCGCACACCTGTAGCCCCAGCTACTCAGGAGGCTGAGGCAGGAGGATGACTTGAGCCCAGGAGTTTGAGGTTGCCGTGAACTATGATCACGCCACTACCTTCTACCCAGGCGACAGCAAGACTCTGTCTAAAAACAAAACAACAAAAAACGAGCTTCTCAGCAACCAAAGCAAAGAGGGAAACAAGAGTCATTCTAGTCAAGAAATTTATTTTAAACCAAGTTTCTTGTAATCAAAAGGATCTGGGCCAGTCCCAGTGGCTTACACCTATATTCTCACCATTTGGGGAGGCTTAGGTGGGAGAATCACTTGAGGCTAGGAGTTTGAGACCAGCCTGGGCAATATAGTGAGACCTCCATCTCTACAAAAAATTTAAAAATTAGCAGGGTGTGGTGGCACAAGCCTGTAGTCCTAGCTACTCAGGAGACTGAGGTGGGAGGATCACTTGAGCCCATAAGTTTGAGGAAGCAGTGAGCTATGATAATGCCACTATACTCTAGCCCAGGCAACAGAACAAGACCCTGTCTCAAATAAAAAAATTGTTTTTTTAAAAATAAGGTGCATGAGTTATTTTTACATTTAAAAAATTGGGTTTTTTGAGGGAAAAACTGGCAGGGAGGGTTTCTCGGAGTTTCCAGGCTAGACAGCAGAATGGAGAAAATGGCAGACAGAAAAGGACTCCAAGGACTCTGCACTTCAGTCCTTTCAACCCTTTGCAGTTTGAGCTCTCTCCAGCTACTGGGCTGGAAGGGAGGGGTTAACAGGCTCACTCAGTCTTCAGCCCTCAAAGTGCCCTCCTGGCCAGCACCCTGGTCCTCTTGCAAAGACTGAGGGAGAAAGGAGCCAGCTGAGGTTGTCCTCCAACCCTCCCCGAGGGACCGCTCTACTACCTCCTCTATGGAGAGTAAGGTTTGCTGGAGCACGAAGAGGTCAGGGGGAAGAAGGCCCTGACACAGGGAGATCTTTCTAGATGTGGCTCGTGGTCCCAGAGCCTACCCCAAACCCCAATCTTGTTGAAACTGAAGATGAAGGAGGGATCCAAGGGACCGCACGGCCTTGCCGGGTTCTGCGAGTGGGCCCAGCCTTGCGTGTGGCGGCAAGCAGCCGCCGAGTCCACAGACACTGGGAGGACAAGCCTGGGCAGTTCCTGGAATGTGGGGGAAATGGCTGCGATGACACAGTGAGGACCCTATCAGCCCGTCTCTTTAAAAACCATCGCTTCCAGGTCTAGCCCCCAGATTGAGTCCCAGGATTTCCTGGCCGGTTCCAAGTACCCGGCCCGGAAAATGGGCGGAGTTCCTGTCTCCTCTTCCCCTCCCCGCTCCGGCCCGTAGTATTTGGGCCCCAAATCCGGACCCAATCCCGGGGCCAGCCCAGCCAGCACCCAGGTCTAGCGGCCTTGCCCTCCCTCGAACCACCCCTGGGTGTCCGTCCCTCCGCGTCCTGCTGCCTCTCATTTCCGAATAGTTCCCGCTCCCGTCACCCCGCCCCGCAGCCTCGCGCTGTTCCCCGGCCCGAGGGAACCCGAGCCCGGCGGCCCCGCCCCCGGCCCCGCCCCCAGAGAGGCCCCGCCCCGGCACGTGCGCGCGCGTGCTCTGTCCGCTTCTCCGGGCTTGCTGGACGGACCCTAGGCCCAATCTCCGCACTTATGAGCCCCCGGGACCCGCTATGGGAGGGTTGGGATGAGGGTGGTACCGTTCAGGGAAGCTAGGGGAAGATGCGAGCCTGGGAGGCAGAAGCAGATGCTTCTTTCTTTCCCCCGAGGTGGAGAGGGCCCGGAGTTGGGGAGTTAGGGCCTCAGAGCCCGAGCCCACCCCGACCTCCTTTCCCCCAGGCCGGCGCACTTGGCAGCGGGACGAGACTTTCGGCCTGTGCTCGGCGGGCTCGGAGTTGGGGGGGTCAGGGTTGTAGGCTGGCCAGGTTCCCGCCAGGTGAGCAGCGCAGGACTCACAGCACTCACCCCATGAGAGGTTGTCGGGGGTGGAGAGTGAGTGACGTGAGCAGGGGGTCTGTGTCCACCCTAGGATCGGGAATGCAGGCCTCGCGGGAGGTATGGAGTGTGTTTTGGGGAACATCGAGTCTCAGGCCCAGCGGCCCTCTCGGCCTGGATGCTGTCACCTGCCCTGGGAGGGGCTGCGGAGCAGGGCCCAGGAGGCCTAACCCGCAGGGCGCTGCCTCCCAGTCGCGTCCTAGGTGGAGCGCGGAGCTCGGCTTTGCCCCGCCACCTTGTGGGCGGAGAGAGCAGCGCCTGCTCGGCGCCCGGAGACTTCTCGCGTCTGGAGAGGACCTGGCGACCGAGGAAGGAGCTGCTCTCTGGGCAATGGGCTGTCCAGACTCCGCCCCCTCCTGAACTGGGTTTCCGGGAATGGGGTTGAGGTTGCCATGGGGACGGCTGGCCTTCCTCCAGCCGTCGTGGGACCGGGGTGTGGACACACCCCGCATCTGCCTCCATCCTACTCGCTGAATAACCTGGAGTGGTCCCTCCTAAAGCAGCAAGGCCTCTAACAACCAAGCAGCTCTTCCTAAGCGTGTGCTGTGTGTAAGGCAGCGTCACCTGAAGGAGGCATACAAGGATGAGTAATTAAAATGACATTCGTGGTTCACGAAAATAACAGGTAACATTTAAGGAGGGCTGACTCTATGCTAGGCACTTACTGAGTGCTTTTATATGCATGATTACATTGAATTCTCACCATAATCCTAGGGGTAGGCACTTTCCTTCCCATCTAACAGATGAGGAAATTGAGATTCAGAGAGTTTAAGTAACTTGCCCAAAGGTGGCTAAGGTTGAATTTCTAATCCCTGGCTTTTAACCGCTACACAAGGCCACTCCCCTGAGGGAGGACTCAACTGGGATTTTGAAGGATGTTTAGAGGGGATGGGAAGGGTATTCCAGGCAGGAGGGTTACATATATAAAGATGTGGTGGGACTTTCTGGGTACTTGGTGAGTTTAGCTTAACCTGGAGTTCCCAAATTGTAGTCAAGTATCAACCTCATAAAGTTTAACCTAAGCAATAATAGCCACAAAATCATAGGTTTAATGTGCAAGTTTTATTTTTTGAATACCAAGAGTGATAAATACGTAACTATTAAAAAGTATTGGATCAGATACCACTAAAAATAATCCCTAGAGCCCCCAGTGGTAGTCAGGCCCCATTCTGGAAAACACTATCATAGGAAATTACTGGAAGTGCCCTGGGGAGGAAGGATGAGGCCACTGTTTATTGAGCAAACATGTCTATGTCCCAAGTGAGGAAGCTTGCTGCTTTTCATAATTCTGAGCCCCAGACCTACCAGCAGGTCTGATCTTAATCTTTCCTGCTGGCAACGCTGGCTGTTCCCCATTCTCTTCCAGATAAAGAGCAAATGTGTTAACAAGGCCCTTTGGGACCTTGGGGTGGCCCACCATGGCCCCGTCAAGCTGGGGAACAGAGGGAGTGAGAGAGAAGAGGACCAGCAAACAGGGGACTGCCTGGAAGAAGTGACATTAAAGCTGAAATCTTACTGATTTGTGGGAGAGAACTAAGTGATAATGGTGAAAAGCTTTCTAGGTAGGAGGAACAGCATGTGCAAAATTTCTGACACATGAAGGGACTTTTCTGCGTGTGAGCATCTGAAAGGCAAGAGGAAGAAACGAGAGGAGGGGAGTTTGCAGAGGCCAGAGCCTGCATGCCCTGGAGGCACTGGACTGCGCTCTTAGCACTGCCCTGTGGGAATCCATTTAGGATTTCAAGAAGGGGGATGACTTTTATTCAATTACTTGAACAAATAACTTTTTTTTTTT
>NW_012147941.1:2678979-2684595 GCF_000956105.1 Propithecus coquereli
GTGAGCTAGGCTGATGCCACGGCACTGTACCCTGGGCAACAGAGTGAGACTCTGTGTCAAAAAAAAAAAAAGAAACTTTTCTTGGAGTCCTCTGTTCTGCTCCAGATTGGAGTGTTTGCCCTTTATACCCGGTGAACAGTTATTCTGGGCAGGAAAGATCCAGATTTTTGTAGGATCTAAAGCTTATACAATCTGGGAGTCCTTAAAAAAAATACAAAATTAGGTATAATTTACTTATCTTGTTAAAAAGAAATCAGTAAATTACTGGAGCTGCAGATTCGTGGTGACTCAGGCCCCTTTCTTCTGGATCTCTTTCAGCAATCTAGCAGAAACGTTTCCGACGGCAGCCTGGCTTGTGCCGACATACAACCCTCTATGGCTCCAGCAATCACAGGGGTTCGTGGAGGTGCAGGAACCTGAAGCTGAGGCTGCCATGATGCTGGGGTCTCCTTCACTGTCATCCCAGGGAGTCCCCTCATCTCATCCACGCTGGCTTTCCGTGGGATTGCTTCATTTTTCCTTTGCTCCATTTTTTGGTGGAGCAGCTACTCCAGTGGTTTCTTGGAAAGAGGGTGTTGGAGGTGCCATTTTTGAGAACCTGCATATCTGCAAACTTCTTCATTCCACTCTCACCCTTAATAATTTGGCTGCGTACAGAATATATGAAAAATCCTTAAAACTGTGCCTGGCACAAAGTAAGTGCTATAGAAGTTTAGCAAGTATTACTATAAAAAATTATGGTTGGAGGCTGCACGTGGTGACTCACGCTTGTAATTCTAGCACTTGGGGAGGCTGAGGTGGAAGGATCACTTGAAGCCAGGAGATCAAGACCAACCTGAGCCACATAGGAAGACTCTGTCTCTACAAAATGTAGAAAAATTAGCTGGGCGTGGTGGTGGGCGCCTATAGTTCCAGCTACTGGGGAGGCTGAGGTGGGAGGATCACTTGAACACAGGAGTTGGAGGTCGCAGTGAGCTATGATGATGCCATTGCACTCTAGCGCTGGGAACAGAGGGAGACCCTGTTTCAAAAAAAAAAAAGAAAAACATCTGGTTGGAGATTATTTTCCTTTAGTGTTATCATGGAGAAGTCCAAAGGTGTTCTGATTCCTAGTGCTTAGTATGGAATCTCTTTTCTACCTTGGAGTTGTAGGATGTTCTCTTTGTCCCCTGGGGTTCTGACATTTCATGATGGTGGCCTTGTTATGAATGTGTGTACTAGTGTTCATCCATCACACTCAGCACTTGGAGACACCTTTCAATATGGAAATGCATGTCCTTCAATTCTGGGAATTTTCTTCAATTTTTAATCGATAACTCCTCCCCTCTGTTTTCTATATTTTCTCTTTGTGTAATTTCTATTTAAATGTTGGGTGTCCTGGTCTAGGCCCCCAATTGTCTTTTTCCTCCCTCTTTTCTTTTTTTTTTTTTGAGACAGAGTCTCACTCTGTTGCCCAGGCTAGAGTGCTGTGGCATCAGCCTAGCTCACAGCAACCTCAAACTCCTGGGCTCAAGCGATCCTCCTGCCTCAGCCTCCCGAGTAGCTGGGACTACAGGCGTGCGCCACCATGCCTGGCTAATTTTTTAAAAATATATATTTTTAGTTGACCAGCTAATTTCTTTCTATTTTTAGCAGAGACAAGGTCTCACTCTTCCTCAGGCTGGTCTCGAACTCCTGAGCTCAAGCGATCTTCCGGCCTCGGCCTCCCGAGTGCTAGGATTACAGGTGTGAGCCACCGCGTCTGGCCATAACAAAAATCTCTTTACTGTGGTTTTAGTGAGGTTTTGGGAGGGAGTGAAATTAGATGTATATGTTCAATCTGCCATAATTTTCAGAGCTTCTGTTCTTATCTAAACCAGTAAGCAGATTAATAACTGCAGACTGTGAGAGCTCCGGACACGGGGCCAGGACAAGAACAACAGTCAGGACAATGCCAACTTGCAAAATGCTGATTTTTGCCTTAACATTTGCCTCTTGCTGCTGTGTAGAGACGAGATCGTGCAGGAACATGCGTGGAGTCTGGGAGACGGTGAGGAAGCCACTGCGGAAATCAGGGTGATGGATGGGGAGGACTGGAAAGGTGATGGCTGTAGAGCTGGAAGGAGCCATTTAGGACTCAGACTGTAACCCCCAAGAGGGCAGGTGCCATGTCCATTTTGTTTCCTGATGTGTATATAGTCAGAGCGTAACATGGTCCCTGGCCAGCACAGACATTGTATAAAAGGTTTGTTGAGTGGACATGGGGGTGAGGAAGAGAGAGGCACCAAGGATGACCTTCAGGTTCCCCCTTCTGGTATAGACCCTGAAGGCCAGCTAAGGGCTGTGCAGCATATAGCCAAAGGGAGCCACAGAAGGTCTGGGAGCAGGGGAGTGAGCAGGTGAGAGAAGGTCCTTACCTGCACCGTCATTCCCCTCCTCTTTGTGGCTTGTCCTTCACTACACCACACTCTTTCCACTCTGGCCTCCTTGCTCAAGCAGTTCCCCTCCTCACACAGCCTCTCCCCAGCCCCACCCATTTACCTGGCCGCTCCACTCTCCTGTCTTGGCCTCAGGGGCCACAGTCTAATTCTTGTTTTTATTTTCGTTTTTATTTTTTTCGTTTTATTTTTTTTAAAGGAGTCTCACTGTGTTGCCCAGGCTGCCCTCAAACTCCTGGACTCAAGCCATCCTCCCGCCCCAGCCTCCCGAGTAGCTGGGACTGCAGGCGCGCGCCACCACGCCCGGCTGCCAGTCTAATTCTTACCCCTGTTCTTTTTCTGCAGAACTCTTACCTCAGTTTGCAATTGCGCAGCCACTGGCAGGATTCTGTGCTTAATGTCAGCCTGCCCCACAGAGTGTTGGCCTCACGGGGGAGGGAGCCCGCCTGCTTTGGTTGCGTCATGTCCCCAGCACCCAGGACTGGGCCTGACACACAGAAGGAGGCTCAGTAATAGTTGCTGGATGAACCGTATGAAAGTGTCATCTTGCAGAAATGGTGGGATGGGGAAGAGGCTGAAAGGGAGACCGCAGAGGAGGCATGGCAGCGACCCAGGAGTGGGAGGGCACAGTCTGAGCACAGCCTGGGGCAGAAGTCCTGGGAGGAATGGACAGGTCTCAGGCCTGGTAGCTTCAGGTGAATGAAACCAGTCCTGCACCTTTGCTTGGTGCTGGGTGCTCTGCAGGCTCAGCTCTGTGGGAGTGTCCGCAACTCTAGGCCTGCTGAGGTAAACCATGAACTACTGTGGGCAGATCTCACCTGGTGAGGGCGTCAGGGAAGGCTTCCTGGAGGAGGACGCCCTGGAGATGTACTTTGAAAGCTGAGGATGACGTGGCCATGAGGAGGGGACTTGGGTTTTAGATACACTGATCAGTGTCCAGGATCTGGGGCAATGGATAAGGGACCTGTATGGGGCCGGCCTGAGAGGTGACTCAGGCTTCCCCTCCGCTCTGCTTGCTGCCTGGATTCAGCCTCACTCAACCCTGCCTGCTCTGCCACTGGGCACCCCAGTCTGGGTTCTAGGCCACTGAGACAAGCCTGTCCCTGGCCCCATTCCTCACCTCGCTCCCAGCCTTCATGCCAGCTTCTCCCCCAACAGAGCTGCCCGCCTCTTCTTTCCACCCAGGCACCTCTTTCCCTCACTTCACTTCTCCAGGAAGTCCTCTAGGATTTTTTGTGCTTTTACAGACCTCTCTCTTGCCCCTTTGCATTTGGCTGTGTATCTCACCACCATTTTATTTTATTTTATTTTTTCGAGACAGGGTCTCACTCTGTCGTCTGGGCTGGAGTACACTGGCGTCATCATAGTTCACTGCAACCTCAATCTCTGGGCTCAAGCAATCCTCCCACCTCAGCCTCCCAAGTAGGTGGGACTACAGGTGTGTGCCACCAGGCCTGGCTTTGTTTTGTTTTTTTTTTTTTTGAGAGACAGGGGTCTCTATATGATGCTCAGGCTGGTCTCGAACTCCTGGCCTCAAGAAATCCTCCAGTGTCAGCCTCCCCAAGTGCTGGGATTACAGGTGTGAGACACTGTACCCGCCCCCCACCACCATTTTAACACATTGACTGCCACACTAGAAAAAAATATTTTTGGCCGGGCGCGGTGGCTCACGCCTGTAATCCTAGCACTCTGGGAGGCCGAGACGGGCGGATCATTTGAGCTCAGGAGTTCGAGACCAGCCTGAGCAAGAGCGAGACCCCGTCTCTACTAAAAATAGAAAGAAATTAATTGGACAGCTAAAAATATATAGAAAAAATTAGCCAGGCATGGTGGCATATGCCTGTAGTCCCAGCTACTCAGGAGGCTGAGGCAGGAGGGTCGCTTGAGCCCAGGAGTTTGAGGTTGCTGTGAGCTAGGCTGACGCCACGGCACTCTAGCCCGGGCAACAGGAGACTCTGTTTCAAAAAAAAAGAACCTGAGTCCACCCAGACCTTGAGCCCAGGGTCTTGTCACTGTGCTAGCTGCCTCCCCAGCATGTTGCTGACCCCTCTGGGGGCAGGCTGGCAACATTTCCCTCACCAGTAGACCCAGAATGTCCTTCTTCCAGGTCTAAGATATGCACACAACTCCACACAACTGGATTACAAATCCAGGAATCAGGCTTAAGCCCTCTTGCCCCATCCCCTTGCTGGGTCAGAGAACCACAGCTCAGGAGCTGGTTACAGACCCCACCCTCCACCCGGATCCCCAGTGGGCCCTAGGGATGGCCGGAGGTGGGGAGTCAGGGCACAGAGGGCAGGCCCAGGGTGGGAAAGAAAGTGGACTGTGGGCTCTGGAACCAGGTGGCTTCAGGTTTGATTTTAGCTCCTACCACTTTACTAGGTGACCTTGGCCAAAGTTGCTTCACCTTCCTGAGCCCCATGTTATTCAGCTGTAAAATGGGTTGAATAAAACCTCTTCTTAGGGCTCTTGTGAAGTTATTACCTTAAGGTTGGTGCCTAATAGGTATCCGGTACATATTTATCGTGGGAGTGACTGACCCAATGCATGTAAAGGTTTGTTAGCACAGGGCCGGGCTCACAGGTGGTTTCTGCTGCGCGTCTCCTTGTTTCCTTGGTACCTGGCCCTACCTAGTGCTGCACCTTTAATGCAGCCTCCTCTTCACGCCTCTGTCCCATCCTGCAGGGATCCTTCAGCCTGCCAGGCCACCCTCCACCTGGTGCTGCTGCTGTGACAAACCAACCCTCCCCTCCCCGTTTAGTGTCTTCAACACTTTCCAGCCAAGTCCCACCCCCAGCTTCTGTCCCTCATTGTCCCTCCTCTGGCCCTGCTTATGACCTCAGACCTGAAGCTTGTCCCTTTTCAACCTCTTGAATTCGCCCTCAACCAATTTATTCATTCTCATACGTTTGTTGTTTGGTTCCTGTATGGCATCCAACAGTCAAGGCCTGGTATATTAATACTGCATTGAGTATCCACAGCGCATAGCACGTAAGAACTTAGTCGGTGGACTCAATGTTTGAATTCAAATCCCAGCTCGACCTCTCATTAGCTCTGTGACTTTGGGGAAATTATTTAACTTTTCTGTGCCTCAGTTTCCTCATCTATAAAATGGGATAATCATAGTATCTACCTGGTAAGGTTGCTGTAAAAAATTAAACGACCTAGGCTGGGCGCGGTGGCTCACGCCTGTAATCCT
>NW_012147941.1:2685596-2699352 GCF_000956105.1 Propithecus coquereli
CACATTTTAAAAAAAAAATGAAGTTAATTTTAATAATATATATTTTAACCTAATAAATCCAAAATATTATCATTGTAACATGAAATCAATATAAATTATTATTTTTTTAGAGATGGGGTCTCGCTGTGTCGCCCAGGCTGGAGTGCAGTGGTGCGATCATAGCTCACTGCAGCCTTGAACTCCTGAGTTAGCGATCTTCCTCCCTTGGCCTCCCAAGTAGCTGGGACTATAGGCACATGCCACCATGCCTGGCTTAAAATAACATTAATGAGATACTTTCCATTCTTTTTTTCCCCACCAAGTCTTCAAAATCCAGTGTCTGTTTTACATCTATAGAGCGTCTCAGCTATACAAGAGTATCTTATGTGATGTGATGGTTAAAGTAAAATGTAGTTCTACCAAAACAATACAGTTGTGTTGAATAGAAAAATATTTTTATGTTTAAATTAAATAAGATTGAAAATTTAAACTAACCACATTTCAAGGGCTCCGTAGCCACATGTGGTTAATGGCCACCAAATTGGGGCAGCACAAATGTAAAGTGCTCCGCACGAATTAAGTTCTCAAGCTGTTATTATGGGTGTTATTATGGGTGATGTGGGAGGCTGTCTGTGCTTTAGGTTAAGTGGAGCAAGCAAGTCACTGAGCACTGTGTAAAATATAGCTTCACTGGTGCAAAAAACCCCTGCCCAGATGTACGCAGATGCCCCCTTGCGTTGTGAGAGCCTCCGCCCCAATCCACAAAAGCAGCAAATGCCCGCTGAGGAGGACGGGCCAGGTCCGTGAAAGGCCCCTGGAGGAGCTGAACGGAGCTGAACGGAACTGAATGGCGTGGGCAAGGGGACAGGGAGAGCGTGAGTCAGGAAAGGACAGGATGATGAGGAGAGGAGGGACAACGCATGGGGTAAGGGCAGGGAGCGCCTCTCTGTCACAGGGGGTGGCCGGAGGGACTCTGAAGCCATCACAAAGATGCCACTTAGTGCTTCTGTGTAGGGGTACAATGTGAACACTTCAAGAAACCCCCAAGCCCTCTGTGAAGTCTACTTCCGCACCAGAAGGCGGCGCTGCCTCCAGGAGGAGTGGCTTTGGAGACGCAACGGGGATTTTCACCTATGCTTTCTATGTCTGCACTGCTTGAATTGTTTAAAAATCATTTTTACCGTGAGCAGCTAATGCTTTTATATTTAGAAGGAAAAGAAAACACTCCCCCCTGGCCCCCCACCCCAAGGAGTACCTGGCTATTATGGGAAATTTAGCACATTAACTGCCATGTGAGTTGTATTTAACTCACAGTAGTTTTGAGCCCGGGGCCACATTGAAACAAAACCTGGGCAAAACCCTGCAGTTGGTTCATGAAAATCTTACTTGTTGATGTTCTTACTGTTAAAATTAATATTGACAATTTAATCCTAAACATGTGGATTAAATGAATAGAAGTCAATAACAGATTTTATTAAATTAGAAAGGATCGTTTTGTTTTTGAAATTTTTATTCTATTTTCATAATAAAACACTGGGGCCCCAAGGAAAAAATTTCTTTTTCTAACATGGCAACCACTGTTTTAGAAGATATGAGTTGGTGAGTAGAAGAAGCAAGAAGTCATTAACTCACTGCCTGGCAGCCACTGCTCTCTCCTCAATTGTTGTCCTCTGGGGAAATGTAGCACTCTGGGTCCATCCTGACAGGGCCCTGCCATTTTGCCCCAGCCCCAGAGTAGCCAAAAAGGCTATTTCAAGGCCAGGGGCTGAGAGGTCTTGGCCCCCGTGTCTGAAGCGCTCTTGCTTTGGCGTGGGGCCTGCTGCAGGCCTTAGGTATGTCTGGCTCAATTTTGGGGCCGTGCTGGGACCATGAAGCCCCTGAAGAATCACCAGAGCTGTTAGGAGTCATAGTGATGCCCGTGGCACTGAAGGCACTGCCACCTTGTGGCACAGCAGTGTGGCCAACTTGCTATGAGCAGGTTACTTAACCTTTCTGGTCTTCAGTGTTATTTTCTGTGAAATAATGTGGTAAGGGTTAAATGAAACTATGTATGTCATACACTTAACATGAAATGATCTTGGTAAGGATACAAATATTCCAGGAACTAGTCTTTGCTCAGCGAAATCCTCCAGCCCTGGAGAAGGAGGTGGGAGGGGATGAAGTTTTCTCCGTTAAACATAGAGGGTGGCAGATAGGGTCCAAGGGCCAGTGTTCTGCCTGGGAGGAGCAGGAAGGGAGAGCATTACTAGAAACTGTGCAGAGGCAGTGGCCCTTCCAAAGCTTCAGTGATAGAAAATGGTGGGTGGTAGGGTGGCAGCTGGCAGCTTTAAGGGCTGGGGCACACAGGGTACATGCTTGAGATCATGGAAACCAGACCTATGTGAGAGGCAGGTGTGGATTCTAGTGTCCACTCTGCCATCACTGTGGCCAAGGGTGCACTATAGAGCACTAAGAATAGTGTGGCGGTTTCTAGTGCTGCCTTTGGGCTTAGATCACTCAAGTTCAAGTCAGGTTTAGTCACTTACCAACTATGTGACTCGGGGCACATTACTTAATCCTCCTGGTGGCTCAATTCTACAATCTATGAAATGGGGACAATGATGTTACTAGGTTATTATCAGCATTAAATGAGATAAAACATTTAGAAGAGAGCCAGGCTTATACTGCGGGCTCAGCAGGGATGCAGAGTTGTTGGCATTTCCTGTTTGCATCATGAAAGAGTGGCAGGTAATCCTTGGGGTTTTCTGGTTTTAAAAGTCATTATCCAGGCCAGGCACGGTGGCTCATGCCTATAAGGCCAGCACTCTGGGAGGCCGAGGCGGGAGCATGAGCTCAGGAGTTGGAGACCAGTCTGAACAAGAACAAGACCCCATCTCTACTAAAAATTAAAAAAAAGAGCCAGGTGTGGTGGCTCGCACCTGTAGTCCCAGCTACTTGGGAGGCTGAGGCAGGAGGATCACTTGAGCCCAGTTTGAGGTTGCAGTGAGCTATGATGACAGCACTGCACTCTAGCCTGGAAACAGAGCAAGACCCAGTCTTAAAAAAAAGAGTCACTATCTTTCAGGTATCTTACCCAGACTTCTTAGAGGGCAATTTAAGACTAGTCTCTCCTGTTCAGTTCTACCCCCAGCTCTGAAGAATGACAAAGCTTTTGAAAAAATGATAAAAAGTTAATTAATTTCCCCAAAGTCACAGAGCTAATTCTCTACTGCCTGCATTTTTATGAGAAATGAAGGGGAGGTTTCTGTCGTGGTCAGTAATACCTCAGACTTCTAGTCCGGAGCCCAAACAGTTGCTATTCATGTTTTCTTTCATTCATACAGCAAATATTATCTGGGCCCATTTGCAGAACAGAATCATGGTTTGTGATGTGGGCTCTGGAGTCACATGGGCCTGGACTCCTGGCTATGCCACTACAGCAGGGGTGACCCTGGAAGGCCTTTCACTGCACAGAGACCTAGTTTCTTCAGCTATAAAATGGAGAGATTAATTCTCATTTCCTCAGATTGGTGTGAGGATAAATGAAACAATCCATTGAATCAGTTAAGACTATTTTCAGCTGCAGGTAACAGAATGACATAGTGCCCCCCTTTATCTGAGGGGAATATGTTCCAAGACCCCAAGTGGATGCCTGAAACCGAGGATAGTATTGAACAAGATCGTGGTCAGTTGGAACGTTTCTGTTCATCTCTTCCACTCACGACTTTAATGCCTTTCCATCTTATTACTTATCATTACTGTGGCTATAACTTTTGCAGTTTGAGGTGTGACAGCAAAACAGGCACGAATTTCTTCTTCACAATTTCACAGATTTGTTCTACCGTAGATCTTAGCAGCTTCGGCATCTGATTTTTTTTATTATTAAAAAACTTTCACCTTTTCACTTAAAGCACTTCTCTTTGGCATATACTCTTGAGCTTTAGGGCCATTTTAAGTATTAATAAAATAAGGGTGATGTGAACACAAGCACTATGATACGGAGACAGTCCATCTGATCACTGAGATGGCTACTAACGGGTGGGCAGCACATACAGTGCGGGGACACAGGACAAAGGGAAGGCCCACTCCTTCCTGCCTGAGACGTGAATCATAGCTCAACACTGCCAAACTCGAATATGCCCCTTTCCTGTCTTCGATAACCAATTTCACATCTTTCCCTCATCGGTGATCTCCCCTCATACTTCACAGTGATAGAAGGTGCAGTTAAGAAAGGAGCTACTTGGTCTTCCCACCACCCCCACAACTACCTGCAATGCAGTGCGCACAAGTCCTGCAAGCCCTCCCACTGTGGGTGAAACCCTCTTCTCTAACGCCAAACCCACACCGGTGTCTCCTTGCTTGCCTTAATCTATTTCTTCTCCACTGGATCATTGCTGCCTGTGAACACCATGCCTTAGAAGCATCCTTCCTTGACATTCTCAAGCCACCATCCCATTTCTCAGCTCCCCTCACAGCAAAACCCCTTGGAGCTGTCTGTTCCCCATCACCACTTCCTCTGCCCCACTCTCCCCTCAAACTACTCCAGTAAGGAGGTTTATGCTCCGCCACCTGTTAAACAGGACTGCATCTTGCCAGGGTCAAAAAGTTTCTGCCTCATCTGCCCTCTCTTCTTGACCAAATTCTTTTCTTAGTTGCCCACAACAGTATTCTGGCTTTAATTTCTCCCTCTCCTTCACATTCCATGACCAAGCCGGCAATAAATGCATCGGCTCGATATTCAGTATCTACTTTGGACCCAACTAGTTATTACCATCTGCGCTGCACAACATGCAGTGGACACAAACTCCAAGAGTTCTCAGTTTCCCCAATGCCCACCCCTCCCTCACTTGGCACTTCACCTGCACCAGATCACCCCTTTCACTTTCAGGCATGGATGGAAAACCACTTCTAGGGGCGTAAGATCTGGCTTCCTAAAAGGAAGCCAAGTAGCTGAGTGATTCAGTCCAGAACTGTGAAGTTAGCTCCCCAGACATAAATGCTGAAAAGTAGGAAACAAGATGGGAGGGCATGGAACTGGGCTAATAACCGCCTCCTCCATCTCTTCTGTGATCTTCCCCAAGGTTCTTCCCTGCAGCCCTTCCAGAAGTCTCTGTGCCAAGCAAATATACCTGATTGACCTCCTGTGACTGCAGCTTCTTGAAAAGCAGTAGCCAATGTATAACAACTCTTTCTTCTCATCTTCCTCGCCCTCATCACCCTGGGCTTGCATCTCCTAAGTAAGGTACCAGCATTTTAATCCCTTCTTCGGCTGCCTCTCCAAGGACAAGGGTAACACCAGGGTAAGACACAACCCTAGTCCAAGCCACCATTAACTCCAGGGGACTAGTGCATCAGCATACCTGTGAATTTGTTAGCAATGCCGGTGCAGTTCTTGGGCCCTGTCCCACATCTGCAGAAGCAGAATCCCTGAAAATGGGGCCCAAGACTGATTTTAAAAACTGTTCAGGTGATTCTTGTGCCCACTAAAGTTTAAGATGTTTTTTGAGGGAAAATGAGTTTCTAGAGAAAAGCTTGTTGCTACCTTTCCCCTAGCTTCCTTGAGTTGTTTACGAGGTGAAGCTTGGAGCTGCAGCAACCACTTTGTGACCAAGTGCCAATACTGATGGCGGCAGAGCAGAAAGCAAGCTCGGGACAGCACTGAGCTGTCAAGCCGTTAGAGCTACCGACCTCCAGATACTTATGTGAGATGAAATGCCTGTATTGATTTGTCAGATACAGTAGTCCTCCTTTATCCATGGTTTCACTTTCTGCAGTTTCAAGGTCCAAAAATATTAAATGAGACTTTCTAGAAACAATTCATAAGTTTTAAATTGCATGCCATTCTGACAATTTAAAAAGTAGCTGGGTGTGGTGACATGCACTTGTAGTCCCAGCTACTCAGGAAGCTGAGGCAGGACAATCGCTTGAGCCCAGGAGTTTGAGGCTGCAGTGAGCTATGATAATGCCACTGCACTCCAGTGTGGGCAACAGTGAGACCCTCGCCCCCCCAAAAAAAAAAGTGGGCATGGTGGCTCACACCTGTAATCCCAGCACTTTGGGAGGCAGGATTACTTGAGGCCAGGAGTTAAGAGACCAGCCCGAGCAATACAGTGAAACCCTGTCTCTACAAAAAAATAAATAAAAATTAGCCGGGCATGGTGTCATGCACCTGTAGTCCTAGCTACTTGGGAGGCTGAGGCCAGGAGGATCATTTGAGCCCAGGAGTTAGAAGCCAACCTGGGCAACACAGCAAGACCCCATCTCTACAAAAAAGTAGTAAAAGAAAGGAGAAGAGAGAAGAAAGTTACATATATATCTAATAAAAAATAAATAGGACTTCAGTTAAACTTAAAAACTTTTGTCAGAGGACACTATCAAGAAAGTGGGATGGGCGAGGTGTCTCACGCCTGTAATCCTAGCACTCTGGGAGACCGAGGCAGGAGGATCACTTGAGTTAAGGAGTTTGAAACCATCATGAGCAAGAGTGAGACCCTGTCTCTCCTAAAAACAGAAAAAATCAGCTAGTCGTGGTGGTGCACCCCTGTAGTCCCAGCTACTTGGGAGGGTGGAGGATGGCTTGAACCCAGGAGTTTGAGTTTGCAGTGAGCTATGTCAATGCCATCTTGTCGACAGAGCAAGACTCTGCCAAAAAAAAAAAAAAAAAAAAAAAAAATGAGAAAAAAAGGAGAGGAAATATTTACAAATCACGTAAGGATCTAATATCCAGGATATATAAAGAACTCTTACACCCCAACAATATAAACTCAACCCAATTAAAACACGGGCAAAGGATCTGAACAGATATTTCTTTCAAAAAGATACACAAATGGCCAGTGAACATGAAAAGATGCTCAACATCTAATCATTAGGGAAATACAAATCAAAACCACAATGAAATGCCACTTCGTACTCACTAGAATACTTACAATCAAAAAAAATGGAAAAGTGTTGATGAGGATGTGAAGAAATTGGATCCCTCAGATTGCTGGTGGGAATATAAAATGGCACAGCCAACGTGAATGACTGTGGCAGTCTCTCAAAGTTACTGTATGACCCAGCAATTCCATTCCTAGGTATATGCCCAAATGCATTGAAAACTTAGGTCCGCACAAAACGATGTTCACAGCGTTATTCACAATAGCCAGGAAGTGGAAACAGCCCAAATGTCCATCAACTGATGGGTAAATAAATGTAGTATATCCATACAATGGAAAATCGGCAATAAAACAAACGAACTACTTGCTCCAACGTGGATAAACCTTAGAAATATGCTAAGTCCAGCCTGGGCAACATTGCAAGACCCCCATCTCTATAAAAAATAAAAAATTTAGTTGGGCTTGGTGGCATGGGCCTGTGGCATGGGCTGCTGGGGAGGCTGAGGCAGGAGGATCGCTTGAGCCTGAGAGTTTGATGTTACAATAAGCTACGACACCACTGCACTGCAGCATGAAGACAATTGTCTCTTAAAAAAAAAAAGCTAAAATGAAAGAAGCCACTCAAAAAACCAAAACCAAATTGTTTGATTCCATTTATATGAAAAATCCAGAAGAGGTCAGTTTATAGAGACAGAAAGTAACAAGTACCTGGGGATGAGGGGGGAAAGGAAATGGAGAGTTAACTGCTAATGGGCATGGGACTTCTTTTTTGGGGTGGTGAAAATATTCTGCAGTTAGTTATGTTTGTTGCACAACCTTGTGAATATACTAAAATCCACTGAAGTATCTGCTTTAAAATGGCAAATCGGGCTGGGCATGGTGGCTCATGCCTGTAATCTTAGCACTCTGGGAGGCAGAGGCAGGACTAGCTTGAGTTCAGGAGTTCAAGGCCAGCCTGAGCAAGAGACCCCATGTCTCTACTAAAAATATAAAAAAAGAAGAAAATAAATAAAATGGTAAATTTTAGTGATACATGAATTCTCTCTCCAAAAAAAGGGAGGAAGGGTTATACTCAGCAGTGTCAAATGCTGCAATGAAGTCAGCTGAGGCCAGGTCTGGAGAGATCAGGGGATCTGAGTAAGACTGTCTACCCAATAGCCCTTTTTCTACCATCTATCCCTCCCTTATTTAAATCTAACAATCCTCACTGGTCTAAACAGATTCTGTGGTTCAATCCCTCCTGCTATGGTCGGTTTGGGAATAGGTAGGCAATCCAGTTCTGCTCAATGAAATGGACTGCTGGGGGATTTCTGGGAAATATGTCATTATTCTTAAAAAGAAAAAAGAAAAAAAGAAATCGTCTTCCTGCCTAGGGACATCGGTGTGGCAAGTAATGATGCCCAGAGCAGCCAACTTGAAGGGGAGGTAGTTACATAACATCCTGAGAGCAGCAGAGCAGAAAGATGGAAGAACTACCCGGGTCCTTAAAACCCTACACCTCAGGACTTCTTGTTTTAAGAGATAAATTCTCCTGTTCGTGCTATTTGATTTTTTTACTTAAAGCCCAAAGCATCCTAATGCAGGTTACTGGTGACTTTTCTTCTGAAATCAGTTAGAAGAATGAGCTTGGAGACAGGAATGAGAAGAAAGTCCACTTTTTTTTTTTTTCCTGAGACAGAGTCTCACTCTGTTGCCCTGGCTAGAGTGAATGCCATGGCGTTAGCCTAGCTCACAGCAACCTCAAACTCCTGGGCTCAAGCGATCCTACCGCCTCAGCCTCCCAAGTTGCTGGGACTACAGGCATGCGCCACCATGCCCGGCTAATTTTTTTTCTATATACATATTTTTAGTTGTCCAGATAGTTTCTACTTTTAGTAGAGACGGGGTCTCGCTCTTCTTGCTCAGGCTCGTCTCGAACTCCTGAGCTCAAACAATCCACCCGCCTTGGCCTCCCAGAGTGCTAGGATTACAGGCGTGAGCCACTGCGCCCGGCCTGAAAGTCCACTCTTTATCTACATCCAGACTTTAGTTCAGGACAGGCACTGAGCATACCACGACTATCTTAGAAAACAGTGCTTACCACGTTTTGATGTCTGGTTTCTTTTTAAGCCCACCACTCTCATGGTCCAAAAGCAGTCAAATAAGTAAATATGTTCCAGGAAGAGACAAAAAGTTGAAGCTCACCCTAAGATTTTGGCAACATAAAAGAGGGCCAGTAAACAGAACAGGTTACAAACAAGTTTAACCTCAGCCAGTTACTTCACATCTCTGAGCCTGCTGCTCAGCTATAAAATGGGGATAACATCTAGACATTGTAAGACTGACCAAAAGATTAAAGACCATGTGGCAGACGTGCCAGCATAGTCCATGGCTCAACAGATTTTACTATATCTGAATATTGATAAAGAACCCCAACTGTAGCTTTCTCAAATTCTGCAACTTCCGCTCAAATACCAACCAAATGTACCCCTAACCACTTAAGACACCTGTAATGGTTTCCACTCTGGAAGATACCTCCTCTAGAATCCTGGGATTTGTTCTATAAAATGTGGATTCAGTCAAAAGGCTGCACTTAAGGATCTAGAAGGCCACATGTAGCCTCAAGGCTGCAGGTTCCCTACCCCCAGACTAGCTGAAAGTCTGAATCCTGACTTTGCTGTTCATTAGATGTGCACAAAACCTTCAACAAGTTTCTTCATCGGACCGTTTCCTCATCCATAAAGTGGTGTAACACATTACAAAATGGTCTCAACACTTAAGATGAGAGATAATATATCATCTTCTAAAGGAAGCTTAACTGATACCTCTACCTTTTTGACTAAGAGGATAGACGAAGCAATTTTATAGCCTCCAATTTGCTTTATTCCCCTCAGACAATACAGCCAGGTGGGTCTATGAAAGGAAATTCAAACTGCAAGCACAAATTTGTTACAAGTTCTATATCCTTACAGATAACTTCTTGGTGTTTTGCTACAGGAAAGGGGTTCTCTGCAGCATCTCCAAATTAAAACAATCAGAAAAGCCCTTATTACATCTTTGTTTGCAGGTCTACTTAAGTCATCTGCCTCACACATCTTACAGCCAACTGCCTACAAACACGGTGGTATTTACTGACAAAAGCCTACCATCAGATTTATTAATTTGCTAATTACAGGGGTTGTGAGAAGCTCCTTGCCGAGAGCTACCAAAGCAAAACTTTAGATCTACCAAAAATCTACATTTAAAAATATATTTCATAGTGCAAAAAAACCCAAAACACTTCAAGGAATGCTACATAACCAAGTAGAGAAATCACTTCTGTTCCTAGCCTCTCACCACCAGCCAGTCTATTCTGGGAATCCTTCCTAACTCCACCTAGCACCAAGTGCTCTGGAGACTGACTATAAATCAATGAAAGATCATTTGACTGTACAGGGAACCTCTACACCTCAAGGCAGACTGCATCCTGTCCCAAGAGACTAAGAGAAACCAGGTCCCGCCACTTGTGGGAAAAGATCAGAGGCAGTATTCCAAGCCAAACTGTATCCAGCTTTATTAAAGATACTTTTCATAAACAATCATGGTATTTCAGGCAGGACATGGGCAGACAATCGTTAACAGTATACAACAACTTTCAAACTCCCTTCTTCAATGGTCTACCAAAATCAGACAGCCACTATAAAACCCAATGAAGTCTTCATTTGATGCTCTGAACAGGGAAAGTTTAGAGTGAGGGTTGACATTTCACATTTAGCATGTTGTTTAACAACTTTTCACAAGCCGACCCTGACTTTCAGGAAATGAAATGAAAATGGCAGAATTTGTCTGAAGATCCACAATCTACAAATGGAGCTGCTGCTCTTTTGAGGGATGCCACCTCAGTGGTGCCACTGTAAAGTTCCGATTACCTGACATACTGGTAAGCAATTATTGGAGGTCAGGCCCCAAGAGGTGTCTGGGTTTAAGGGAGTTAAGACTATGCTGAAGGCAGAGAGGGAGAATAGGACATAAAAGCAAATTAGTTTTTCCATACCACTAGGCATTTGTGCCAAGGTGGCTATGTGTCAACATCAGGGAATCCCTCCTCCTGAGAGCCAAGAGGAAGTCTCTCAAAACTAGAAGGGAAAGGTGTTTTCGCCGTATCAATCTAGCTTTGGAGACAATTCTATTAGTGACATATGCCCCCTCCCCCAAAAAACAACAATGAAGTGTTCTGTGTGCTAACAACATAGCTTAAAAAAAAAAAAAAGTAAAACAAAATTCTGCATTTTTATAAAACTTGATAAAAAATAGTATTTCAAACTGTACAGTCACCAGAAGTACACAGTTATCAAAAACGCACACACTTCACTTGGCATCTCCAGCACCTTCAGCTTTCTGTGCCTAGAAGAAAAAGAGACAAATTAATGCAACATGTAGATTTTGAAACTACCTTTGTCCACATCCCACCTATAGCCATCATTTTGCTCCCAGGCCAAAGTTCAGGTTTCAGGTACTTAGACACTGAGACTCAGCATTTCTTTTGAGAATGAAATTACTAGGTAACTCTGTGAAGTCACCTCCCCTCCTGGCCCTACTGTAAAATTGGGGAAGGGGGGGCATGCCAGGGTTAGAAGATCTGTGGTTACTCCTAGCAGTGCCCTTTTGGGATGGCAGAGACTTCAAGAATCCAAGATTTAAGTTAACAGGAAAACCATAAGCAAACTCTGGACCACAGGGTACTTTTGGAGTGATGTAGATATAAGGGCAATAAAGTCTTTGAGATTAGCAACTGACTGGACAGACTTAACACAAAGAGAAACAATTAGCCGTACCTGGTCTGTTTTGGCATCTCCGTTTTCTGCAGGGTTATTCCCCTCCTTGCCAGCGTCAGCTTTTCCCTTTTTCCCTTTGGGTACCTTCTCTCCCTTCTAAAAAGGGGGGAAAAATAGAATTGTTTCTCCCCATTTCATATCACCAGGGTATGGTCTGCAAAATTCTACATAAGGTAGGATGTTTATTGAAGATAAAACACATAAACTCTCACCCGCTGATAAGAACTGATCAAAAGTAGGCTGTTATCTACATCTGCTATGGTCTTTACTATATAAAAATTCTTATCTAAGTAGAAGTAACAGAAGAATAAATTGGCTTGAACACTTGGGTATTAATATTTAAAAGTGCAAAATTTTCTGTAAACTGATGACAGAATGCTTGATTAGGAAACTAACTATTATGTCAGGGATAAGGAACCTATCAAAACAATTTATAACATCCATTAATGGTGTCACCCATTACAGTGAATAAAGTTACTAAAGGATAGTCCTGATCCTGTGAAGATGATCAATTCCAATGTTAGCACTAACCTTTGCAGGGGCCTTTTTAGGCTTGGGCTCTGGCTTTGGAGGAGCAGGTTTCTTTTTTTTTTTTTTTTGGCAGAAAGAAAAGAAAAAGATCAGTACAATGGACCAAAGAAAACCCACAACCAACCTACAGTACCAATGATAGAGAAATTTCCCCCACTTCTCAAAGTTTTTGTAGTTGGCTTTCTTTTAGAATGTAAGCTCTTCAGAAAGCCACTCAAGTAACACTCTGAAGTGTCCCACTTTGGCTATAGCCATCAGAATTTCAGAGCCAGCAATCCCCAAGTGGGCAAGAGTCCAAAGTAGAGCAGATCACTAAAAACCACCCACTAACCATAATTCATGGGAAGCAGAGGGGATTGTTTTCCAGTGTTTCTTAGTTTCAGAGATAAATATGAAGATTTAAAAGTATACACACTTACAGCAGACAACCTCGCGGATCTTCTCTGTGGCTGTTAAAAATAATGAGAAAGTCAGAACTAGGACAAAAGAAATCACTTGAACAAAACAAAAATAAAAATCGTGGTGTCAATTTGCTCTGGACTACAGTAAGTGAAGAGAGCTTATTTAGGTAAAAATCAGAACTAGGGTTATGGTTAATTCCCACCGAATGAGTCCTGTGGTCTTTACTAGTCCAAGGTGTGTATGACCCTTAAAGAGAATAAATAAGACTTACTTCGTCCTTTGCCTTGGCTTTATCCCCTTTAGCATCCCCTTCAGCCTATAAAAAACAAAAGACTGCAGCTTTTGAGGTAGTTAGAGTTCCCTCAGCTTAATAGAATCCCAATGAAAAGAAAGTTAAGGGAGTCGTCCACACAACTTTCTAGGGCATGTACGAATGAACAGTTTTCAGCATGCCCAGCCCCGATGCAAACAACCGGAGTGCGCAGGAAGCTGTAAAGCCCTACTCATATGTTTCAGCCCAGTACGCGCACGGGAGACCGGGTGTCGAGAACCCCGGCGGCCCGGCTAAGCCGGAGCGAGGCCGGAGAGGGCGGCCAGCGCCCGCGCCACCGTGCCAGGCAGGAGCAACAGCTGCAGATGGTGCAAACCCCTCCGGAGGCGGAGCCGAGCGCCGTTGCCATGGCAGCTGTCGAGGGCGGGAGCGGGAAGGCGCGCGCAGCCGGCGAAACTCGTGGGCGGCGGCGCGCCTCTCGTGCGCGGGGAACGTGGGCGGGCAGGGGCGGGGCCACACAAGGCAAAGACCCGCCCGGCGGGGAAGCGGCCCCGCCTCCTCACGGCGGCGGTTTTTTGGCGGCAGCGCGTTCCCCCGCCCGCCAACCCCGAGTGCCGCCTTCCCGCCCTTTCGGGTTTGAATTGCCCGCCCGCAGGGAGGGGAGGGAAGGGGGCCTGGCGATGGGGGAGGGGGCACGGGGTGGGCGCGTCGAGCCCGAGGGGAGCGGGATAAACAGCCGCCAACATGGCTCCTCCCGCCGCGGCCGCCGCTCCTCCAATATGGCCTCTGGCGCCCGCGGGCAGCCGAGCCGCGCAGGATTAGCCTGAGGCAGCCCGACACCGCCTGGAGCCCCCGCGCCTAGCGGCTGCGCTTGCTTCAGCCCGGCGCCGATTCTCGTGTCCATGAGTCGAGGCGGCGGCGGCGGC